>NC_141874.1:541594421-541897451 GCF_056163025.1 Triticum urartu
GGTAGTTCCCTCTTGAACAGGTTCCCTAGTTCAGTTTTCCACAATGCGAGCACACTGCAAATGAAGATGAATTTTGACAACATCAATTATTGAACCAGATATGAATGCAAATTAATTTCAACATCATAGAATTCAATACCTATCCATGAATTGCTGAAGATGCGTCAGATCCTGAGCGTTTGTTGACTCTCTAAGAGAATCCATGTAGTAAACTATGTTCTTGTTTGGAACAATGAATACCTATATCCAGTGATTGCTACATATTAAGAAAGCCATGAACTTATGAATTATGTCGAAATATGAAAGACATTCAGTGTATGTTTGGTTGTTTACTTGACTTACTGTTCATGATATGGCTAGAGAAATGATTCTGCATGGGACGTGCTTTCGAAGATGCGAACGACCGTGTTAATGGCCCAGTCCCGTATGTCCTTACCATCTAATATTGTGCCATTTGCTAATGTAGGATCTATGAAATACACACTCTCCCTTTTTCTTCTCTGTGCGTTCAATCCCCTGAGAGGAATAAAATGCAGTTAGCTGTTTATCATTTACAGCCTTGTATGGAGAAGTTGATCAGAGTTTGTTAAGTTGTAACGCCCTCGATGCGGCTATAGCTCCCACGTGTCGAGGCACGACTTAGAGACATAACCGCATTGAAAGCAATGTCGCAAGTTAGGCAATCTTCACAACATCCCATGTAATATAAATAATAAAGAGTAGATACATAGTTGGCTTACACTCGCCATGTCAATCAAAGTACATAAATAGCATTACAACATTCAAACACTCATGGCCCGACTACGGTGCCAAAATAAAAGATAACCCAACATGTGACACGGTCCCGATCACCCCCAACTGGGCACCACTAATGATCATCAGGGAAAGACACGTAGTATCATTGAGAGTCCTCGTCAAACTCCCACTTGAGCTCAAGCGCGTCGCCTAGAGCGGAATCATCAGGCCCTGCATCTGGTTTGGAAATAATCTGTGAGCCACAGGGACTCAGCAATCTCGCACCCTCGCGATAAAGACTATTTAAGCTTAATAGGAGAGGCAAGGTAAATATGTGGAGCAGCAGCAAGCGACTAGCATATATGGTGGCTATCCTGTTCGCAAAAGAGAGCGAGAAGAGGAGGCAAACTGCGAACGAATAACTAGAGGGCAACCTGCGGCAAGCATTACTCCAACACCGTGTTCACTTCCGGGACTCCGCCGAGAAGAGACCATCACGGTAACTCACACTGTTGATTCATTTTAATTAAGTTAAGGTTCAAGTTATCTACAACCGGACATTAGCAAATTCCCATCTGCCCATAACCGCGGGCACGGCTTTCGAAAGTTCAAATCCCTGCAGGGGAGTCCCAACTTAGCCCATGACAATCTCTCACGGTCAACGAAGGAATAGACCTCCTCCCGAGACGTTCCAATAAGACTCGGTACCTCGGTTCTTCAAGACACTTCGACAGGTTAAAACAAATCCAGCAACACCGCCCGAATGTGCCGACAAATCCCGATAGGAGCTGCACATATCTCTTTCTTAGGGCACACTCAGATTGTCCTAGGTACGGGTAGGCCAGCCCAGAGTTGCCCCTGGTGGCCACCGGCAGCTGACAGGTGGACCAACACCCAGAGGAGCACTGGCCCGGGGGGGTTTAAATAAGATGACCCTCGCGCTCCGGAAACCCAAGGGAAAAAGAGGCTAGGTGGCAAATGGTAAAACCAAGGTTGGGCATTGTTGGAAAAGCTTTAATCAAGGCGAACTATCAAGGGGTTCCCATGATAACCCAACCGCGTAAGGAACGCAAAATCCAGGAACATAACACCGATATGATGGAAACTATGGCGGCAAGAGTGGAACAAAACACTGGGCGAGAGGCCGAGCCTTCCACCCTTAACCAAGTATATAGATGCATTAAGATAACAAGGCAATATAATGATATCCCAACAAGTAAATAAATGTTCCAACAAGGAACGGTCTCCAATCTTCACCTACAACTAGCAACGCTATAAGAGGGGCTGAGCAAAGTGGTAACATAGTCAATCAACGGTTTGCTAGGACATGGTGGGTTAGAGGTTTGACATGGCAATTTGGGAGGCATGATAAGCAAGTGGTAGGCATCATAGCATAGGCATAGCAAAAGAGCGAGCATCTAGCAAAGCAAAGATAGTAGTGATTTCGAGGGTATGATCATCTTGCCTGCAAAGTTGTCAGAG
This sequence comes from Triticum urartu, assembly GCF_056163025.1. Taxonomy (NCBI): domain Eukaryota; kingdom Viridiplantae; phylum Streptophyta; class Magnoliopsida; order Poales; family Poaceae; genus Triticum; species Triticum urartu. The sequence goes on from NC_141874.1 coordinate 541,596,639, forward strand.
TTGACTGGATCCTCGAAAGCAAACTCAACGGGCTCCTCGTTAGCGAACTCGTCTCCCGGCTCTACCCGAATAAGACAAACAAGCAAACGGAATGCAATCAACCACGTGCAAAGCTCAAACAATATGATGCAAGGATGGTATGCTATGCGGGATGCGATGAGGGATGCATATGCAAGATGTGACAAGGAATGCATGAACCTGGCCTCAACATGGAAATCCAAGTGTGCCACTAGAAAGATGAGATTAAATCGCTTGAAAACGATATAAAGAACGCCGGAACCGGAGTTACGGTTTGGAAATGGCAAGCAATTCAAATATGACCACGTTCTGCGATTTACAGCAAGTAGCCATCTAAATGCAATGAGATGAACATGCTACAGCACTCAAACATGACAACAAAATACATGGAAGGAATCCATTCATGATGCTTAACAAAAGTCTAGCACTGAGCTACGGCCAATTCATCCATTAACAGGTTCAAACAAGCATGGAAAAAATGCATTTGACAAACAGATTTCAGACTTAGTGAAATTAACACTTGTCTGGAATTTCAGATCAGATAGCACTCTTCGGAGCATGAAAACTATATACTACAGGACCTGAACATGGCAAAGTAAAGCATGGCATGGAGCTACTCAAAGAGATTAACAAAAGTCCCTTAGTGACCTTGAGCCAAAAGGGATCATAAAATACAATTGCAAGCATGTGAACATGGCAAAAACATAATCAGTTCTCAGACTTGGTGAAAACTGGAACATGCTGAAACAGATATCAAGTAGGCATGTTTACGAGCTCGATGCACTCACTACAGAGCAAGTCATGACGAGCTAAGCATACACCCATCAAGAATACACAAAATACAAGCTAGACATGGCAAGAACAAGAACATAGCATGCACGGATCAACTACAACATCCTCGGCAAAATCGCTAACAAGTAGACAATCTGCCCAGATTCACGAAATAGCAAAAGTAGAGCTCGATTGACTCAAACTAGGGTGCTCCATAATTGCAAACAAAGACATGGATGGATAGAGCACGACAAGATTAACAAAACATCCTTACTGATCATCCTCAAAAGGGGCACGAATCACTAGAAAACAATATGAACATATGGCCATATGAGATAAACAGCTCAAGGACTTAGTGGAAATGCTAAGTCCCTGAAATCAGTATTAACAAATGCCTCACTTTGCAAGCTTGTGCTAGTCACCGCACACATCACAAAAATACATGGGTTGCACCCCTGGATAGATGGCAAAACCCTTAACAAAACATATGTAGAGCTCAGGGGCATATCATGCACACATTAATCATGGCAAAAATGACAAATATCTAAATGGAGCAGCAGATCTGACAATTAACTCAAGTAGCACTCTTCTAACAGCATTCCGGGCATCAAGATGAACTCAAATGAAAATGATGCAATGGAATGAAATTATGTGCTATATGAGACGAACATTTTGATATGCTATATGCGCAAAACGGAGCTACGGATGCAAAGTTACGATGCGATGAACAGGAGCAAATGAACTAGGGTTTCGGGGCAAAAGTCAACCAAAACGGGATCTCAGATCCAGATCCGGGGCACGTCTCCCAAAGTTCGACGGAATCGGAGGTGGGCCGCCGGGTTTGAAGTAGGCCGGAGCGGGGAGGTGCTCTCGGGCTCGCCAGAGTGGGGAGGAGCTTGCCGGAAGGGTCGGCGGCGTGGAGGCGAGGTCCGGCGGGGTCGGCGGCGGCCGGGCGTGCGATGGAGCGGCGAGGTGCGGCGCGGCCGGAGCGGCGCCTGAGCTCGGCCGATGACCGGCACCGGGGAAGATGAGCGCGGGGCGCTCGGGCGCGGCCGCGGGGAAGCCGGGCGGCGGGCGGAGGCAACGGGCCTCGGGGGCCGCTCATGGGCCTCCCGGGCCGGCGATGTGGGGCGACCGACGGGCAAATGGTGGAGCGCCACGTGGCAGCCGGAGACAGGCCAGGGGGAGCGGGGCGGACACGTCCGTCGGTGGCGACTCTGTCCGGCGGCGCGCGATGCTGATTTGGATCTAGGGTTTTTCCCGGGGGAAGGAGAAGGAGATTTTCGGGGGTGGTCTTTAAATAGGCATAGAGGGAGCTAGGAGAGTCCAAATGAGGTGCGGTTTTCGGCCACGCGATCGTGATTAAACGCTCTAGGTGATGGAGAAGGTTTAGGTGGGTTTTGGCGAACTTGGAGGGGTGTTGGGCTGCACCACACACGAGGCCTTTTCGGTCCCTCGGTTAACCGTTGGAGCATCAAACGAAGTCCAAATGGTACGAAACTTGACAGGCGGTCTACCGGTAGTAAACCAAGGCCTCTTGGCAAGTCTCGGTCCAATCCGGCAATGTTTAATCCCCACACACGAAAGAAAGGTAGAAATGACCACCGGAGGAGAACGAAGCGCCGGAATGCAAAACGGACAACGGGGAAAATGCTCGGATGCATGAGATGAACACGTATGCAAATACAATGCACATGATGACATGATATGAGATGCATGACAACGATAACAACACACGGAGACAAAAACCCGAACCCGAGAAAATAAATAACTTAAGGCTGGAAACGGCAAGAGTTGGATTACATGTTGGGTAAGTCACATCCGGGGTGTTACATAAGTACTTACAAAATCAAGCATCTACTAGAGTGGCATCGAGCTCATTGCAGTTGAAGAAGAGATGTAAGTCCTTGAAACTCACATTGATGGAACCAACATCATGTCAGAAATGATCTTTGTTGTAGTGGACTAGCAGACCATGATGACCTACTGACATTTGATCCATGCAATATTCATATAACTCGCGGCAACTGGAGCTGCACTCATCGAAGTATTCGCCAACAAGAAATGGCTGGCCATGGTCATAATTTCATGCTTCTAGTACGTCTGCTTTATTTTTAGCAAGCACCAAATCTATTTCTGCATCATTCATGCCGTCAAAAATAATATTACTCTCGATTCGAACAACTTGTTGTTAATTTGGTTCTAGGTGATGAGTGCTTTAAGTAAGAGGCAATGGTTCTCTTTCCTCTTCACTCTCCCGACGCGCTTCCTCGGGAGTGCATCCTTTTTGGCTGCTTCCTTCTTGGTACTTAACGGATTTCTGATAGAACGTCTGGTTGGCTGAAAGGTAGACTGCCGAGCAGACGGTGAAGCTTCGGCAGACTGCTTAGCAGACGATTTAGCTATGCCGGACCACTGAGCTGGTGGTGCTGCTGTGGTGGACTATTGGGCTGTAGGAGCAGAGGCATCAGACTGACCATGCGCTAAAGCTATGTAAGGTTTCTGCGCAGGTGGTGCCAACTTGTCGGTGTGCCGAGGAGGTTGTGCCAACGCGTTGGTTTGCTGAGCAAGAAGTGCTGTCGCATTGGTATGCTGATCACGCGGCTATGGACCGACGACTGATGAGCAGTCGGTTCTGGACCTACAAACTTCTTAGTAGGCGGTTCCGAAGCATCACACTGCTTAGCGGTCTGTTCCACCAGGTTGGTCTGCTGAGCATGTGTTGCAACTGGGTCTCCCCCGCTGCTTCAGCGGCCAACATCTGAATCGCTGATGCATCTTTAGGAGTTGTAGGCCTTGCCACTGGCTGCTCTGGGGCGGACGATGACATGACATGTACGGCACAAAGTCGGGCCGGCTAATCACAGCTTGATGCATCAACCGTCGGATTATGAGTATTAGGTTCTTTGGGGGAAGCATGCGAGAGCTGTTGTGGCAAGGAGAGTGTCACCGGTTGAGGGGCGACATTGGTTGCTCTTGGCAGGGCTTCAGGGATCTCATCGATGAACTCCATTTCCTTTCATGGCCACTGGATGTGATGTAACAGTGTTTCTCCCAAGGTCCTTTGCTCATGAAAGTCTTCTAGGACATTCTTCAGGGCAAATTCATTGAATCGAGACTTTACTTCAGTCACGTAGCACTTCACATAGCCCGGCTTCAATGGCACATTGTCCAACAAGAGGCCCTCTTCCAAGAAGGGTGGGCAAACCCAGGCTGTTGCACATTTTAATGTACCTTCATAATGTGTAAGCATGCCCTTGAGTCCGTCTTTCATTTCAGATAGATCAGATATAACATCATCACGAGCAGTTGTAGTCTCAGTGTGTCGGCGTCCTGGGAACGGGGGTCCCCAGACTTGCCTGCCTGCGGCCCACGACGTGGCTCCACCAGCGGCCCCGTACGGCCCATCTTCAACAGAGAACACTCAAGACCCTCGCGAGGGCCAAGCCTCGCGAGGCGGACGACACGAGACCTCCTCGGGGGAAGCATCACCAGGCTGGCTCGCGAAGGGTGCAGAGATCAAGGCGAGGGGCACCTTGTGAGGTCCCTATGACGTAAGCCATGGCGACCAAGGCCAGGCGGGCGCCAGCGCGCAGTGTCCTCATTTCCTCTTTGGTGCTGAAGGGACAAGCGTAGGCAAGGAATCCCGAGGCATCATGCAAAGGTTTCCATATCGGTGCAACAAGACCAAGACCAGCAGGACGACAGGACGGAGGTCACCGTGGAGCCTAGGACGGCGTCACCACTAGAGCCTTTGGCAGGCGAAGACCAACTTTTGTCAGGATAACTTGTACTAGTTGTCTCCCTTCAAATTTGGCCGTTGTTGGATCCCTTCCAGCCTACATTTGGGAAGAGGACCAGGGCCTCTATAAATAGGACTAGCCACCACTGTAGTCGAGGATCGGCTCATCTTGGATTGGATCCACTCCACCAAGGCCATCTCACCAACTCATCAAGCTCAAGGACACCTCCCCTCAGGAGGCTGTTCTTCCCTTGTACTTGTCCATCCTCATCCCAAGAGGCAATCCAGCACGCCACACTAGAGTAGGGTATCACACCACATCGGTGGCCCGAACCAGTATAAACCCTATGTCCTTTGTTTTGCGAGTTCGACAGGCTGAGCTTTGAGATCGTAGTGAGAGCGTGAACTAGGGGGGAGAGATCTTCGTGCGCACCCAGAGTTCGAACCTCAAGGGTTTACCGGAACCCGAAATCCGACATTTGGCGCGCCAGGTAGGGGGTACGCCGAGGCTCACCTCTCCGCTTACTTCATCTAGCTCCATGGCAGACATCGTCCCTCTAGTTAGGCTGGCGGGCGCCTGAGGATGCGCCGTGGGCGTCCGGGCCTTCACCCACACTTTGCGACAGGTGCGGTGGCCGCGCAAGTTCAAGCCAGAGATGTTGCCCCGCTATGACGGCGTGGCAGATCCGGCGACCTTCCTGCAGGCGTATGAGGAGGTCGTCCTCGAAGCCGGAGGCGACAACCAGGTCATGGCCAATTGGTTCCCACTAGCCCTGGCCGGTGTGCCACGTGCATGGCAGCTCAACCAGCCAGGATCTTCGGTAGCCTCCTGGGAGGAGCTGCACGGTCTCTTCATCGCGCGCTTCGCGGCACAGGCGCCTCTCGCTATAGCAGCCCTCCTCGGCGGCTCGCAAGCACCACCCTCGGACCATCACACCAAGCTATTCTTTCGCCAGATTGGCGCCACCTCCATGTGGCAAGGAGCTCCCCCGGGTTGGGCAGCGCCCAAGGCCGACCTTGCTGACCCACAAGTATAGGGGATCTATCATAGTCCTTTCAATAAGTAAGAGTGTCGAACCCAACGAGGAGCAGAAGGAAATGATAAGCAGTTTTCAGTAAGGTATTCTCTGCAAGCACTGAGATTATCGGTAACCGATAGTTTTGTGATAAGGTAATTTGTAACGGGTAACAAGTAATAAAAGTAAATAAGGTGCAGCAAGATGGCCCAATCCTTTTTGTGGAAAAGGAAAAGCCTAGGAAAACTCTTATATAAAGGAAAGCGCTCCCGAGGACACATGGGAATTATCATCAAGCTAGTTTTCATCACGCTCATATGATTCACGTCCAGTACTTTGATAATTTGATATGTCGATGGACCGGTGCTTGGGTACTGCCCTTCCTTGGACAAGCATCCCACTTATGATTAACCTCTCTTGCAAGCATCCGCAAATACAAAGGAAGTATTAAGGTAAACCTAACCATAGCATGAAACATATGGATCCAAATCAGCCCCTTACGAAGCAACGCATAAACTAGGGTTTAAGCTTCTGTCACTCTAGCAACCCATCATCTACTTATTACTTCCCAATGCCTTCCTCTAGGCCCAAACAATGGTGAAGTGTCATGTAGTCGACGTTCACATGACACCACTAAAGGAGGGACAACATTCATCTCATCAAAATATCAAACGAATACCAAATTCACATGACTACTTATAGCAAGACTTCTCCCATGTCCTCAGGAACAAACGTAACTACTCACAAATCATATTCATGTTCATAATCAAAGGGGTATTAATATGCATAAAGGATATGAACATATGATCTTCCACCAAATAAACCAACTAGCATCAACTACAAGGCGTAATCAACACTACTAGCAACCCACAGGTACCAATCTGAGGTTTTGGGACAAAGATTGGATACAAGAGATGAACTAGGGTTTGAGAGGAGATGTTGCTGGTGAAGATGTTGATGCAGATTGACCCCCTCCCACTGAGAGGATCGATGGTGATGATTTCCCCCTCCCGGAGGGATGTTTCCCCAGCAGAACAGCTCTGCCGGAGCCCTAGATTGGTTCTGCCAAGGTTCCGCCTCGTGGCAGCGGAGTTTCATCCCGTGAGCTTACTTATGATTTTATCTCAGATGAAAGACTTCATATAGCAGAAGATGGGCATCGGAGGCCTGCCAGGGGGCCCACGAGACAGGGGGCGTGCCCAGGGGGTAGGGTGCGCCCCCACCCTCGTGGCCAGGGTGTCGGCCCCCTGTGGTTAATTCTTTCGCCAGTATTTTTTATATATTCCAAAGCGTGCTCCCGTGAAGTTTCAGGACTTTTGGAGTTGTGCATAATAGGTCTCTAATATCTGCTCCTTTTCCAGCCCAGAATTCCAGTTGCCGGCATTCTCCCTCTTCATGTAAACCTTGTAAAATAAGAGAGAAAAAGCATAAGTATTGTGACATAATGTGTAGTAACAGCGCATAATTCAATAAATATTGATATAAAAGCATGATGCAAAATGGACGTATCAACTCCCCCAAGCTTAGACCTCCATTGTCCCCAAGCGGAAGCCGATATCGAAAAATATGTCCACATGTTTAGAGATAGAGGTGGCGATAAAATAAAATACGGACATGAGGGCATCATGATCATTCTTATAACAACAATATATATATATATTGTCATATGATTTCTTATGCTAAAATAACAATTCATTCACCATTTCAATATGAATCAGAAACTTCATTGAAAACTAATAAACTATAATATCAGTCATTGAAGCAAATGCAATTTATCATAACATCAGAAAGAGTCAATATAAGAGCTTTTCAGCAAGTCCACATACTCAACTATCATTTAGTCTTTCACAATTGCTAACACTCATGCAATACTTGTGGGTATGGAGTTTTAATCGGACACAGAGAAAGATAGGGGCTTATAGTGTTGCCTCCCAACCTTTTACCTCACGGGTAATGTCAACAATAATAGTTCATGCTAACTTACATCCAATTGGATATATGTATCAGGATCTTTCCAACACAATGTGCTTGCCAAGGGATAAAATGTAAAAAGGAAAGGTGAAGATCACCAAGACTCTTGTATAAGGTGTAAGACAAAAGTAAAATATAGGCCCTTCATAGAGGGAAGCAGAGGTTGTTATGTGTTTTTGTGGTTAGATGCATGAAATCTTAATGCAAAAGAACGTCACTTTATATTGCCACTTGTGATATGGACCTTTATTATGCAGTCTGTCGCTATTATTTCTTCCACATCACAAGATCGTATAAAGCTTGTTTTCTCCACACTAATAAATCATACATATTTAGAGAGCAATTTTTATTGCATGCAACAATGACAACTTACTTGAAGGATCTTACTCAATCCATAGGTAGATATGGTGGACTCTCATGGCAAAACTGGGTTTAAGGATGTTCGGAAGAACAAGTAGTATCTCTACTTGGTGCAAAGAATTTGGCTAGCATGAGGGGGAAAGGCAAGATCAACATGTTGGATGATCCATGGCAATATACTTTATTTCAGATATAAGAAAACATAACCCATTACGTTGTCTTCCTTGTCCAACATCAACTCTTGAGCATGTCATATTTTAATGAGTGCTCACAATCATAAAAGATGTCCAAGATAGTATATTTATATGTGAAAACCTCTCTTTCTTAATTACTTCCTATCAATTGCATCGATGACCGAAACTATGTTTGTCAAATATCGACAACTTTTATTCATCATACTCTTTATATGTGAAGTCATTACTCTCCATAAGATCAATATGATCTCATTAATTATTTTAGTTCTTTCTTTTATCCCCTCAAGATCATAGTAAGATAATCAAAGCCCTTGACTCGAAACTAATATTTATTATATATAGCTCACAGACTCAATTACATAGAAGGATCATAAAGCAAAACTCAAAACTAAATCATACTAAAACTTTATTCTACTAGATCAAGATATAACCAAAAGGATCGATCTAAGAAAAAAGGTAAAGATAGGAGTGTGATGGTGATACGATACCGGGGAACCTCCCCCAAGCTTGGCAGTTGGCAAGGGGAGTGCCCATACCAGATACTCAGTTCTCTTTTGCTGGTGAAGAAGATGGTGCTGATGATGGGTAGTCACACATCGAGTGTAGGAGATCCTCCAATTGGCGGATAATGCCCTTGAGTGCGGTGATATGCTCCTTCAACAAAATATTTTCACATATGAGATACTTGTTTTGTATGCGAGCTAACTCAATCACCTTGAAAGCTTCAATCTCTGTTGGGGTAAGAAGATTGTGATGAGGTTGAAGGATGTCTTCACCTTCTGCTGCCAGAACTTGATCCTCCATGGCCTTCTTGATCCCATCATCCTTGTTGATCTCCCCGGGTTCTTCTCTCTTCAGCTCTGTCTTCATTAGCCAAGCATCATTTGCCTCACTGTTGAAGGAGGGGATGACATGATGCCTGGCCTTGACAACTCTAGCAGAAAACAGCTTGAAACAAAAAAAGAGATATTTGCATGGTATGGTGATCAAAACCTTTTGGGGATTATATAATGAATTTTTACCGACCAAAAGAAGTATCGTGCAATAAAACAGAGTCAAGAGAGCCCACGAGGTGCCCACGAGGCAGGGGGCATGCCTAGGGGGTAGGGCGCGCCCTCCACCCTCGTGGACGCCTCGTGTCCTTCCCGGACTACGTTTTATTTTCCTATTTTCTAAAATATTTGAAAACGGAGAAAAATTGCTATTAGAACTGTTTTGGAGTCGGTTTACTTACTGTACCACATACCTATTCCTTTTCGGAGTCTGAAATGTTCCGAAAAGTGTCCCTTATATATTCCTCTAGGGTTACGGTTTCAATAACATTAGTTTCAACATTTATTGGATTACCTGAGATATAATGTTTGATTCTTTGACTGTTCACCACCTTCGGATTTGGGCCTTCGAAGTTGTTGACTTTTATGGCACCAGAACTATATAATGTAAGGCCCTTCCCATTTTGAGAGGAGTTTTCCTGCAAAAAATATGAAACGAGAGTTGTATAACAAAACATAATCACCTACATTAAATTCACGCTTTTGTTTCCTTTTGTCTTTTTTGACTATGACTTTTGTATCCTTTTTTCATGGCATCTTTTAACTTTTTCTTCAAACAATTTGGCATTTTCATAAGCCTGGGTTCTCCATTCATCAAGTGAGCAAGCAATTCTATGATTAACATCTTGACCACTAGACTGTGGGTGGTATGGAGATGCAATTCTATGATTAACATCATACTTAGCAAGCATTTTACGAAAAGCTCCATGAATAAAATGTGAACAACCATCAGTCATTAAGTATCTAGGGACTCCAAACCTCGGAAAAATAACTTCTTTAAGCATCTTAATAGAGGTGTTATGATCAGCACTACTAGTTGGAATAGCTTCTACCCACTTAGTAACGTAATCAACAACAACTAAAATATGTGTATACCCATTAGAGGAAGGAAACGGTCCCATATAATCAAAGCCCCAAACATCAAATGGTTCGATAACAAGTGAATAATTCATAGGCATTTATTGAAGTCTACTAATATTACCAATTCTTTGACATTCATCACAAGACAAGACAAACTTACGGGCATCTTTAAAAAGAGTAGGCCAATAAAAACCGGATTGCAATACCTTATGCGCAGTTCTATCTCCAGCATGGTGTCCTCCATAAGCCTCGGAGTGACACTTACGTAGGATCTGTTCCTGTTCATGCTCAGGTACACAACGTCTAATAACACCATCTACTCCTTCTTTATAAAGGTGTGGGTCATCCCAGAAGTAATGTCTTAAATCATTGAAAAACTTTTTCTTTTGCTGGTATGTGAAACTAGGTGGTATAAATTTAGCAACAATATAATTAGCATAATCAGCATACTATGGAGAAGTACAAGAAGCATTTATGACAGCTAATTGTTCATCAAGAAAGCTATCATCTATAGGTAGTGGGTCATCAGAACATTCTCTCAGCTCCCTTTCTATCAATAATATGCAAATCAAATTCTTGTAGCAAGAGAACCCATCTAATAAGTCTAGGTTTAGCATCTTTCTTTTCCATAAGATATTTCATAGCAGCATGATCAGTGTGGATAGTTACTTTAGAATCAACAATATAAGGTCCGAACTTATCAAAAGCAAATACAGCTGCTAAAAATTCCTTTTTAGTAGTAGCATAATTTCTCTGGGCACTCTCTAGAGATTTACTAGCATATTGGATAACATTTAATTTCTTATCAACTCTTTGTCCTAGAACATCACCTGCATCATAATCACTAGCATCACACATATTTCAAAGGGTAAATTCCAATCAGGTGGCTGAACAATAGGTGCAGAAATCAAGGCTTTCTTAAGTATTTCAAATGCTTCTACACAATCACCATCAAGACAAAAGGAACATCTTTTTGTAAGAGATTAGTCAGAGGCCTAGAAATTTTAGAGAAGTCTTTAATGAACCTCCTATAAAAACCAGCATGACCAAGGAAACTTCTTATACCTTTGATGTCCTTAGGACACGACATCTTTTCAATAGCATCAACCCTAGCTTTATCAACTTCAATACCTCTTTCAGAAATTTTATGCCCCAAGACAATACATTCATTAACCATAAAGTGGCACTTCTCCCAATTCAAGACAAGATTAGTTTCTTCACATCTCTGCAAAACTCGCTCAAGGTTGCTTAAGAAATCATCAAAAGAAGTCCCATACACGGAGAAATCATCCATGAAAACCTCAACAATCTTTTCACAAAAGTCAGAGAATATAGCCATCATACATCTTTGAAAGGTAGCAGGTGCATTACATAAACCAAAAGGCCTACACCTATAAGCAAAGGTACCGAAAGGGCAAGTAAAATTGGTCCTTTCTTGGTCCTCTTTTGACATAGGTATTTGAGAGAAACCAGAATAACCATCTAGAAAGCAAAAATGTGTATGTTTGGATAATCTTTCTAGCATTTGATCAATAAAGGTAAAGAGTAATGATCCTTGTTAGTAGCTTTTCTTAATTTGTAGAAATTAATTACCATTCTATAACCCGTAACAATTCTGTGTGGGGTCAATTCATCTTTATCATTAGGAACAACAGTAATACCTCCCTTCGTAGGGACACAATGGACAAGACTTACCCACTGACTATCAGCAACAGGATGAATTATACCTGCCTCCAGAAGCTTTAGTATTTCTTATCTTACCACTTCTTTCATCTTAGGATTTAACTATCGTGGGTGATCAACAACCGGTTTCGCGTCTTTCTCCAATTTTATTTTGTGCTGACATAGAGTGGGACTAATGCCCTTAAGATCATCAAGAGTATATCCAATAGCAGCACGATGCTTCTTCAGAGTTTTCAATAATCTCTCTTCTTCATGCTATGAAAGGTTAGCACTAATAATAACATGATATATCTTCTTTTCATTAGCATACCATGGAGCAGTACGAGAAGCATTTATGACCGCTAATTGTTCATCAGGAAAGATATCATCAACATGTAGTGGGTCATCAAGAACATTTTCTAACCTAGACAAGTTGTCTGCAACGGGGTTCTCAGCTCCCTTTCTATCAATAATATGCAAATCAAATTCTTGTAGCAGGAGAACCCATCTAATAAGTCTAGGTTTAGCATCTTTCTTTTCCATAAGATATTTAATAGCAGCATGATTAGTGTGAATAGTTACTTTAGAATCAACAATATAAGGTCTGAACTTATCACAAGCAAATACAACTGCTAAGAATTCCATTTCAGTAGTAGCATAATTTCTCTGGGCATTGTCTAGAGTTTTACTAGCATATTGAATAACATTTAATTTCTTATCAACTCTATGTCCTAGAACAGCACCTACAACATAATCACTAGCATCACACATGATTTCAAAGTGTAAATTCCAATTAGGAGGTTGAACAATAGGTGCAGAAATCAAAGCTTTCTTAAGTATTTCAAATGCTTCTACACGATCATCATCAAAGACAAAAGGAATATCTTTTTGTAATAGGTTAGTCAGAGGCCGAGAAATTTTTGAGAAGTCCTTAATGAACATCCTATAAAAACTGGTATGACCAAGGAAACTTCTTATACCTTTGATGTCCTTGGGACACAACATCTTTTCAATAGCATCAACCTTAGCTTTGTCAACTTCAATACCTCTTTCAGAAATTTTATGCCCTAAGACAATACCTTCATTAACCATAAAGTGGCACTTCTCCCAATTCAAGACAAGGTTAGTTTCTTCGCATCTCTGCAAAACTCGATCAAGGTTGCTCAAGCAATCATCAAAAGATGATCCATAAACAGAGAAATCATCAATGAAAACTTCACAGATCTTTTCACAAAAGTCAGAGAATATAGCCATCATGCATCTTTGAAAGGTAGCAGGTGCATTACATAAACAAAAAGGCATACGTCTATAAGCAAAGGCACCGAAAGGGCAGGTAAAAGTAGTCTTTTCTTGATCGTCAGCTGACACAGGTATTTGAGAGAAACCAGAGTAACCATCTAGAAATCAAAAATGTGTATGTTTGGATAATCTTTCTAGCATTTGATCAATGAAAGGCAAAGGGTAATGATCTTTTTAGTAGCTTTATTTAATTTGCGGAAATCAATTACCATCCTATAACCTGTTATAATTCTTTGTGGAATCAATTCATCTTTATCATTAGGAACGACAGTAATACCTCCCTTCTTAGGGAAACAATGGACATGACTTAGCCACTGACTATCAGCAACGAGATAAATTATACTTGCTTCAAGGAGCTTTAATATTTCCTTTCTTACCACTTCTTTCATCTTAGGATTTAGCCGTCATTGGTGATCAATAACTGGTTTGGCGTCTTTCTCCAAATTTATTTTGTGTTGACATAGAGTGGGACTAATGCCCTTAAGATCATCAAGAGTATATCCAATAGCAGCACGGTGCTTCTTCAGAGTTTTCAATAATTTATTTTCTTCATGCTCTGAAAGGTTAGCACTAATAATAATAGGATATATCTTTTTGTCATCAAGATAAGCATATTTAAGAGTATCAGGTAATGGTTTAAGCTCAAACACGGGATCACCCTTGGGTGGAGGAGGATCCCCTAGGATTTCAACAGACAGGTTGTGTTTCAAAATAGGTCCCTGTTTAAAGAGTACTTCATCTATTTCCCTTCTTTCATTCATAAACATATCATTTTCATGGTCAACCAAATATTGTTCTAAAGGATCATTAGGAGGCACGGCAGTAGAAGCAAGACCAATAATTTCATATTTACTAGGCAATTCTTTATCATGGGGTTGTCTATGAAATTTAGCAAAATTAAACTCATGAGACATATCCCCCAAACCAATAGTAACAACATCCTTTTTGCAATATATCCTAGCATTAACAATATTCAATAAGGGTCTACCAAATATAATGGGACAAAAATTATCTTGTGGGGAACCAAGAACAAGAAAATCAGCTGAACATTTAACTTTCCCACACAATACTTCAACATCTCTAACAATCCCAACTGGTGAAACAATGTCTCTATTGGCAAGCTTAATTGTAACATCAATTTCCTCTATCTCAGCAGGTGCAATATCATGCATAATTTCTTTGTATAAGGAATGAGGTATTGCACTTGCACTAGAACCCATATCACATAAGCCATGATAGCAATGATCTCCTATTTTCACAGAAATAACAGGCATGCCTACAACAAGTCTATGTTTATTTTAAGTGTCAGGTCTAGCATTTCTAGCAGCTTCATCACAAAAGTAAATAACATGCCATCGATATTATCGGCCAAGAGATCTTTAACCATAGCAATAATAGGTTCAACTTTAATTTTCTCAGGGGGTGTAGGTGTTCTAGTATTACTCTTACGAACCACAGTTGATGTTTTAGCATGATCCTTTATTCTAACAGGGAAAGGTGGTTTCTCAATATAAGCAGTAGGAACAACAAGATCAACATTATAAGTGATAGTCTTTTCTTCAACTTTAATAGGTGCAACTACTTTTACTTCAATGGGAGGATTATATTTAAACCACTTCTCCTTAGGGAGATCAACATGAGTAGCAAAGGATTCACAGAAAGAAGCTACTATCTCAGAGTCAAGTCCATATTTAGTGCTAAATTCATGGAAAACATCGGTATCCACAAAAGATTTAACACAATCAAATTTGGGTATTATACCTGACTCCTTACCTTCGTCGAGCTCCAATCTTCAGAGTTGTGTTTAATTCTTTCCAATAAATCCCATTTGAATTCAATAGTCTTCATCATAAAAGAACCAGTACAAGAAGTATCGAGCATGGAGCGATTATTGAGAGAAAGCCGAGCATAAATTTTTTGAATAATAATTTCTCTTGAGAGCTCATGATTGGGGCATGGATATATCAAGAATAAAAAAGTCCGTTAAAATAGTAACGTTTGCAACTACAACAGGCACATCCTCACAACTACCGACAGGTATAGCAGTTGATTTATCAGCCATTTGCAAAGATATTTCAGTAGGTGTCAACTTATTCAAATCAAGTCTACGATATAAAGAGAGAGGCATAACACTAACACCGGCTCCAAGATCACATAAAGCAGTTTTAACATAGTTTCTTTAAATGGAGCATGGTATAGTTGGTACAACGGGATCTCCATGTTTCTTTGGTATTCCACCCTTAAAAGTATAATTAGCAAGCAAGGTGGAAATTTCAGCTTCTGGTATCTTTCTTTTATTTGTAACAATATCTTTCATATACTTAGCATAAGGATTCATTTTGAGCATATCAATTAATCGCATACGCAAAAAGATAGGTCTAATCATTTCAGCAAAGTGCTCAAAATCATCATCATCCTTTTTCTTGGATGGTTTGGGAGGAAAAGGCATGGGTTTCTGAACCCAAGGCTCTCTTTCTTTACCATGTTTCCTAGCAACAAAGTCTTTCTTATCATAACGTTGATTCTTTGATTGTGGGTTATCAAGATCAACAGCAGGTTCAATTTCTATATCATTATCATTACTAGGTTGAGCATCATCATGAACATTATTATTAGCATTATCACTAGTTTCAGGTTCATTACCAGATTGAATTTCAGCATCAGAAATAGAAATATCATTTGGATTCTCAGGTGTTTCAACAATAGGATCACTAGAAGCATGCAAAGTCTTATCATTTTTCTTTTTCTTCTTTTTAGAAGAACTAGGTACATCTATGTTATTTCTCTGAGAATCTTGCTCAATTCTCCTAGGGTGGCCTTCGGGATACAAAGGTTCCTAAGTCATTCTACCAGTTCTAGTAGCCACTCTAACAACATTATCATTATCTTTACTATTCAATTCATTGAACAAATCATTTTGAGCTTTAAGTACTTGTTCTACTTGAGTGGCAACCATAGAAGCATGTTTACTAATAAGTTTAAGTTCACCTTCAACATTAGCCATATAATCACCCAAGTGTTCAAGCATATTTGAATTGTATTTAAATTGTCTACCAAAATAAGCATTAAAGTCTTCTTTCTTAGCCATAACTTTATCAAACTCATCTAAGCATGGGCTAGCAAATTTAGTAAATGGGATTTCAGCTTCATCATATCTATAGAGAGAATTTACCTTTACTACCTATGTCGGGTTATCAAGACCATGAGTTTCTTTAATAGGTAAAGGATTAAGATTATATGTTTCTTCAATAGGC
This sequence comes from Triticum urartu, assembly GCF_056163025.1. Taxonomy (NCBI): domain Eukaryota; kingdom Viridiplantae; phylum Streptophyta; class Magnoliopsida; order Poales; family Poaceae; genus Triticum; species Triticum urartu. The sequence goes on from NC_141874.1 coordinate 541,612,839, forward strand.
GGTAAATTAACACCATGTATTTCTTCAATAGGAGGTAAATTCTTAACATCTTCAGCTTTAATACCTTTTTCTTTCATAGATTTCTTTGCCTCTTGCATATCTTCAGGACTGAGAAATAGAATACCCCTCTTCTTCAGAGTTAGTTTAGGAATAGGCTTAGGAATTGGCTCTGGAGGTGTCCAATTATTTTCATTTGCCAACATATTATTCAATAGAACCAGCACAACTATCTAGGTAATCTCTGGAGGCATCGGTTAGTCCATTATAAAAGATATCAAGTATTTCATTTTTCTCAAGAGGATGATCACGCAAAGCATTAAGTAATTGGAGAAGCCTCCCCCAAGCTTGTGGGAGACTCTCTTCTTCAATTTGCACAAAATTACATATATCCCTTAAAGCAGCTTGTTTCTTATGAGCAGGGAAATATTTAGCAGAGAAGTAATAAATCATACCTTGGGGACTACGCACACAACCAGGATCAAGAGAATTAAACCATATCTTAGCATCACCTTTTAATGAGAACGGAAATATTTGAAGGATATAAAAGTAACGAGTTCTCTCATCTTTAGTGAACAGGGTGGCTATATCATTCAGTTTAGTCAGATGTGCCACAACAGTTTCAGATTCATAACCATAAAAAGGATCAGATTCAACCAAAGTAATTATATCAGGATCAACAGAGAATTCATAATCCTTATCAGTAACAAAGATAGGTGAAGTAGCAAAAGCAGGGTCAGGTTTCGTTCTAGCATTTAGAGATTGCTTACTCCATTTAGCTAATAGCCTTTTGAGTTCATTTCTATTTTTGCAACCTAAAATATCTAAAGAAGCTTCTTGATCAAAAACATAACCCTTAGGAAATAACAAGTGAGCACCTCCATAATGATGAGCACCTCCGTAATGGTGCTACTGCCGCTTTCTGCGCGAGGGAGCGGCTCGTCGTAGACCACCACGTTGGAGGGGAATGCACCAAGCGACGCCGTGTGGGAGTCGACCAACATCGGGTCGGTGGAGCCAACCGACTCCAAGTCGGTAGCAGGCTCGCTGGCGACGTGGAGCTGATCAAGGAGGCTCACAAGGCGGCTCTTGGGGCCATCGGTGCCCGCGTCAGACGCAGGCTCGTCGGAGAGGCGAATCCCACCAAGAAGATCGGCGAGGCAGCTCGCCGCGCGGGCAATCTCCATGTCGTGCAGCGTGTCGGCGCGGACGCTGTCTGGCGTGTCGGGCTGGTTGCTCTCACTGGGAAGGAATAGGGTTCCCGTCCAGAACAGGTTTCCAGGAGACGGTGCACCTTGCCCCACTGTGGGTGCCAAATGTCGGGGGTTGGGTGCGACATATGCCAAAGGATGGCTTATCATGGTGGGAGCGAGTAGAACGTCGCCGGTGCCTGGAAGCGAGATGAGGCGTAGACATGAAGGCCGACGTACTTTACCCAGTTTCGGGGCTCTGCTAGGAGATAACACCCCTAGTCCTACTCTGCGGGATCTCCGCGTGGTCACTAAGGCACAAGCGTGTACAATGGTGCTCCTCGAGCTGTATGCTAGAGGTAGAAGGAGGCAAGGCTCGCTCTCCTCTCCCTCTAAGTGTGAGTCTAGTCCTAACAGGTTCGAACCCTTTGCATGGGTGCCCTGGGGGGTTTATATAGGTCTACCCCCCAGGGGTACAATGGTGATCCGGCTGGGCATAGGGTCCAACCGTCAGTCTCTCTGGTCGCCGGCTTCTCCGCCAACTGTCGGGGCGCGCCGCCTGGTGGGCCCCGCCGGCTGGTCTGGTACGGAGCCGACATGCCGCCTCTGCCGCTCACGAGTCTTGCTGGCTATGGATTACTGTAGTCGTCTTGCTAATGACGCGTGCTTGGTCAGGGGAGGATGGCTACAGTCCCACCGCCTGGTGGGAGATCACTGTAGCCACTCCGTGTCTTATCTCGTTAATGGTGCACAGTCCTCGAGGAAGGAACGGGCCGCCTGCTAGAGGCCGTCCTCCCATGATCCGACTGGTGAGGCTCCTGCCGTCTTCCGGGCTCTTGTTGACTGGTAGGGCCCGTCACCTTTGGGCCATACCGACAAGCAGTTGTGGGAGCAGTGTTTTGCCTAACAGGAGTGGCGTCAGGGGTGGAGGGGCAACAGTGCTGTGCCGGGCGGAGATCTGCGCCTGTACGGGGCACTATGGCCACGCCCGGCCCAAGATACGGGGGTGATGGGCTATACTGTTGCCTCTCCCCGTCCCGTCTTCTTAATGGTGGTGCAGACATTGAGGGCACCACGGGCCGACTGCTAGGAGTCGGCTTCTCTGGAGGCGCCTGCCAAGAGTCAGCCCGTCTTGGAGCCAGCTTCGTGAGCATGGCTGCCTTTTGGCAGTCGGCCGTTCGGCCAGCCGACCACCAGAAGGCGGCGCTTTATCTTGATGTCTTGACGGGCGCAGCCGGCCCGATGTCTTGAAAGGTTCTGGGACCCGGGTGTGCCTACCTGTGGCCCGTTACTCCGACAATATGGATATATATAGGAGGAAGAAGTAGGTCAGTGGAGCCGCGAGGGGCCCACGAGGGTGCGGGCACGCCTCCCTACCTCGTGGCCTCCTCACTCCTTTCTTAATGTCTACTCCATGTCCCTTGGATCACTTTGTTCCAAAAATAACTCTATCGAAGGTTTCATTCTGTTTGGATTCCGTTTGATATTCCTTTTCTGCGAAACACTGAAATAGGCAAAAAACAACAATTTGCACTAGGCCTTGGGTTAGTAGGCTAGTCCCAAAAATAATACAAAAGTGTATTATAAAGCCCATTAAACATCTAAAATAGATAATATAATAGCATGGAACAATCAAAAATTATAGATACGTTGGAGACGCATAACGTAGCTGTCACCAAGACCCTCATCGATGGCGGCGCCGGTCTCAACATGCTCTCTGTGGAGGCTTTTATCCTTCTTCACGTACCACTCCAACGGCTCCGCCCCAGCAAGCCCTTCTCCGGGGTCGGCGGCGGCTCCACCAGCCCCTTGGGGCAGATCCGCCTTCCTGTGACCTTCGGCACCCGTGACAACTACTGCACCGAGCTGATCGACTTTGACATCGCCCACATTGGCCTCCCATACAATGCCATCCTCGGATACCCGGCTCTGGTTCAGTTTATGGCGGCGACCCATCCGGCCTACAACCTCATGAAGATGCCCAGGAGCAAGGACGTCCTTACCGTAGTTGGAGATACCAAGGAGGCTCTGGTGGCGCTCAAGTGTGCCCTCAAAACCGCCGCGACAGTGCGACCGACCAATGAGGCCATGATAACCCACAAGTATAGGGGATTGCAACAGTTTTCGAGGGTAGAGTATTCAACCCAAATTTATTGATTCGACACAAGGGGAGCCAAAGAATATTCTCAAGTATTAGCAGCTGAGTTGTCAATTCAACCACACTTGGAAACTTAATATCTGTACCAAGGTATTTGGTAGCAAGTAATATGATAATAATGATAACGATAGCAAAAGTAATATTTTTGTTTTATAGCAATTGTAACAGTAGCAACGGAAAAGTAAATAAGCGAAGAACAATGTATGAAAAGCTCGTAGGCATTGGATCAGTGATGGAGAAATATGTCGGATGTGATCGATCATGCAACAGTTATCACATAGGGTGACATAGAACTAGCTCCAGTTCACTAATGTAATGTAGGCATGTATTCCGAATATAGTCATACGTGCTTATGGAAAAGAACTTGCATAACATCTTTTTTTCTACCCTCCCGTGGCAGCGGGGTCCTATTGGAAACTAGGGGATATTAAGGCCTCCTTTTAATAGAGTACTGGACCAAAGCATTAACACATCGTGAATACATGAACTCCTCAAACAACGGTCATCACCAGTAATGGTCCCAATTATTGTCACTTCGGGGTTAAAAGATCATAACACATAATAGGTGACTATAAACTTGCAAGATAGGATCAAGAACTCACATATATTCATGAAAACATAATAGGTTCAGATCTGAAATCATGGCACTCGGGCCCTAGTGACAAGCATTAAGCATAGCAAAGTCATAGCAACATCAATCTCAGAACATAGTGGATACTAGGGATCAAACCCTAACAAAAGTAACTCGATTACATGATAAATCTCATCCAACCCATCACCGTCAAGCAAGCCTACGATGGAATTACACACGCATGACGGTGAGCATCATGAAATTGGTGATGGAGGAAGGTTGATGATGACGATGGCGACGGATTCCCGTCTCCGGAGCCCCGAACGGACTCCGGATCTACCCTCCCGAGAGAGTTTAGGGCTTGGCGGCGGCTCCGTATCATAAAACGCGATGAATCCTTCTCTCTAATTTTTTTCTCCCCGAACACGAATATATGGAGTTGGAGTGAGGTCGGTGCAGCGTCAGGGGGCCCACGAGGCAGGGGGCGCGCCCCCACCCTCGTGGATAGGGTGTGGGCCCCTGATATGGATCTTTTCACCAGTATTTTTTATATATTCCAAAAATAATCTCCGTTGATTTTTAGGTCATTTCGAGAACTTTTATTTCTACACAAAAATAACACCATGGCAATTCCGCTAATAACAGCGTCAGTCCGGGTTAGTTCCATTCAAATCATGCAAGTTAGATCCAAAACAAGGGAGAAAGTGCCGTCGTATCAGACCACCCCGGGGGTTAAGGAGGCCGCGCCAACAAAGAAGAAGCAGTTGTTCACTCAAGATCGGGCCGAAACCAAGCAGATGCTAGTCGAGGAAAATGGGTCCTCAGGAGCCACCTTCACCATAGGCGCCAACCTCGATCCAGATCAAGAGGAGGCATTGGTGAGGTTCCTGCGCACGAGCAAGGATGTATTCGCCTGTGAACCCAAGCAGCTAGTAGGGGTCCCAAGAGGGGTGATCGAGCATCACTTAAGGGTGTGCCCCAATGTGCGCCTTGTGATGTAGAAGGCGCGGCGATAGTCCACGGAGAAGCAGTCCTTCATCGTCTGGGAAACCCGCAAGCTAGAGGTGGCGGTGTCATTCGTGAGGTTAGGTACCCCGAGTGGCAGGCGAACCCCGTCGTCATACCAAATAAAGGCGGGAAGGAGCACATGTGTGTTGACTTCACCAACCTTAACAAGGCTTGTCCGCAAGACCTGTTCTCGCTCCCGCGCATCGACCATATCGTCGACTCCAAGGCCGAATGCGACCTGCTATGCTTCCTGGACGCGTTTTCAGGCTATCACCAGATCAAGATGGCAGTGGAGGATGTGGAGAAGACGGCCTTCCTGACCCCGTGTGGGGTGTACCGCTACACTTGCATGCCGTTCGGGCTGCGCAATGCAGGCGCGACCTTCCCACGGCTGATGCACATCGCCCTGGGCCAGTAGCTCGGGAGGAACACAGAGGCCTACGTCGATGACATTGTGGTAAAGTCTTGGGAGGCAAGAACTTTGATTCAAGACCCGGAGGAGACCTTCGCAAGTCTGCGCCAGGTAGACCTGCGGCTCAACCCAGAGAAGTGCGTGTTCGGTGTCTCCTCTGGCAAGCTGCTGGGCTTCCTCGTGTCCCACAGGGGGATCGAGGCTAACTCGGAGAAGGTCAAGGCGATAGAAGACATGAGCCCACCACAAACTCTCAAGGAGATTCAAAAGCTTGTGGGCCGCGTGACCTCGCTGGGATGCTTCATCTCGAAGCTAGGAGATTGAGCCTGCCATTCTTCAAGATGATGAAGAAGAAGGGCCCATTCGAGTGGACCCCGGAGGCTAACCAAGCATTTCAAGACCTCAAGAGATACCTGACCAACCCTTCGGTGCTGGTGGCGCCTCGCCCTTTCGAGCCCCTGGTGCTTTACCTTGCCGCCACTCCCTACTCTACTAGCGCAGCTCTAGTGGCGGTTCGGAAAGAGCGCCGGGACAAGGGGCTGCCGCGCCGTGCCGCACCCCCAGCCAAGGCGATACAGGACCCAGAGGGCACCGCAAAGGCTGCAGCAACACCAGCGAGTGACCAGGCCCAGCAAGGCGGCATTCACGGGCCAGCAGAGGCCCCAATGGGCGACCATGCTCTTGGGGTCCCGTCACCTCAGGAGACGCCCCAACTTTCGGCAGGCACAGGCTCCGTCGATGTTCCCGCCCTCATCGAGCACCCAGTATATTTCATCAGCACGGTACTGCGGGATGCAAGGGCACAGTACCCCATGCCTCAGAAGCTCTTGCTTGCGCTTTTGGTGGCCTTGCGTAAACTGCGGCACTACTTCGAAGGTCACCCAATCAAGGTCGTCTCGGCCTACCCACTGGAGAGGGTACTCAGGAGCCCCAACGCTGCTGGAAGAGTCGCCAAATGAAACATCAAACTGCAAGCATTCCAGCTGGAGTTCAGCACAACTAGGGTCATCAAGGGGGCCGCGCTCGCCGACTTCATCGCGGAATGGACTGATGCCCCGTGGTTTGAAGCAGGCAAGGACCGATCCGTCTCGCCAGGAAGTGAAGCACCAGATGGCTGGGTCATGTATGTCGATGGGGCGTTCACACGCTAGGGCATGGGAGCTGGAGTAGTACTCATCTTGCCCACTCAGGATAAGCTATACTACGCCATGCAGCTCTGCTTCCAGCAAGGCGAGAAGGTATCCAACAACATCCCGGAGTACGAAGGCCTCATCACTGGCCTCAAGGCTGTGGTGGCCCTAGGGGTGAAGCGTCTCACCAATAGGGGCGACTCACAGCTCCTCGTCAACTTCTCCAACAAGGTATATGAGCCGAAGGACGAGCACATGGAGGCATACCTCGCGGTGGTATGCAAAATGGAAAAGCATTTCCTGGGTCTAGAGTTGCAGCACGTGCCCCGTGGCACCAACAAGGAGGTCGACGACATCGCCAAAAGGTTGTCCAAGCGACAACCCCAAGAGCCTGGCGTCTTTGAGGAGCGGCTCTTCAAGCCGTCAACAGCAACTCTGCTTCCGGGGCCGGAGCCGCCTCGGGAGAAGCTCCCCCAACCACCTGCCTCGGGAGCCCCAGCCTACGGCCCGACCTCAAGAGCGCGCCTACTCCTAGCGCTCGAGCCTTAGGAGGGGTGCTGGACCAAGGAGTTCAAGGAATACCTTACGCAAGGGACGTTGCCGGAGAAAGAGGAGGACGTGGAGCGCGTGGCCTGACATGCTACAGCATACTGCATCCAGGACGGTGAGTTATATAGGAAGCGGCCAAATGATGTTTCCTTGGGATGTATCTCCAGGGAACAGGGGAACGAGTTGCTGGCCGACAAAGTCCCCTGGTTTCTCCCCGCGAAGATGCGGTTAGAAAGGAGCACAAGTCTTCGTACTCATACGACAACAAATCGGCCGTAGACAGCATCGTCCACCTTTGACCGCCATGTGCAAGGTTCGTGCTATCTTCTTCAATCTCACTTTGGTTCCATCATACCAATTCAGGCGGTGGCCCGTTGCATGGTTGATCCCAATGTTGGACAAAGGTTCTACGGGAATGGTGTCACCATTGTAAATGTTGTGCAAATTGATGTTGGTACCCTCCCATACATATGCAAGCCAATCTCCACTCGCACCGAGCCTAACCTGTGAAATAGTGGGCAGGGGGAGAATTAGGAAATGGACACGGAAGTAGTCTTTAGAATGCATTTACTATGTGATCAAACTCATCTTACCTGCTCATCGAACAAAATCCGAGTGCCCCTCAACGTCGTGTCAACTTGCAACTATGGCCACGCCGCGCTGGAGAGACTCCCAAGGAAACATCCTCGTGCGTTGCATGGAACATCAAGATGCATTTGTATGAGTAGTTTATCTCGTGATAGAAAAGGATGAATAAGGGAAGGCCTTATTTGCAAATGTGGAGAGGGGTGTAGGTTTCTTTTTGCAAAATTGCCACAATTTTCTTCCTATCCATCCAATATAAATCGGACAGCCTATACTGCAGGATGGCAGGCACACCATCATCACCAACTCGGTTTTTATAAGAGTAGAGTAGAGATAGAGATAGAGACTACTACTACCAATGTGCTGGCCCGTGCATTGCAATGGATCCAAAGTAGTAGAATAATACTTGTTCACGGGCTTGAAATATAATCACGCTTCACTCAAAATATATTCCTCAGGCTGTTTTGATGGTTTGAAGATAACAGGTTTAAAAAAAATTGGAGCTGTTTTTTTACATTTTGTAGTGTGGCGCGACATCGAGTGCACCTAAGTGTCTGAAAAAATTGAGTTTGGGTCGGTGGCACACCCTGCAGCAAGATGCCCGTGTGGGCTTCTTTTATAACTAGCAAGATGCATGTGCATTGCAGGGAACAATAAGATGCATTTTTTTACAAAACACCTGTTGTTATTAACCCTTGCAGGAGTAATCCCATGTGTAAAAATTAATGATATCTCAAGAATTTTATTGGAAAATGGTATCTTTGGAAGAAGTTTTCTCTACTACTGCTCCTTGCAGTGAGCGGTATGCAATGCATGTGTCAGCAGACATGACAGCTTGTCCTTGGAAGTTGAACCACGACGACCATCACATTTCTTGTTTCTACCACTGCCACACCCACACGCGATTCCAACGACGCCACTCCAACCCACGACACGACGTCCCTCGACGTGTGCCTCATCCCTCTCGGCCCCACCTCTCCTCTGCCTTTGTGTGCATGACAAGTGGGCCAGCTGAACTGCAGTGACCATCAACTTTCTACCACAGCCACACCCGAGTGGACACGGTTTTCCTACTCCGCTCCTGTGCCCCGATCCGTACTCCCGCACCATCGAATTTTCATCCAGTGTCTATGACACATTTCGTCCCGGGCATCAATCCTCAGGTGGAGTACTTCTGTACTACAGGTAGTACCCGTCGGTGTGGCCATCCACGGCCACACCACCACTGGCCGGTTCATCTCAAACGAGTGAGTCACGAACCAAGCCACCACCATGAGAATGACATGTGGGCCAGCCGCATTTAAGGTCCGCATGTCATTGACTCATAGGCCGGTGCACTAAGCCACTGAAGCTCGGTCCCGTGGGCCCTGAGAGGGAAATGTAACTCCTACGGCAGGCCTTGTGGTGCTCCCGCAGTACGAGGTCGTGCCAAACCCGGATGAGATTTGGTAACCAACTAGTAAGGTACACGTGCATTCACCCAAATCTCCACTCTCTACTATCTCTATTTATATCTATACTCTTATACTACTCTTATAAAAAACAGAGTTGGTGATGATGGTGTGCCTGCCATCCTGCAATATAGGCCGTCCGATTTATATCTGACAGATAGGAAGGAATCTATGGCTATTTTGCAAAAAGATACCCACACCCCTCTCCACATTTGCAAATAAGGCCTGCACTTGTTCATCCTTTTCTCCCACAACATAAACTACTCATACAAATGCATCTTGATTTTCCATGCAACGCATGGGCATCTTGCTAGTTATGAATAAATACATACACACTCTATCAATGAGCCCCATCAGACACCAAATTTCTTGGCTTCCGTTCTACAGCTAGATCTTCCCCTTGTTTCTGTTTTCCAACCCAACGGCGGGCGGGGTGCAGTTAGCCAATAGTCGGTTTGCTCAACGGCGGTCCCACATGAAAGTGAAAATGCTAGGCAACACTCCTTCCCTAGCTATGGAGTACTCTCGATTCCTGGGCGTGTGGAGGTGCGACACGAACGCGGCAGGCCTTTTCCTTTTACTAGCAATGTGTCCGTGCGTTGCGACGGACCCAAAGTAGTAGAATAGTAGTACTTGTTCACAAACTTGAAAGAAATTACTCTTGTTTTGGTATACTCCTAATATATTACTTTTCACTCAAAATATATTTCTCGGGCTGTTTTGATGAGGTGAGGGAGGGATGTGGTTGCTTTCAAGGTAATAAAGGGGTTTTCTGCAAATTGGAGCAGAGAAGTGGGCTATTGTTGCAAAAATGCCCCAACTTACCTCACAGCCGTTAGATGCAGATCTAATGGTTAGAAACGACGGATGGCAGACACACCACCATCACCAACTGAGTCTTTTATAGGAGTAGGAGTACAGAAAATGTATAAATTGTAACATTTAGTTCTGCTCCTTGGCACGATCGATAGATATAAATAACGATTACTTTCTAAAAAAAAGACACAAATAACGATTGGAAACACTAGGGCAGGGCTATTTCCGCCAGATAAGCAGGGTACGTAGTAGCTAGGTTGGTGCATCGTCAGTTTGGTCACATGCAGTCCGACATGTTCTAGTGTTTCTAGCAAGATGCCCGTGTGTTGCACGAAGTTGATGGAAACGGTAAGCACAACTTATAAATTGACGGATGGAGTACTAGTTACAGTGATGCATAAAATTAAGCAAAGGGATCGCACATGTTGGTATTAACTGGAATGAGAATGCAATAGCACAATAAGAATTAAGGCCATGATGATTGATAACCCACAAGTATAGGGGATCACAACAGTTTTCGAGGGTAGAGTAGTCAACCCAAATTTATTCATTTGACACAAGGGGAGCTAAACAATATTCTCAAGTATTAGCAACTGAGTTGTCAATTCAACCACACCTGGAAACTTAATATCTGCAGCAAAGTGTTTAGTAGCAAAGTAATATGATAGTAGTGGTAACGGTAGCAAAAGTAATATTTTTGGTTTTATAGTGATTGTAACAGTAGCAACGAAAAAGTAAATAAGCGAAGAACAATATATGAGAAGCTCGTAGGCATTGGATCGGTGATGGAGAATTATGTCGGATGCGATCAATCATGCAACAGTTATAACATAGGGTGACACCGAACTAGCTCCAGTTCATCAATGTAATGTAGGCACGTATTCCGAATATAGTCATACGTGCTTATGGAAAAGAACTTGCATGACATCTTTTGTCCTACCCTCCCATGGCAGCGGGGTCCTATTGGAAACTAAGGGATATTAAGGCCTCCTTTTAATAGAGTACCGGACCAAAGCATTAACACATGGTGAATACATGAACTCCTCAAACTACGATCATCACTGGTAAGTATCCCGATTATTGTCACTTCGGGGTTAACGGATCATAACACATAATAGGTGACTATAGACTTGCAAGATAGGATCACGAGCTCACATATATTCATGAAAGCATAATAGGTTCAGATCTGAAATCATGGTACTCGGGCCCTAGTGACAAGCATTAAGCATAGAAAAGTCATAGCAACATCAATCTCAGAACATAGTGGATACTAGGGATCAAACACTAACAAAACTAACTCGATTACATGATAAATCTCATCCAACCCATCACCGTCCAGCAAGACTATGATGGAATTACTCATGCACGGCATTGAGCATCATGAAATTGGTGATGGAGGAAGGTTGATGATGATGATGGCGACGGATCCCCCTCTCCGGAGCCCCGAACGGACTCCAGATCAGCCCTCCTGAGAGATTTTAGTGCTTGGCGGCGTCTCCGTATCGTAAAACACGTCGATCCTTCTCTCTGATTTTTTTCTCCCCGAACACGAATATATGGAGTTGGAGTTGAGGTCGGTGGAGCGTCAGGGGGCCCACAAGGCAGGGGGCGCCCCCACCCTCGTGGACAGGGTGTGGGCCCCCTGATGTGGATTCTTCTTCCAGTATTTTTTATATATTCCAAAAATAATCTCCGTTGATTTTCAGGTCATTCCGAGAACTTTTATTTCTGCACAAAAATAACACCATGGCAATTCTGCTGAAAACAGCGTCAGTCCGGGTTAGTTCCATTCAAATCATGCAAGTTAGAGTCCAAAACAAGGGCAAAAGTGTTTGGAAAAGTAGATACGACGGAGACGTATCAACTCCCCCAAGTTTAAACCTTTGCTTGTCCTCAAGCAATTCAATTGATAAACTGAAAGTGATGAAGAAAAACTTTTACAAACTATGTTTGCTCTTGTTGTTGTAAATATGTAAAGCTAGCATTCAAGTTTTCAGCAAGGATTATGAACTAACCATATTCACAATAACATTTAGGTCTCATGTTTACTCATGCCTATGGCATAATCAACTAGCGAGCAATAATAATAAATCTCGGATGACAACACTTTCTCAAAACAATCATAATATGATGTAACAAGATGGTACCTCACTAACCCTTTCTAAGACCGCAAAACATAAATGTAGAGCACCTTTAAAGATCAAGGACTGACTAGACATTGTAATTCATGGTAAAAGAGATCCAGTCACAGTCATACTCAATGTAAACTAACAGTAATGGATGAAAATGACAGCGGTGCTCTCCAACTAGTGCTTTTTAATAACAGGATGATGACTCAACATAAAAGTAAATGGATAGGCCCTTCACAGAGGGAAGCAGGGATTTGTAGAGGTGCCAGAGCTCGGTTTTGAAATAGAGACGAATAATATTTTGCAAGGTATACTTTTATTGTCAACATAACAACCGAGAGATCTCGATATCTTCCATGCTACACACATTATAGGCGGTTCTCAAGTAGAATGGTAAAGTTTATACTCCCCCACCACCAACAAGCATCAATCCATGGCTTTCCTGAAACAACGGGTGCCTCCAACTAACAACAGTCCTGGGGGAGTTTTGTTTGCAATTATTTTGATTTGATTTGAGCATGGGACTGGGCATCCCGGTGACCAGCCATTTTCTCGTGAATGAGGAGCGGAGTCCACTGCTCTTGAGAATAACCCGCCTAGAATGGAGGATACAGACAACCCTAGTTGCTACATGAGCTATTCGAGCATACAAAACATAATGCTTATTTGAAGGTTTAGAGTTTGGCACATACAAATTTACTTGGAACGGCAGGCAGATACCATATATAGGAAGGTATGGTGGACTCATATGGAATAACTTTGGGGTTTATGGAATTGGATGCACAAGCAGTATTCCAGCTTAGTACAAGTGAATGCTAGAAAGAGACTGGGAAGCGACCAACTAGAGAGCGACAACAGTCATGAACATGCATTAAAATTAAACAACACCGAATGCAAGCATGAGTAGGATATAATGCACCATGAACATAAATATCGTAGAGGCTATGTTGATTTTGTTTCAACTACATGTGTGAACATGTGCCAGGTCAAGCCACTCGAATCTTTCAAAGGAGGATACCACCCTATCATACCACATCACAACCATTTTAATAGCATGTTGGCACGCAAGGTAAACCATTATAAACTCTTAGCTAATTAAGCATGGCATAAGCAACTAAAATCTCTAATTGTCATTGCAAACATGTTTCTTTCATAATAGGCTGAATCAGGAACGATGAATTAATCATATTTGCAAAAACAAGAGAGGTCGAGTTCATACCATCTTTTCTCATCTCAATCAGTTCATCATATAATCATCATTATTGCCTTTCACTTGCACGACCGAATAGTGTGGATAATAATAATAGTGCACGTGCATTGGACTAAGCCGGAATCTACAAGCATTCAATTCAAGAGAGAAGACAAGGTGATATGGGCTCTTTGTTAGATCAACAATAATGCATATAATAGCCACTCAACATTTTCATTATGGTCTTCTCCTCTCGACCCCCAAAGGAAAGAAAAGAAATACAACTATTTACCCGGGAAAGCTCCCAACAAGCAAAAGAAGAACGAGAAATATTTTTGTGTTTTCTTTTAATTACTACTACAACTGGCATGGAAAGTAAACTAGTTAAAAGCTACAACTAATTTTTTTGGTTTTTTCTTAATGTTTTTCAAACACACAAGAAGAAAGCTTAAAAAGAAAATAAACTAGGATGGATGATACAATGAAAAGGTATGAGCACTGACAACTGGCATGAGTGTATGAACATGAATGTAATGTCGGTGTGAGATACGTACTCCCCCAAGCTTAGGCTTTTGGCCTAAATTGGTCTATGCCCATGGATCAAAGTTGTAGCTGGGGTCGTACCGAGATGCAGCGGCAATTGCCTGATGAGCTGCAGCTTGGAGGCGAGCTGCCTCCGCCCTCCTCTAGTACTCGGTCGCCTCCTCCCTACTTATAACATATCTCCTTTTTGCCTGAAAGTCAAAGAAAGCAGGAGCAGGGAGAGCGACGTGATGGTGCGTCGTCTGTCGAAGATTAGTCGGTACTAAAGGAACTGATTGTTTCTCTCAACAAACTGATGACGAACCATGGCATTATAATCTAAATAAGTAGGAGGCAACTCAATATCATCTCCACGTATGGGTATCTCAAGAAAACCAGCTAAACGGGTTGCATAAATTCCACCAAAGAAATCTCCATCAACCTACGTGCAACAATGGCTCCCAAGTTATATTTCCTATCTCCTAATACATCACTCTTGAGAACACTAAGATCAGGAACACACATGTGACATGCCTCATCCTTACCATTTGTGCATCTACCTATGAAGAGAGCAAAATAATGTATAGCAGGAAAATGAATGCTCCCTATGGTAGCTTGTGTGATTTCCCTAGATTCCCCCACAGTTATACTAGCAAGAAAGTCTTTATATTCAGATTTGCGAGGTTCACTAACATTACCCCACTATGGAAGTTTACAAGCAGTATTAAAATATTCTAAGTCCATGGTATAAGATTTATCATAAAGATCAAACAGGACAGTTTGAGAATTGCGTGATGATGTAAATTTAAACCTTCTCACAAATGAATCAGTTAAATAGAGGTACTGACAGCACTTATCTGCCACGAAGCTCTGAGGATCGGCGTTACGCACATATACTTCAAATTCCTCCTTGATTCCTGCCCGAACCATGAAGTCCTCTGACGGCCATTCACAAGGCCACACTTGAGCATCTCTTGGTAGTTCATTATCTGGCTCGCGTATTGCGGGCCTTGGGCCTTGCTTCCTTGAGGAACCACCTTGGTACATTTTCCTAAACATATTTCTTGCTCTGATTTTTTTTGAAATTTTTAGTAACTTAAAATAAAGGTGAACCAAACTCAACAAAATTGATAGCAACTACTCCTACAAGTGTTTAGAGGCTATATCAAGCATTAAAACTACTTTTGACCACATAAATTTGACATGTAAGCTCAAGAATAGGGTCACCTAAGCAGCAAAAATTTGCAATAAATAAAGAACTAGAACAAAAACTAATTGGACCATTGGAGGAGTCACATACCAAAGAACAATCCCCCAAAGCAGTTTTGTGAATGGAGCTTTGAGCAAGGAGATCGAAAATGGCAGCATGATGAGCAAGAACTCGGGTTTGAGCTGGCTAGTGATTTTTTTGGGAGGAAGGAATGTGTGGTGGCTGGAATAAGTGGAGGGGACCCACGTGGGGTCCACAAGGCAGGGGGCGCGCCCAGGGGGTGGGCGCGTCCTCCACCCTCGTGGGCATGTGGCTGCTCCCCTGCTGTGTTCTCAGTGCCAGATATTCTCAAATATTCTAGAAAAATAATATTTAATTTTAAGGGCATTTGGAGAACTTTTATTTTTGGGGTATTTTTTTATTGCATGGATAATTCAAAAAATAGGCAGAAAATACTATTTTTTTTCTTTATTTAATATAAATAACAGAAAGTAAAAAAGAGGGTACACAAGGTTGTGTTTTCTAAATTTATCCATCTCATGCTCATCAAAAGGAATCCACTAACAAGGTTGATCAGGTCTTATTAACAAACTCATTTCGAATAACATGAAACCGGAGAATTTTCGAATAACACTAGGTTACCTCAACGATGATATGCATGTCCCCAACAATAAGAATATCATATTTCTTCTTGACAGTAGGAAGAGGAAATTCAAAACCTCCTATAGTAATTGTTGAAAATTTTCCAATAGAATTGATACTGTGGACTTGAGGTTGTTTCCTCGGAAAGTGTACCGTATGCTCATTACCATTAACATGAAAAGTGACATTGCCTTTGTTGCAATCGATAACAGCCCCTGCAGTATTCAAGAAGGGTCTTCCAGGAATAATGGACATACTATCATCCTCGGGAATATCAAGAATAACAAAGTCCGTTAGAATAGTAACGTTTGCAACCACAACAGGCACATCCTCACAAATACTGACAGGTATAGCAGTTGATTTGTCAGCCATTTGCAAAGATATTTTAGTAGGTGTCAACTTATTCAAATCAAGTCTACAATATAAAGAGAGAGGCATAACACTAACACCGGCTCCAAGATCACACAAAGCAGTTTTAACATAGTTTCTTTTAATGGAGCATGGTATAGTTGGTACTCCGGGATCTCCAAGTTTCTTTGGTATTCCACCCTTAAAAGTGTAATTAGCAAATGTGGTGGAAATTTCAGCTTCCAGTATATTTCTTTTATTAGTAACAATATGCTTCATGTATTTAGCATAAGGGTTCATTTTAAGCTTATCAGTCAAACGCATGCGCAAAAAGATAGGTCTAATCATTTCAGCAAAGAGCTCAAAATCCTCATCATCCTTTTTCTTGGATGGTTTAGGAGGAAAAGGCATGGGTTTCTGAACCCATGGTTCTCTTTCCTTACTGTGCTTCCTAGCAACAAAGTCTCCCTTATCATAACATTGATTCTTTGATTGTGGGTTATCAAGATCAACAACAGGTTCAATTTCTACATCATTATCATTGCTAGGTTGAGCATCAGCATGAACATCATTATTAACATTATCACTAGGTTCATGTTCATTACCAGATTGTGTTTCAGCATCAGAAATAGAAATATCGTTGGGATTCTCAGGTGTGTCAACAACAAGTTCACTAGAAGCATGCAGAGTCCTATTATTTTTCTTTTTCTTCTTTTTAGAAGGACTAGGTGCATCAACATTAATTTTCTGAGAATCCTGCTCAATTCTCTTAGGGTGGCCCTTAGGATACAAAGGTTCCTGAGTCATTTTACCCCCTCTAGTCACAACTCTAACAGCATTTTCATTTTTCTTATTATTTAATTCATTGAGAAAATCATTCTGAGCCTTAAGTACTTGTTCTACTTGAGTGGTAACCATAGAAGCATGTTTACTAATAAGTTTAAGTTCAGCTTTAACACTAGCCATATAATCACTCAAGTGTTCAAGCATATCAGCATTGTGTTTCAATTGTCTACCAACATAAGCATTGAAATTTTCTTGTTTAACCATAAAGTCATCAAACTTAGTAAATGGTATTTCACATTTATCGAATCTATAGAGAGAATTTACCTTTACTGCTTGTGTCGGGTTATCATGACCATGTATTTCTTCAACAGGCGGCAAATTAAGACCATGTATTTCTTCAATAGGTGGTAAATTCTGAACATCTTAAGCTTTAATATATTTTTCTTTCATAGATTTCTTTGCCTCTTGCATATCTCCAGGACTGAGAAATAGAATACCCCTTTTCTTCGGAGTTGGCTTAGGAGTTGGTTTAGGAAGTGTCCAATTATTTTCATTAGTCAACATATTATTCAATAGCTCAGCTTGATCAACAGTTCTTTCCCTGAAAACACAACCAGCACAACTAACCAGGTGGTCTCTGGAAGCATTAGTTAGTCCATTATAAAAGATATCAAGTATTTCATTTTTCTTGAGAGGATGATCAGGCAAAGCATTAAGTAATTAGAGAAGCCTCCCCCAAGCTTGTGGGAGACTCTCTTCTTCGATTTGCACAAAATTATATATTTCCCTTAGAGCAGCTTGTTTCTAATGAGCGGGGAAATATTTAGCAGAGAAGTAATAAATCATATCCTGGGGACTACGCACAGAACCAGGATCAAGAGAATTAAACCATGTTTTAGCATCACCCTTTAATGAGAACGGAAATAACTTAAGGATATAATAATAGCGAGTTTTCTCATCATTAGTGAATAGGGTGGCTATATCATTTAATTTAGTAAGATGTGCCACAACAGTTGCAGATTCATAGCCATAAAAAGGATCAGATTCAACCAAAGTAATTAACTCAGGATCGACAGAGAAATCATAATCCTTATCAGTAATAAAGATAGGTGAAGTAGCAAAAGCAGGGTCATATTTCATTCTAGCATTCAAAGACTTCTCTTTGTGCTTAGCTGATAATTTCTTAAGATCAGATCTATCATTGCAAGCAAAAAAGTCTCTAGCAGTTTCTTCATCCTTAACATAACCCTTAGGCACAACAGGCAATTCATATCCAGGGGGAGAATCTTCATCATCACTTTCATCAATATTATCAGATTCAATAATTTCATTCTCTCTAACCCTAGCAAGTTGTTCATCAAGAAATGCACCTAGTGGCACACTATTATCAAGCATAGAAGTAGTTTCATCAAAAGTATCATGCAAAGCAGAAGAAACATCATCAATAACATGCGACATATCAGAATGAATAGCAGGAGTAGGTGTCACAAGTTTACTCAAAATAGAAGGTGAATCAAGTGCAGAGCTAGATGGTAGTTCCTTACCTCCCCTCATAGTTGAGGGAAAAATCTTGGTTCTTTGATCATTCAAGTTCTTCATAGTGATAAGCAGGTATAAATCCCAAGTGACTCAAAGAATAGAGTTATGCTTCCCGGCAACGGCGCTAGAAAATAGTCTTGATAACCCACAAGTATAGGGGATCGCAACAGTTTTTGAGGGTAGAGTATTCAACCCAAATTTATTCATTCGACACAAGGGGAGCCAAAGAATATTCTCAAGTATTAGCAGCTGAGTTGTCAATTCAACCACACCTGGAAACTTAATATCTGTAGCAAAGTGTTTAGTAGCAAAGTAATATGATAGTAGTGGTAACAGTAGCAAAAGTAATATTTTTGGTTTTATAGTGATTGTAACAGTAGCAACAGAAAAGTAAATAAGCGAAGAACAATATATGAGAAGCTCGTAGGCATTGGATCGATGATGGAGAATTATGTCGGATGTGATCAATCATGCAACAGTTATAACATAGGGTGACATAGAACTAGCTCCAGTTCAACAATGTAATGTAGGCATGTATTCCGAATATAGTCATACGTGCTTATGGAAAAGAACTTGCATGACATCTTTTCCCCTACCCTCCCGTGGCAGCGGGGTCCTATTGGAAACTAAGGGATATTAAGGCCTCCTTTTAATAGAGTACAGGACCAAAGCAATAACAAATGGTGAATACATGAAGTCCTCAAACTACGGTCATCACCAGTAAGTATCCTGATTATTTTCACTTCAAAGTTAACGGATCATAACACATAATACGTGACTATAGACTTGTAAGATAGGATCACGAACTCACATATATTCATGAAAACATAATAGAATCAGACCTGAAATCATGGCACTCGGGCCCTAGTGACAAGCATTAAGCATAGAAAAGTCATAGCAACATCAATCTCAGAACATAGTGGATACTAGGGATCAAACCCTAACAAAACTAACTCGATTACATGATAAATCTCATCCAACCCATCACCGTCCAGCAAGCCTACAGTGGAAGTACTCACGCACGGCGGTGAGCATCATGAAATTGGTGATTGAGGAAGGTTGATGATGATGATGATGGCGACGGATCCCCCTCTCCGGAGTCCTGAACGGATTCCAGATCAGCCCTCCCGAGAGAATTTAGGGCTTGGTGGCGGCTCCGTATCGTAAAACACGATGAATCCTTCTCTCTGATTTTTTCTCCCCGAACACGAATATATGGAGTTGGAGTTGAGGTCGGTGGAGTGTCAGGGGGCCTACGAGGTAGGGGGCGCGCCCCCCACCCTCGTGGACAGGGTGTGGGCACCTTGACGTGGATTCTTCTTCCAGTATTTTTTATATATTCCAAAAATAATCTCAGTTGATTTTTAGGTCATTCTGAGAACTTTTATTTCCGCACAAAAATAACACCATGGCAATTCTGCTGAAAACAGCATCAGTCCGGGTTAGTTCCATTCAAATCATGCAAGTTAAAGTCCAAAACAAGGGCAAACATGTTTGGAAATGTAGATACGACGGAGACGTATCAATGATGTGATCGTAGTGGTGGTTACAGGAGGCAAGAAGAAAGATGCATCCATGAACGTACGACCTCCTCCTCCTCCTCAACTTAGTGCGCTGGGCCACCGACCAGCGGCTAAGGAGCGGTCGCTTTTGTGGCAAAGTCAAGGTGCTTCTCAGCAAAGGCATCCAAGGCTTCCAGCCGATTGAGGAAGGCCAATGTCGTAGCGTCGTCAATGGCCTTATATATACCTATGTACACGATTTGCTCGTACATGTGGATGTGTAGGTCAACGAATTCTTGCAGGGCGTGGCACCTCGCGGCGAGCGCGACCTCCAGGTGGACATTCTTCGTGGTGTCAGTGGGCAGTTGCAGGGCCAACAGTGCTTGAAAGAGGTTCCGGCCATGGAGGCCGATTAGGGTGGCAGGCAATGAGGAGCTCGGGCGCGCGGGCTGGAGGAGTACGACAATGTCGTCCCCGAGCTTCTTGAGGACGATGAACTTGTTGGTGGTGGCAACGATCATCTGGCCCAACTTAGAGTCGTAGTTGGCGTCAACGGCGGCCATCCACAAGCCGGTCGCGAACACCGTCTAGAGATGATCCTTGGCACCATGCCGCAGGCCGGCGTCGTGGACTATCTGGCACAACCGCTTGCCGCTCGCGTGCATCGCCGCCATAGGTCTGGAGTGAGCACTTTTGCGCTTAGTGTAAGTGCTTAGGCAAATGCTTAGGCGTGTACGATGTGGTAGATGCATTGGAATGGTGGGGCGCCTTTATATGAGTGCAAACTGCATTTCATTCACATTGTGCAGCCTCTTTTCTCGGTCCTCCACCCATTACTTCCCTCATGCATGCATGATGCTAATTGAAGGAGGATGCATCATTGGCCGTTCAACATTTCGGGAACTGCTACCCCTCCCTCGTCTGCATTAAATCCGTATCGGGAACTGCGCCGCCTACTGTCAAATCGAATAGTAATGCGCCGCACGCCCGGCTGAACACGTCTCCTCGCCTCCATCAAACCCCTTTGTTAAACCCGCATGCAAACCAAGAAACCTACTCCGGCCACACGTTCGTTCATGACCAGGCCGGAATTAAACGCAACACCAACCGAGCTCCTCCCGTCCAACCTCAGTTTAAACGAGGCCAGGCACTGGCCAAGCTCCTAACATCCTCCCTCTATTTAAACGAGGACAGATAGACAGGGGGCAAGAATCGCACCCCTCCGCCGCTCCCCCATCTCCTCCTTCACCTTTTTCTCCACTCTTCCGATGGCTTCCGAGGAGCCGTTCTCCAGCATACTACCCGGCTGGGTGGCCCACCGATCCCTCCAGATACGCACGAGGCCGCTCGGTGCTTCATCAACCTCGATTGGCCCGATAGAGACAGTTGCCGCCCCATTCCGGCAAGTGGTTCAGCAACTCGCCGCTCCAGTTCAGCTCGATGAGGAGTGGCGAGTTGCTCCACGCCGGTACGGCGGCGAGCACACCGGTACGGGCGTCGTTGTTGCCGCGCTGTACCGTGCCACCAGTGTCTGCGGTGGCTGCGCCTCTCGTGTCTGTGGGTGCGCCTCCCGTGCCTGCGGCCGCACCTCCCGTGCATGCGTCAACGCCATGCAGGCAGAGACAGAAGCCGGGGTGCGTGGAGAGCGATGAGTCGGTGGCCAATTTCTCCATGTTCGCCGCTATCATCAAGGAGAAGTAGAACACGGGAGGCCGCCGCCACTTGGGTCCCATGAAGGCCACTGCTGAGGTGACGAATGCACATTCAGGTGGTTTCTTTGCTGCTTCGTCTCTTCCAAGGACCTTCGTCAACCCCGCAAGTGTCTGCCGGACATGAGGAAGACAAAGGGATCGGCGGGCGGCCATTTAGATTAGGTACTCCCTCTCCGGTTGGTGGTAAATATTTGTTCTAAGAATGGATAAATTGGATGTATCTATAACTAAAATAATTCTAGATACATCCATTTTTAGGACAAGTATTTCCGGATGGAGGGACTATTAATTATACCAAGAGCCGGATTAGCATCGCTTAGTTCATGTAAATGTAATGAAATCCATCGTGTTTATATGAAGATCCATATTTTTTATACGAAATCCTACATGCTTATATGAGAATAGTCCGTGTTTGCATGAATTTCATCTGGGTGGTTAGAGTTGTGAAAATGTATGCCGCTGGCGTTTGATGTCCTCCTCCATGGAAGGAAGCGGGAGGAAATTTGCCGGCTGCCGTTGGAGATTCTCTTATGCTGGAAAGAATAGAGTCACATCCAATCCATTTGAGTTAATTGAGTGTATGATTCTCCCTCTATAAAAATTTAATTCCATGTACAATGTACACGTGACTTTCAGGGTGGCTACAGCTTCGTACAGAAAGTTAAAAAGAAACAAGTCTCTTATGCTGGAAATAATTGTTGGGGAACGCAGTATTTCAAAAAAAATCCTATGATCACACAAGATCTATCTAGAAGATGCATAGCAACGAGAGGGGAATAGCATGTCTACGTACCCTCATAGACCGAAAGCGGAAGCGTTAAGTAACGCGGTTGATGTAGTCGAACATCTTCGCGATCCAACCGATCAAGTACTGAACGCACGACATCTCCATGATCTGCACACGTTCAGCTCGATCATGTCCCTCGAACTCTAGATCCAGCTGAGGCCGAGGGAGAGTTTCGTCAGCATGATGGCGTGTTGACGGTGATGATGAAGTTACTGACGCAGGGCTTCGCCTAAGCACTATGACAATATGATCGAGGTGGAAATCTGTGGAGGGGGGCACCGCACACAGCTAAGATCAACTTGTGTGTCTATGGGTGCCCCCTCCCCCGTATATAAAGGAGTGGAGGAGGGGACGGCCGGCCCTCTCATGGCACGGCCAAGGGGGGGATTCCTACTCCCAGTAGGAGTAGGTTTCCCCCTTTCCTGGTAGGAGTAGGAGAAGAAGGGAGAGGGAGAGAGAGGGAAGGAAAGGGGGGGGCGCCCCCCACCCAATTAGGATTGGGCTGGGGGGGTGCCCTCCACCTGGTCGCCTCCTCCTCTCTCCCACTAAGGCCCAATAAGGCCCATTGACTCCTCGGGGGGGTTTCGGTAACCCCCCCCGGTACTCCAGTAAATGCCCGAACTCATACGGAACCATTCTGATGTCCAAACATAGCCTTCCAATATATAGATCTTTATGTCTTGACCATTTGGAGACTCCTCATCATGTCCGTGATCATATCCCGGACTCCAAACTACCTTCGGCACATCAAAACACATAAACTCATAATACCGATCATCATCAAACATTAAGCGTGCGGACCCTATGAGTTCGAGAACTATCTAGACATGACCGAGACTCATCTCCGGTCAATAACCAATAGCGGAACTTGGATGATCATATTGGTTCCTACATATTCTATGAAGATCTTTATCGGTCAAACTGCATAACAACATACGTTGATCCCTTTGTCATCGGTATGTTACTTGCCCGAGATTCGATGGTCAGTATCTCAATACCTAGTTCAATATCATTAACAACAAGTCTCTTTACTCATGCTATAATGCATCATCCCGCAACTAAATCATTAGTCAAATTGCTTGCAAGGCTTATAGTGATGTGCATTGCCGAGAGGGCCCAGAGATACCACTCTGATACACGGAGTGACAAATCCTAATCTCAATCTATGCCAACTCAACAAACACCATCGGAGACACCTGTAGAGCATCTTTATAGTCACCCAGTTACGTTGTGACGTTTGATAGCAAACTAAGTGTTCCTCCGGTATTCGGGAGTTGCATAATCTCATAGTCATAGGAACATGTATAAGTCATGGAGAAAGCAATCACAATAAACTAAACGATCATAGTGCTAAGCTAACAGATGGGTCAAGTCAATCACATCATTCTCGAATGATGTGATCTCGTTCATCAAATGACAACTTTCGTCCATGGATAGGAAACTTAACCATCTTTGATTAATGAACTAGTCAAGTAGAGGCATACTAGTGACACTCTGTTTGTCTATGTATTCACACATGTACTAAGTTTCCGGTTAATACAATTCTAGCATGAATAATAAACATTTATCATGATATAAGGAAATGTAAATAACAACTTTATTATTGTCTCTTGGGCATATTTCCTTCAGTCTCCCACTTGCACTAGAGTCAATAATCTAGATTACATTGTAATGATTCTAACACCCATGGAGTCTTGGTGTTGATCATGTTTTGCTCGTGAGAGAGGCTTAGTCAACGGGTCTGCAACATTCAGATCCGTATGTGAGGGAGTCCTGGATTAGGGGGTCTCTGGAAAGTCGGACTATATCCTTTGGCCGGACTGTTGGACTATGAAGATACAAGATTGAAGACTTCGTCTCGTGTCCGGATGGGACTCTCCTTGGCGTGGAAGGCAAGCTTGGCAATATGGATATGTAGATCTCCTCCCTTGTGACCGACTCTATGTAACCCTAGCCCCCTCTGATGTCTATATAAATCGGAGGGTTTAGTCCATAGGACAACAACAATCATACTATAGGCTAGCTTCTAGGGTTTAGCCTCTACGATCTCGTGGTAGATCAACTCTTGTAATACTCATATCATCAATATCAATCAAGCAGGACATAGGGTATTACCTCCATCAAGAGGGCCCGAACCTGGGTAAACATTGTGTCCCCCGCCTCCTGTTACCATCTGCCTTAGACGCACAGTTCGGGACCCCCTACCCGAGAGCCGCCAGTTTTGACACCGACATTGGTGCTTTCATTGAGAGTTCCACTGTGTCGTCACCATAAGGCTTGATGGCTCCTTCGATCATCGGTAACGATGCAGTCCAGGGTGAGGTTTTCCTCCCTGGGCAGCTCTTCGTATTCGGCAGCTTCGCACTACGGGCCAACTCGCTTGGCCATCTGGAGCAGATCGAGAGCTACGCCCCTAGCCATCAGGGTAGGTTCAGAAACATAAACTACACTACCGACATCCGTGGAGACTTGATCTTTGATGTATTCGAGCCCTTGTCATGTGCGCCGCACAATCACGACGAGCATGACGTAACTCTACCGTCGGACAGTGTTCGGGAGATCACACCTGCAACTACTCCGGGCCTCAATCCGAAGCAAATCGCGCCATCCGAGGATGGGGGGATAGACCCCGCCATGGAGGCCACACTCTCAGTGGCGATGGAGCCGGATACTGACTTCACCCCTTACGAGAGCCATGTTGCCGAACCACTGGATTCGTCTCCGGCCACGGACTCCGAGCCGCCTGTGTCCATGCTTATCGAATCCGATTGGGTGCCGATCATGGAGTTCACCTCCGTGGATATCTTTCAGCACTCGCCTTTCGGCGACGTGCTAAATTCATTAAGGCCTCTCTCCTTGTCATGAGAACCTTGGCCGAACTATGTCCGGCTAGAATGGGATGCGGACGACGAAGAAATTCGTTGCCCACCCACCACCCACTTAGTAGCCACTATCGACGATTTAACCGACATGCTCGACTTCGACTCCGAAGACATCGACGGTATGGACGACGATGCAGGAGACGAACAGGAACCACCGCCCACAGGGCGCTGGACCGCCACCTCATCATATGATATATACATGGTGGACATCCCCAAAGATGGCAATGGTGACAAGACTGTGTAGGATGACCCCTCCAAGAAGCAACCCAAGCGCCGACGTAAGCGGCGCCACTCTATGTCCTGCCATAGCAAAAGTAGTGATACCGGCGCAAGAGACAACAACATTCCGGATAGTGCCGAAGACGACAACAATCCCCTCCAGCACGATTTAGAGAAGGAGGGTGAACAAGCTAGCCCTCCAGAGCGGGCAGCAGATGGAGAATCGAAGGAGGACAATCACATGCCTCTCTCCGAAGACGAGGTGAGCCTCGGCGACGAAGAATTTATCTTGCCTGAGGATCCCGTCAAGCAGGAGCGCTTCAAGCGCCGGCTTTTGGCAACAGCAAATAGCTTGAAGAAAAAGCAACAACAGCTTCGAGCTGATCAAGATTTGCTAGCAGACAGATGGAACGAAGTCCTTGCGGCCGAGGAATACGAAGTCGAGCGCCCTCCAAGAGTTACCCAAAGCGGAGGTTGCTACATCACCTCAAGGAGGAAGCATTAAAACCTACATCACCAGTGTATGATGCGGCTGACCGGACACCTCGTGGCCGAGCCAGAGAGGCGTTTCAGCCTGAAGTTCAGCCTGCACCCCGCCACCACTCAAACAAAAATACCAAGGCCCGGGGCAACATGCGGGACCTGCGAGACGTATTGGAAAGCAGGGCAAAACATGCAAGGTCGATATACGGGTCATGGGGACGCGCGCCAACGTGGGACAATGACCGTCATGCCAGATACACTAAAAGAAAATCCGGTTGGGCCGAATACAGCAGACAAGACTCATATGAACTACGTCGTGATATAGCCCGGCACAGAGGCGC
This sequence comes from Triticum urartu, assembly GCF_056163025.1. Classification (NCBI taxonomy): domain Eukaryota; kingdom Viridiplantae; phylum Streptophyta; class Magnoliopsida; order Poales; family Poaceae; genus Triticum; species Triticum urartu. The sequence continues at coordinate 541,638,997 of NC_141874.1, forward strand.
CGCACACCCCCTATGTTTCACAAATGAAGTTATGGATCATGAATTCCCGAAGGGTTTTAAACCCGTAAATATCGAATCGTATGATGGTACAATAGATCCCGCTGTATGGATTGATGATTTCCTCCTCCACATCCACATGGATGGCGGTGATGATCTGCATGCCATCAAGTACCTCCCACTAAAACTCAAAGGACCAGCTCGGCATTGGCTTAATATCTTGCCAGCAGACTCTGTCGGTAGTTGGGAGGATTTGGAAGATGCATTCCTTGACAACTTCCAAGGCACTTATGTGCGACCACCGGATGCTGATGACCTGAGCCATATAACTCAGCAGCCAGGGGAATTGGCCAGGCAATTCTGGACATGGTTCCTAACTAAGAAAAAACAAATTGTCGACTGTCCGGATGCAGAGGCCTTAGCGGAATTCAAGCATAACATCCGTGACGAGTGGCACACCCGGCACCTCGGCCAGGAGAAGCCGAAGTCTATGGCAGCCCTCACGACACTCATGACCCGCTTTTGCGCGGGCGAGGATAGCTGGCTGGCTCGCAGCAACAACACATCAAGGAATCCGGGCACTTCGGATACTAAAGATGCCAACGGCAGACCATGTCGTAACAGACAAAAGCGCCGCAACAACGGCGATAACGCGATGACACGATAGTCAATGCCGGATTCAGAGGCTCTAGATCCGATCAGCGGAAAAAGCCATTCAAAAGAAGAACTCCGGGCTCATCCAGTTTTGACCGCATACTTGATCGCTTGTGTCAAATCCATGGCACCCCCGATAAGCCAGCCAATCACACCAACAGAGAATGCTGGGTGTTCAAGCAGGTCGGCAAGTTGAATGCTGAAAACAAGGACAAGGGGCTGCATAGTGATGACGAGGAGGAGCCCCGGCCGCCAAACACGGGAGGACAGAAGAGGTTCCCCCCCACAAGTGAAGACGGTGAACATGATATACGCAACCCACATTCCCAAGAGGGAACGGAAGCGTGCACTAAGGGACGTCTATGCGATAGAGACCGTCGCCCCAAAGTTCAACCCATGGTCCTCTTGTCCGATCACCTTCGATCGCAGGGACCACCCCACTAGTATCCGTCATGGCGGGTCCGCCACATTGTTCCTAGACCCCATCATTGACGGATTTCACCTCACTCGAGTCCTTATGGATGGCGGCAGCAGCCTGAACCTGCTCTATCAGGATACAGTGCGCAAAATGGGTATAGATCCCTCGAGGATCAAACCCACCAAAACCACCTTTAAGGGCGTCATCCTAGGTGTAGAGGCCCGTTGCACGGGCTCAATCACACTGGAAGTGGTCTTCGGATCTCCGGACAACTTCCGAAGCGAGGAGTTAATCTTTGATATCGTCCCATTCCGTAGTGGCTATCACGCACTGCTCGGGCGAACCGCATCTGCAAAATTCAATGCGGTACCGCATTACGCATACCTCAAGCTCAAGATGCCAGGACCTAGGGGGGTCATAACATTCAATGGAAACACAGAATGCTCGCTCCACACGGAAGAGCACACTGCGGCCCTCGCAGCAGAAGCACAAAGCAGCCTTTTAAGGCAATCCGCCAATTCGGCGATACAGCCCCCGGACACCGTCAAGCGAGTCCGGAGTAACCTGCAACAGGATCGCCTGGCACGTTCAGAGCTCGCCTAGCAATTCGGCCCCCATCCTAGTCCCGGTCAAGCGACGAAATCAGTGCCGCGCGTACATAATTACGCACTGAAAATACCATGGGCATAGGCGGGGGCACGAGCAGGGCACGTCCCGCAATGTGGCTTAACTTCCCTAGGGGCTGCATACCTTTATCATTTTTTCTCTTTCAGGACCTTACTCTCTGGAAGCCCTTTCCGGCAGTATGATTGCCGGACACATTACGGGAAGGAACAACCAAGGAGGCAAGAAGCTAAGACGTACAAGGGAACCCCCAGGTGGTCTCTAATAACAAACGATATACCCGCTTTTTACTACCCGTACGCAGCTTGCCCTTGGATAGGACATGTCAAATAGTCATGTTCTTTTCTTATTGCACTACTTGTACCAGTACGCTTCGACGTATTATTTAAATAACAATGCATAGCATTAAGTCTATTATTGCATTATCCATCCCTTTCTTCTTATATGTTCATTTACGACAACTTGCACCCATACATTTTGGTACGGTCAGTACGCCAGGGGCTTCCGTTTACCCCATAATACGGCGTGAGAAGTCTGAACACTTTCGACAGTGCGGCACCCCGAACTTATAGCATTATATGCATCAGCTCTGAATCATGTCTTGGGTCAATAGTTGGGTTTGCGCGGCTCCCATGTTTTGGTACCTTACATTCCACTATATCGGCTAAGGTAGCACTGGGAGAACTACTGTGATTGTGTCCCAGTTCTTCCGGAGGAGCACCTCAGTAGAGAAAGCCCAAAACTAACTATCATGATAAGGCGAGAGCTGGTCAATGTTCGAGAGGTCTCAAGTCCTTAAAGTCTTTTTCCGCTTCGGGCGAGGAGTCGGCCTTGCCCGACTTAGGCGTATATAGCGCCCCAAATTCGGCCTTCCGAATAGTAGGGGCTTCGCCAAAATTTAAAATTGTACACTTCTATGGCTAAGTGAGAGTGATAAAGCCTTATAGTCCGATTGCCTGGTTCGTTGTGTTGAACACCTCCCCCGAAGGACCCAAAATTGGGATAAAGAGTGTTCAGGTTTATCCCGAACACCCCAGTACTAGCTACATGGGGGCAGAAGCCGACGACTGGCCAACTCTCAGATTTTATAAATGGCCGCACAGAAGGTAATATTTTAAATTCAAGAAGTGTTTCATAGCGCAAATGACCTCGTTTCACATTACAGGATCACATGAGCATGTTCATTCAAAAATTACATCTTTAGCACATTCCTCCGCCACAAGGCGGGAACCCTTCAGGACACTATCATAATACATTTCGGGGCAGCAATGCTCCTTGCCCACCGGTGGCCCCTCCTTCACCAGCTTTACGGCGTCCAGCTTCGCCCAGTGCACCTTCGCCCGGGCAAAAGCCCTGCGCGCACCCTCAATGCAGGCGGACCGCTTTATGACTTCAAGCCATGGACAGGCCTCCACAAGCCGCCTCACCAGACCGAAGTAGCTGCTAGGCAGGGGATCGCCAGGCCACATCCGGACTATAAGACCCTTCATGGCCTGTTCGGCCGCCTTGTGAAGCCCGACCAGTTGCTTCAGCTGGTCGCTCAAGGGCATTGGGTGTTCGGTCCCAGTATACTGAGACTAGAACAACTTTTCCATCGAACTCCCCTCCTCAGCTTGGTAAAACTCCACGGCATCTAGCACACTGCGGGGAAGATCTGTGAACGCTCCTGGAGAGCTCCAAACTCGGGTAAGTAAAAGGAAAGTTTCCTTCACATGCTTGCTTTGCATAATGAATGCCTTACCCGCTGCTATCTTCTTCACCGCATCAATCTCCTGGAGGGCCTTGTGGGCTTCAGCCCTGGCGTTCTGTGCGTTTTCGAGCGCCTTCGCAAACTCGGACTCTCGCGTCTTAGAGTCAAGCTCCAAGGACTCGTGTTTTTTGGCGAGAGCCTCAAGCTCTTGCTACACCTCGCCTACCCGGGCTTCTTGCTTTTCTCGCTCAATGCGCTCCTTGGCTTCTTCCTCTTCAGCCTCGGACAACGCCTTCTTCAGGGTCGCCACCTCGGTCGTGGCCCCTGGCAAATTCATGATGATCCTATTATTTTACAACCAAATTTATTTTTAATATATAGACAAGGTGTCGGTGTCAAAACCGGCAGATCTTGGGTAGGGGGTCCCGAACTGTGCGTCTAAGGCTGATGGTAATAGGAGGCAGGGGACACGATGTTTTACCCAAGTTGGGGCCCTCTTGATAGAAGTAAAACCCTACGTCCTGCTTGATTGTTCTTGATGATATGAGTATTACAAGAGTTGATCTACCACGAGACCAGAGAGGCTAAACCCTAGAAGCTAGCCTATGGTATGATTGTATGTTGTCCTACGGACTAAAACCCTCCGATTTATATAGACACCGGAGGGGGCTAGGGTTACACAAGGTCGGTTACAAAGGAGGAGATATACATATCCGTATTGCCTAGCTTGCCTTCCAAGCCAAGTAAAGTTCCATCCGGACACGGGACGAAGTCTTCAATCTTGTATCTTCATAGTCCAACAGTCCGGCCAAAGGATATAATCTGGCTGTCGGGAGACCCCCTAATCCAGGACTCCCGCAGTGTTGTCTTCAGCATTGCAAGGTGGGTTCCTCCTCCGAATACACCATGGAAGAGTTTGAATGCAAGGATAGTGTTCGACCCTGTAAAATAAGTTCCACATACCACCGTAGAGAGAATAATACTTCCATAAATCCAATCTGCTGACATGTCTTGATAGTATGACATCACTTCATGGCCCGGTTATTATTCGAACCGCTTTTCTCAACCAGATCCGCACATATCTCGAGGCGGTTTTCTTGATACGTCTTGTCAAAGCAGAGATCGTGTTCCCCTTATCACGGGATTCTCATCAATACGGACGTGGGTAACCCAACCGCTCCATCAATTACGGTGCCTGGGGAATAAGCGGTTTTGCCAGGCAAGTGGGGAGACTAATCGCCTCCTCCGCCCCTATAAAAGGGACAAAGATCTACTTTTTTTACCCACACCTTCTTCCTTCTCGCTTTCCCATTCCCGCACACTCGAGCTCTAGCGCCCAAGCTCGCGTCCTTCTTCTCAAACTACTCCAAGCATGTCTGGAGCAGGAGGCAACTGGATGGCTTCCTCCATCACGGAGGAAAACATCAAAAAGTTACGGGAGGTCGGATACCTGCCTGCGAATATCGCGCACCGGCTGCCAAATGCGGGGCAGATCGTCCCAATGCCCAAACCCCATGAGAGGGTAGTTTTTATTTCTCATTTCGTCCGTGGACTGGGATTCCCTCTCCACCCGTTTGTCTGCGGGCTCATGTTCTACCACGGTTTGGATTTCCATGATCTGGCCCCCAACTTCATCCTCAACATATCGGTGTTTATCATCGTGTGCGAGGCCTTCCTCCGCATCAGGCCCCACTTCGGCCTATGGCTGAAAACCTTCAATGTCAAACCGAAGGTGGTGGGAGGCCAGCAAGCAGAATGCGGAGGCGCCATGGTGGGCAAGATGCCCAATGTCATCTGGCTCGAGGGTACCTACGTGGATTAGGGATGGCAATGGGTCGGGTTTGGGGCAGGTGGAACTGGTCCAAATCCAACCCATGACTCATCTTCCTACCCTCTGCCCATCCACCAAATTATCCATGGGCACAACTTGTGCCCATGCCCAAACCCACTGGACACCCACATACCCATGGAGCTCCATGGGCATAGAAAAGTTAGCATGAAGCCTTCCCAAAGATAAAATTAACTCATCATCATTCACTCACAAATGACAACATAAGCCATGCATAAGTAGGCAACAAGTAATACGATGAGTCCTTAAGTGTGACATACCAGAGGTTGATTCTGCGGCATATAGCTCATGGCACAAGTTGCATATTTCCTGCCATTTCCCATTGATTCGCTTTTTCTACTATCACTGGCATATGGCCCAACATGTCATACGGGTATCCATTGGATATCCATGGAGCACAAACTATAACCATGCCCAACCCGGCTGTTCGTGGGTATCCATATCCACGGACCCATGGGCGAAAATGTGCTCCATACCCTTGCCCAACTAGGTCGGGTATCCATGGGTATCCAGATCCATGGATAAAATTGCCATCCCTAACGTGGATACCGTAAAGGGGTGGCAATAGGGGTGGTTCTACATAACCGGGCCGCGTGACTCCAACTGGGTGGTGGCCCCCAAATTTCGATCCGGAATCCCCACGCGGCTCACCTCCTGGAAAACGAAGTGCATGTCCCGGGGTTCTCCGGTAGAGCTGACCGGACTCCAGACCTGCATCCAGAACATGACGAGCAAGAAAATCAAGCTCATCAATGTGGTCCAGGTCATGCTCCTCCGCTGGATCCTTCCATGCCAACAACGGGCATTTGTTTTGTGGGAGTTCGACTCGGCCCAGCACCAGACGCTGCGAGAGCTCTACGACATGATGCACGAGGACGTCTGGAGGGTGTTGTTCAAGGGCGCCGAGATGCCTCTCTCCCTCACCGAGGACCACAGACTCAGCGCAAAGCGCCGCGCCCATTCGGTAGGCTTTTATATCTCTCAGGGTATTTATGCGCCCTGGTTTAGTTATGTGCTAGATCAAAGCTTTCATGTCATTAACAGGACTAGATAAAAACAGCGGTGCAGCTTGATTGCCCAGCCCCCCTGCCCTAAGATCCTGCAAACGCTCTTCTGACGAAGATGCTAACTCCGACACCTTATGAGGTGCCGGAAAATACGGCCAAGAAGAAGGTCGCGGGGACCCAAAATGGTCTCCGGCGCAAGATGGTTCTACCGGACTCATCATCCGATGAGTCTGACGCGCCCTCCTCCCACGAGAACGAGGAGGAGGAGAAAAGTTCTCCCCCCCCCCCCCGCCGGTGGAGACAAGAAAAGAAAGGCCGACCCATCCGGGGAGGCCGAAGGGTCTAGGAAGGGAAAGACCCTCCCTCTGGACTGTGCCACGACGGCCACCGACAGTGGCGATGAGTGGCTACCTAGGGACAAGCCCCTGGCGAAGTTGTAAGTGTCCGGACACCATAGTATTTCATGGTACGTTTTATTGTACTCCTTTGCTCATGCCGAACCCGATTATGCAGTCTGGCCCGAGCTCGTCTCGACGTACCCTCATCGAGCGGCTCTTTGAGCTCATCGGATATGAACATCGGTTCTCCTCCGATGGCTTCCACCCCTCGCCCTACGGACAACGCCGAGGCGGTGTCTCAAGAGGCACCGTTCCAAGGGGAGGTGGTCCTGGGGGCGCCTCACGGCGACCTCCCGGACCCTGGGTACCAAGGGAGCGAGGCTCCTACGGGCTTCAAGTTATGGCCCCAGCCGGACACTGCGTGCAGGAACCTTTAATGGTTCCGGACTCCGGTAGGCGGTTCCCCATTAAGGGGGGCCAACCATCCATGCCGGTGTCCTCTGTCCAACCAGAGGCACCGGACAACTTGCCGGAAGCGCTTCACAGCGCTTCCATCGATGAAGAACACCGCACTATCATGAGTGTTGTGGTTAAGAAGGTTCAGTCCGCCAAGAACGGACTGACCGAAGCTTGCGGCAGCCTCCTAACAGGCTTTGAGGTAAGCAATCAAAATATAAGAAAATATTACCGCATAGATAGTAGCCCATGATGCTCTGTTCGGCGTTCGGGAAGAAAAGCCGAATAGAGGATCAAATGATAACCCAGGAGTCTAATTAGAGTATGTCTATGTGTATGTGCAGGCTTCCCTGCTGGCCGCTGCCGCACATACTGCGGAGGTCTCTGCTTTGAAGCAGGCCCTGAAGCGGTCCGAGGACGAGCTCGGACTTACCAAGGGGCAGCTCGAAGAGAGCAAAGGTAAGATATACCCTAGTTTATATAGTTAAGAAGAAGTCTTTTGTAAAGTAATAGGATCATCATGAATTTGTCAGGGGCCACGACCGAGGTGGAGAGCCTAAGGAAGGCGTTGTCCGCGGCCGAAGACAAAGCGGCGAAAGAACGTATTGAACGGGAGAAACAAGAAGCCTGAGTGAGCGAGGTGCAGAAAGAGCTCGAGGCTCTTGCGAAGAAGCACGAGTCCTTGGAGCTTGACTCCAAGACGCGGGAGTCCGAGCTCGCACGGGCGCTTGAAAGCGTCCAGAGCGCCAAGGACGAAGCCCACAAGGCCCTCCAGGAGATTGATGCGGAAAAGAAGATAGCAGCGGGTAAGGCATTCAATATGCAAAGCAAGCATGTGAAGGAGACTTCCCTTTTTCTTACCCGAGTTCGGAGCTCTCCAGGAGTGTTTGCAGATCTTCCCCACAGCGTGCTGGATGCCGCAGAGTTTTACCAGGCTGAGGAGGGGAGCTCAGCTGAAAAGTTGTTCTGGTCTTAGTATACTGGGACCGAACACCCCATGTCCTTGAGCGACCAGCTGAAGTAGTTGGTCGAACTTCACAAGGCGGCCGAACATGCCATGAGTGGCCTTATAGTCCGGATGTGGCCTGGCGAGCCCCTGTCCGGCAGCTACTTCGGTCTGGTGAGACGGCTGGTGGAAGCCTGCCCATGGCTTGAGGTCATTAAGCAGTCCGTCTGCATGGAAGGTGCACGCAAGGCTTTTGCCCGGGCGAAGGTGCACTGGGCGAAGCTGGACGCCATGAAGCTTGTGAAGGAGGGGCCGCCGGAGGGCAAGGAGCATCGCCACCCCGAGAATTATTATGAGGGTCTCTGGAGGGATCCTGCCTAGTGGCAGATGAGTGTGCGAAGGATGTAATTTTTGAATGAACATGCCCATGTGATCATGTAATATGAAACGAGTTCATTTGTGTCATGCGACGCTTTCTTAATTTAAAATATTACCTTCTGTGCGGCCGTTTATAAAATCTGAGAGTTGGCCAGTCGTTGGCTTATGCCCCCATGTAACTAGTACCGGGGTGTTCGGGATAAACCTGAACACTCTTTACCCCAATTTTGGGTCCTCCAAGGGGGGTGTTCAGCACAACGAACCAGGCAATCGGACTATGATGCTTTATCACTCTCACTTAGACATAGAAGTCTATGATTTTAAATTTTGGCGAAGCCCCTAGTATTCGGAGGGCCGAATTTGGGGCGCTATACAGGCCTAAGCCGGACAAGGCCGACTCCTCGCCCGAAGCGGAAAAAGTCTTGAAGGACTTGAGACCTCTCGAACAGCGACCAGTCTCTTGCCTTATCATGACAGTCAGTTTTTGGCTTTCTCTACTGAGGTGCTCGTCCGGAAGAACCGGGACACAATCACAGTAGTTCTCCTACCGCTACCTTAGCCGATATAGCGGAACGTAAGATACCAAAGCATGGGAGCCGGGCAACCCAACATTTGACACAAGACATGATTCGGAGCTGATGCATATAATGCTATAAGTTCGGGGTGCCACACTGTCGAAAGTGTTCGGACTTCTTGTGTTGTATTATGGGGTAAGCGAGAGCCCCTGGCGTACTGACCATACCCGAGCGTGCAGGTGCGGAATGTCGTAAATGGACATATAAGAGAAAGAGAAAAACTTAAATAATGCAATGACAGATTAATAATATGCATTGTTATTTGAGTAATACGTCGAGACGTACTGGTACAAGTAGTGCAATAAGCATAAAGTGGGATAATTCGAGATGTCCTATCCCAGGGCAAGCTATGCATAAATGGTGAGAAGCAGGTATATCAAGTATTACTAGAGACCACCTGGCAGTTCCCGTGTTCATCTTAGCTTCTTGCGGCCTCGGTTGTTGCTTCCGGAATATGTCCGGTCGTCGAACTGCCGGAAAGGCCTTCCGGAGAATTAGGCCCTGAAAGAGAGACAAAGGTATACAACCCCTGGTGTGGTTAAGCCACAATGCGGGGCGTGTCCTGATTGTGCCCCCACCTATGTCCATGGTATTTTCAATGCGTAGTTATGTACGCGTGGCACGAATTTCGTTGCTGCACGAGGACTGGGACAGGGGCCGAATTGCTAGGCGAGCGCAGATCGCGCCCAGCGATCCTGTTGTAGATTATTCCGGATTCGCTTGAAGGTGTCCGAGGGCTGTAACACCGAATGAGTGGTCTGTCTGAACATGCTGCTTTGTGCCTCTGCTGCAAGGGCCGCAGTGTGCTCTTCCGTACGGAGCAAGCGTTCTGTGTTTCCATTTAATGTTATGACCCCGCGAGGACCTGGCATCTTCAGCTTGAGGTATGGGTAATGCGGCACTGCATTGAATTTTGCAAATGTTGTCCGTCCGAGCAGTGCATGATAGCCGCTGCGAAACGGGACGATGTCGAAGATTAACTCCTCGCTTCGAAAGTTATCCGGTGATCCAATGACCACTTCCAGTGTGATTGAGCCTATGCAATGGGCCTCTACACCTGGGATGACACCTTTTATGGTGGTTTTGCTGGGTTTGATCCTTGAGGGATCGATACCCATTTTTCGCATTGTATCCTGATAAAGCAGGTTCAGGCTGCTGCCGCCGTCCATAAGGACTCGAGTGAGATGAAATCCGCCAATGATGGGGTCTAGGACCGGTGCGGCAGATCTGCCATAACGGATGCTAGTGGGGTGGTCCATGCAATCGAAGGTGATCGGACAAGCAGACCATGGGTTGAACTTTGGGGCGACAGGATCCATCATAGACTTCCCTTAGTGCACGCTTCTGCTCCCTCTTGGGAATGTGGGTTGTGTATATCATGTTTACTGTCGGTGGGAACGACACCTATGGGATCACAAGAATCCCTACTACGGTTGCGGGGCGCGGGGTCGTGAGAAGAGCGGATCAAACAGATAGCACACGGTTCGTTTATCCAGGTTCGGGTCGCGGGGATGCGTAGAACCCTACTCCTGCTTTGGTGGATTGTATATCTGTGTTCTTGAGCTAGCTATGGGGCGTGAGGAGCTCCAAAAAGCCGAATCCTCCTCCTGGTCGCCTCGGGCCTCCTTTTATAGTAAAGGGGTTGCCACAGTGGCACACAGGAGGTGGAAAGGGTACAGTGATGCGAGGTTATCCCTTGCATTACATGACAAGGCGCATTTAATGTGTCCTTCTTAGGTGTCCTTGCTTTATCGGGGACGGGGGAGAGCCCTGTCTCGTTCATCGCCGCTCCCTCTCGCGTCGACACGCGCCCTGGCCAGCGGCACCCGCGGTGCCATGTAGGCAGGCAGGCAGCTGAGGTGGCGCAGTGGTAGGTCTCCACGAAGATCTGCATGCCGCCACGCAGGTGCCTGCCCAGCTGGTTGGGTCGGCAGCTGCATGCGAACGGCGGTGGAGGTTTGACTGGCGTGGGTCTGATGGTGGCCCTACGGGTGTTCTTGGCAAGGGCCTTGGTGGGGCCCCGGCAAGTGTCTTGCCGTGGCGCCTGCTGTCATCCCCGGCAAGGCTCTTGCCGGGGGCCTTGTGCTCCTCCTTGGCTGGGATCCCACCAAGGATCATCATCTTCTAAAGGGTGTATCTGATCTTGAATGTCTTCACAAAGATTTGCAAGCCTCCACGGGGATGTCTCCCGAATCCTTGCCCCATGGGGGCAGTGGACTCAAGGGTGACTCACTCCGTAGGTGTGGGGCGAGCTGCCATGGCAAGGGTCTTCCGGGTTTGCTAAAACCGCCTCCCGGCAAGGATCTTGCCGGGGGGGTCCGCTTCGTCCCCTTCGCTCTTTGTGGTCTTGGTCTTGGCGTTGTTCTGCTTCTCCTGAGCTTCGGCCTTACCTTGGCTCACATCCCTTGCCTTGCTCCGTGTGGTGGTGCCCGTGGCTCAGACTGCCCGTGCATAGTTATAGGGGTACAAAAAACGTACCCCTCTTTTTGTACACCGACAGGAGCCCCCGGGCCTGGGCCACACGTAAGCGCAATCGCGTCGTTGGGCTAGGCCCAAAAATGGTGTGCGGGAAGGCGGGGCGGTTTTTACCGCAGTAAGTCTCTTCGCGCGCTGCGCTTCCCATGCTTCCCGCGTGTGGCGCGGCATGGGGAGGCTTGTGTGACGTGGGCGGCATGCGTGGGGTTGCTTCCCGCGGGCATGCGTCACATCACAGTTAATGTGAAAGTAGGCGGCCCGTGTTTTTCCCCCATAAGAAGGAATAACCGTGGGTGCGCTGCTCACTTTCTCCTCTTCCCTCGTGCCTTTTCCGATCTCGGAGCCGCCGTTCCCTTTCTTCCTTCCTTCCTAAGCTTTCGCTGTCGCCCGCCGCTGTCGCTTCGCCATCCCCCTTCCTCAGCCCTCTGAACTTCTTGGTTGCCATGGCTCCCAAATTCGCCAAGGGCAAGGGGGTGGCTAAGGGCGCCGGGACGGTGGAGCCGCCGGAGAGCGCGCTGTCGGGGGACCAGACGAAGTTCGCCTTCTTCTTCCCCTCGATGGTTGACGTTCAAGAGCTCCGGGCCTCCTTCAAGATCCTATGGGGAGTGAAGACGGGGGGAGAGGATTCGGGACACCCGGCGACGCGCATCATTCCTGCTTCTTGCACTGATCCTGCCTCAAATCGGTACCCCTTCTTCGTTGATTACTTTTCTTGCGGGTTATGCCCTCCTTTCTCCGATTTCTTCTGCGACGTTATGCGCACCTTCGGCTTTCGCCTCTTGGATTTTACTCCGAATGCGGTGGCGTGCATGGCTTTCTTCGCGCATCTTTGCGAAGGCTTTGCCGGGGTGCAGCCCAACACGGCGCTCTTCCGCCATTACTTCTTCCCTCGAATCCAGCCGGGAGGAGGCGTCTCCGGTTGCGTCACCTGGATCCCAAGATCCAAGGGGGCGTAGCCGGACAGTGCCGTGAAGGAGAGGTGGGAGGAATGGCGTGGCCGGTGGTGCTGGATTGAGGATGAAAACCCGCCGGAATTCTGCAAGGTCCGCCAAGTGCCTCCGGTCCGCGGCAGCGATTGGAGCGATGTCGACGCCGCCGATGGGAGGCTCACCGTCGCCACCACCAGGATTCTCCGACTTACCCAGGCCGGACTCACCCTTGATATGATCGGGGCGGACTTCATTCGCCGCCGGATCGCCCCGTTGCACAACAAGGGGAGGCCAGCTTGGCTCTTTACGAACCCGACTGACATTATGCGACTCCGCCCCGGCCTCGATCACAACTTCACAGTGCTGGCAAATGCCCACTTCTGCCAGCAGCTTTTCCAGCTTGATGTGTGTCGCGATGGCGAGGTCGAGCGGACCGGCAAGGCCGCGAGGGATGCCGCAATGGTTGGCAAGGCCCTCAAGGGGCCATTTTTCAAGCTGCCAGTGGGGGTGGTCCCGTTGTGCAACAATTCGCGTCGGTCAGAGATCATCACCATGATGCTGGACTGTAATGCGCACGGCCCCGTCGCGAGCTGGAAGGAGCGGAAGGACGAGGATGTGCAGCAATTCTTCGACACCCTGATCAAGGTGTACGTCAATGCCGACGCCGAGCGGTGGCTTATCATGGAAACCACCCAGGCAGAGCTGGAATACATCTCCACTAGGGCGAGGGAGGCACAGCTTGCCATGGAGGCCGGCAGCGCCGGGGGCGTGGAGGACATGGACGCAACGGCAGCGGAGGAAGAGGAGCTCTCCCGGTGGGCGGCGGCCTCCGGGGAGGTCAGCAGCGCCAACACTGGATCTCCGCTCGTCGAAGACGCGGCCGACGAGTCGTCGGGGGAGGAGGAGGACGCGGCGGAGGGCTCGATGCCAACCAGGGGAAGAGGGCAAGTCCCGTGGTGGGCTGGCTCTGGTGAGCCGGTCCGGCCCGACAGGGCTGCGCGGCCTCAATTGACCCTGGAGGGGTCTAGGCGCCACACGAGGGCCACGGCAGCCAAGAGGCTGACGAAGGCTGCTGAGAAGAAGAAGACAACAGCCCCTTCCTCATCTGGGCGCGCACAAACCCCGCCGCCTCCTTCGCCTCCTCCGGCAGGCGTCAACTCGGATGATGATGCGGAGCTCCCTTTTGATCTCGGGCCTCTCAGCCCGGAGAGGAAAAGGAAACTGGTGGAAGAGGAGGAGACGGATGATGAGTAAGTTCTCTGTTCCTTACTGTCATTTCCATTTCCTCGAATTGGGTCGCTTGTCTTGATCCATTTTTGCTTCCGTAGGGAGACAGAGACGTTGGCCCAGAGGGTGAAGAGGGCCAGGACCTCGGCGAGCAGCCAGCCCCCGGCTGGGGCTTCAAAGACACCACTGGTGGTGCTGAGCAGCCCGGACAGCAGCCCCCGGTGCAGCCCCCAGCGTAAGTTCGTCACCCTCTTCTTACTCGACATGTGGTAGGTGCTCGATGCCATGATGCTGACCTTGCCGTGTTTGCAGGAGGGGAGCGGTAGCAGGAGGAGCCACAGAGGGTTACTCCTAACACACCACCCCCATCGACTACGCCGCCGCAGGGGGCGTCCCCGGCAAGGGCATCAGGCACGGAGCCCACACCCATGGAGGAAGAGGGGAACTTGGGCGCTGGTGGCTCTGCCACTGCGCCAAATGCTGGCGGAGAGGGGACTTCTGCTTCACAGCCTGGCACTGGTGAGTCGTCCGTCCTTCATATCTGTTTTTCCCTTATTCTTCTCTTGGCTTCATTGCTCCCGTTGCTGCCCAGGCCCTCCTTCAACAGGTATGGAGGACGTGGATACCGTTGCTGCGAACATTGCTGAGGAGGCCACCAAGGATGCTGCCGAGGACACCGCGGCGGGGGCCGCCAAGGCGACCGGCCAGGCTTCTGCCGAAGGCACCAGCGATGGACCTGCCGGTGGGGCCGGCAAGGCCTCCGCCGAGGAAGAGGTGGTGGGTGACGAGCCTCCCTCCTCCTCAACCTCGGGCCCCGGCAGGTATCCGAAGGTGGGCGACGATCTCTTCGTCCACCTCCCAGGGGCATCAAGCCGGGCGCCCGCCGAAGGGGAAGTTTTCGACGGCGAGGTGCTTGCCGCCACCGGGCTCGAGGTGGTTGATGAGCCGGGCGTTGGTGGTGACGATTCTCCAGAAGAGCAGCTTTTCTGTGCCATGGGTCCAATTTCCGAAAGCTCCAAGTGCTCTACCGTGCTCGCCTGGATAAGGTCGAGTCCAGGATGGCAACGGTGGACAACGCGGAGGTGGACTTCAAGACGCGCGTTGCCGAGATGCAGACCTGGTTCCACCAGGCTCGTGAGGAGCAGAGGGACTTTCAGGAGAAATTGGCCGAGCGCGATGTGGAGCTCACCATGAAGATGGCCGACATCGAGAAGGCCCAGGAAAAGGCGGCGAACTTTGCTGCCGCGGCTGAGGCCGCCCGGAACTAGCATCAAGCCACCTTGGATTCCCAGGAAGAGGACCTCACCGCGCGTGAGGCGAAGCTTGCCGCGGCGCTCCGTGGCAAGGATGAGGAGCTCGAGGCCCTTGTCGCGCGGCGGACTCGCGAGCTAGAGCAGAGGCACAAGGAGGCACTCGATGCCCATGCTCTGGCCCATGCCGGCAAGGTAAGGGAGTTGGAGGTGGCGCATGACGAGCTGAAGGAACAGGAGCTCAAGCTGTCCAGTGAGAAGAGCACGCTCAATAGCGCCTTGGTGGAGCTGCAAGGAGCGGTCATCAGCAGGGCTGGGGAGCTCTCCGAAGCGCAAAACTCCGTCAGAGACCTCAAGCTGAAGCTGGAGGATCTCGAGAAGATGCTGTCGGAGAGCAGGGCTCGGGAGGAGACCTTGACCAGGAGCGTGGACGAGGAGAAGCAGCTACGGGCGAACGAGGCCGCCTCCCACCAGGATTATGTGGCGGGCGAGAATAGATGGATCAGCCGCCTAGAGGAGGTCGCCGGTGGGGTAACCTCGCAGTTGGCCACCATGGGGATGCCACACGTGAGGTACGCCCCTGAACACAGCGGGACCGTCAACACCAAGTTGACCCTGTTCTTCGAGGGCGTCCTCGGAGCCTTGGCGTATCTTCACTCCAACAGGACGACCACGCTGGCCGAGGAGGCCCGGCGACATTGCCGGAGGGTCGTGACTAAGGTCCTCACCAAGATGGTGTACTGGAATCCCGATCTAGACTTTGCGGCCGCGATGAAGAGCTTGCCGGATGGTGCTGATCTCACGGTGCTCAAGGAGCGCATCAAGCCTATCACCGACTGCATCGACAAAATCAAGAGGGTGGAAGGCCAGCGCCGAGATTAGGCATCCCGTTCTTCTTCGCCGCTGCGGGTTCCCGACCAAGACAAATTTTATCTTTAGTTAGAACCGCAGCTATGATGTGACGTAATATAACTTTGAAGTACTCTTAATTTCATGCATGTTATTTCCCTGTTCGATTCCTCTTTGTATGCGTGCCCTACGTCGATCGGGAAGGCTTGCCGGCACGGAAACCCCTAGCGGCGTTTTGGGGACGGATCCCCATGGCCAGCCGGGTACGCGTGCTGCCGGACGAGCCACCTTTCCATTCTGAACGCGGCCGCTCGAACTATCGAGCTTGACTCGAGTCAGAATCGGGGGCGTTGCAGATCGTGGAAGGCTACTCTGCCATTCTCGACGCAGCCGCTTGAGCTGTTGAGCGGACTCGAAACAGAGCAAGGGCATTGCCGATCGTGGTAGAGCCCCCTGGCGTGCAGGTTTCTCATACAAAGCAAATATCTCCGGGGGGGATAACCTCAAATAAGAAGGGTAGCACAAATAAGGGTTCAGTGCAACTTAGCTTCTGTTTGTGATCGCTCGATTGTCGATCTTCTGGCCTCCTTTCTTCTTCAAGGGTCACAAAGATGAAGGAGTGCCGAGCTAACTGCTAGAGCCGATTCTCACAACTGCGCCCCCTACCTGGCGCGCCAAAGATGTCGGTGGGAACGACACCTATGGGATCACAAGAATCCCTACTACGGTTGTGGGGCGCAGGGTCGTCAGAAGAGCGGATCAAACAGATAGCACACGGTTCGTTTATCCAGGTTCGGGCCGCGGGGATGCGTAAAACCCTACTCCTGCTTTGGTGGATTGTATATCTGTGTTCTTGAGCTAGCTATGGGGCGTGAGGAGCTCCAAAAAGCCGAATCCTCCTCCTGGTCGCCTCGGGCCTCCTTTTATAGGAAAGGGGTTGCCACAGTGTCACACAGGAGGTGGAAAGGGTACAGTGATGCGAGGTTATCCCTTGCATTACATGACAAGGCGCATTTAATGCATCCTACTTAGGTGTCCTTGCTTTATCGGGGACGGGGGAGAGCCCTGTCTCGTCCATCGCTGCTCCCTCTCACGTCGACACGCGCCCTGGCCAGCGGCGCCCGCGGTGCCATGTAGGCAGGCAGGCAGCTGAGGTGGCGCAGTGGTAGGTCTCCACGAAGATCTGCATGCCGCCACGCAGGTGCCTCCCCAGCTGGTTGGGTCGGCAGCTGCATGCGAACGGCGGTGGAGGTTTGACTGACGTGGGTCTGATGGTGGCCCTACGGGTGTTCTTGGCAAGGGCCTTGCCGGGGCCCCGGCAAGGGTCTTGCCGTGGCACCTGCTGTCATCCCCGGCAAGGCTCTTGCCTGGGGCCTTGTGGTCCTCCTTGGCTGGGATCCCGCCAAGGATCATCATCTTCTAAAGGGTGTATCAGATCTTGAATGTCTTCACAAAGATTTGCAAGCCACCACGGGCATTTCTCCCGAATCCTTGCCCCATGGGGGCAGTGGACTCAAGGGTGACTCACTCTGTAGGTGTGGGGCGAGCTGCCACGGTAAGGGTCTTGCCGGGTTTGCTAAGACCGCCTCCCGGCAAGGATCTTGCCGGGGGGTCCGCTTCGTCCCCTTCGCTCTTTGTGGTGTTGGTCTTGGCGTCGTTCTGCTTCTCCTGAGCTTCGGCCTTACCTTGGCTCACCTCCCTTGCCTTGCTCCGTGTGATGGTGCTCGTGGCTCAGACTGCCCGTGCACAGTTATAGGGGTACAAAAAACGTACCCCTCTTTTTGTACACCAACATTTACCATCTTTACTTGTGGGGGAAACCCCTTCTATCCCCCTGGGTTCGGTGGCCGGGGCTCCTGCTCGTCATCGCTATGCAGCCCCTTGTCCTTGTTTTCGGCATTTAACTTGTCGGCCTACTTGAACACCTAGAATTCTCTGTTGGTGTGATTGGCTGGCTTTTCCGGGGTGCCGTGGATTTGACATGAGCGATCCAGTATGCGATCCAGACTGGACGGAGCTGGAGTATTTCTTTTGAATGGATTTTTCCGCTGACCGGATCTAGAGCCTTTGAATCCGGCATTGACCGTTGTATCTTCGGTGTTATCGCCGTTATTGCGGCGCTTTGGTCTATTACGATGCTGCCTACCGTTAACGTCTTCGGTATCCGAGGTATCCAGATTCCTTGATGTGTTGTTGCTGCGAGCCAGCCAGTTGTCCTCGCCCGCGCAAAAGCGGGTCATGAGTGTTGTGAGGGCTGCCATAGATTTCGGCTTCTCCTGACCGAGGTGGCAGGCGAGCCACTCGTCGCGGATGTTATGCTTGAATGCCGCTAGGGCTTCTGTGTCTGGACAGTCTACAATTTGATTTTTCTTAGTCAGGAACCGTGTCCAGAATTGTCTGGCCGATTCCCCTGGCTGCTGTGTTATGTGGCTCAAGTCATCAACATCCGGTGGCCGCACATAAGTGCCCTGGAAGTTGTCAAGAAATGCATCTTCCAAATCCTCCCAACTGCCAACGGAATCTGCTGGCAAGCTATTAAGCCAATGTCAAGCTGGTCCTTTGAGTTTTAGTGGGAGGTACTTGATGGCATGTAGATTGTCACCGCGAACCATGTGGATGTGAAGGAGGAAATCCTAAATCCATACCGCGGGATCTATTGTGTCGTCGTAGGATTCGATATTTAGGGGTTTGAAACCCTCCGGGAATTCGTGATTCATAACTTCATCAGTGAAGCATAGGGGGTGTGCGGCACCTCTGTGCCGGGCTATATCCCGACGTAGTTCGTATGAGTCTTGTCTGCTGTATTCGGCCCGACCGGATTTACTCTTGGTGTATCCGACGCGACGATCATCGTCCCGTGTGGGCGCACGTGTTCGTGTTCCGTATATTGACCTTGCAATTTTTGCCTTACCGTCCAATATGTCTCGCAGGTCCTCTGTGTTACCCTGGGCCTTAGTATTTTTGACTGAGTGGCGACGGGGTGCGAGCTGAACTTTAGACTGAAACGCCTTACTGACTCGGCCGCGTAGTGGCCAGTCAGCCGCATTGTACACTGGTGGATGAGGTTTCAATGCTTCCTCGAGGTGAGGTAGCAACCTGCGTTTTGGGTAACTCTTGGACGGGCGCTCGAGTTCGTGCTCTTCGGCCGCAAGGACTTCGGTCCACCTGTCTGCTAGCAAGTCTTGATCAGCTTGAAGCTGTTGCTGCTTTTTCTTCAGGCTATTTGCCGTGGCCATAAGCCGACGCTTGAAGCGCTCTTGCTCGACGGGGTCCTCGGGCACGATAAACTCGTCGTCGCCGAGGCTCGCCTCGTCTTCGGAGAGAGGCATATAATTGTCCCCCTCCAGTTCTCCATCTGCTGCCCGCTCTGGAGGGCAAGCTTGTTCTTCCCCCGGCTCTACATCATGCTGGAGGGAATTGTTGTTGTCTTCGGCACTATCCGGAGTGTTATTATCTCCTATGCCGGTATCACTGCTCTTACTGTGGCGGGACTTAGAGCAGCGCCGCTGACGTCGGCGCTTGGGTTGCTTCTTGGAGGGGTCATCCTCCGCTTTCTCCTCGCCATTGGCTTCTTTGGGGGTGTCCACCATATATATATATATATATATATATATCATATGATGAGGTGGCGGTCCAGTGCCCTGAGGGCGGTGGATCCTGTTCGTCTCCGGTTTCGTCGTCCATACCTTCGAAGTCTTCGGAGCCGAAGTCGAGCATGTTGGTAAAGTCGTCGATAGTGGCTACTAAGTGGGTGGTGGGTGGGCAGCGAATTTCTTCGTCGTCCGCATCCCATTCTGGCTGGACATAGTTCGGCCAAGGTTGTCCTGACAGGGAGAGAGACCTTAATGAAGTTAGCACATCTCGAAAAGGTGAGTGCTGAAAGATATCCGCGGATGTGAACTCCATGATCGGCGTCCAGTCGGACTCGACGGGCTCGGATACGAGCGGCTCATAGTCCGTGGCCGAGGATGAATCCAGTGGTTCGACAACATGGCTCTCGTAAGGGATGAAGTCAATATCAGGCTCTATCGTCACTGAGTGTGCGGTCTCCATGGCGGGGTCCATCCCTCCGCTCTCGGATGGCGCGACTTGCTCCGGATTAAAGGCCGGAGTAGTTGCGGATGCGATATCCCGAACACTGTCCGACGGTAGAGTTACGTCTTTCTCGTCGTGACTGCGTGGCGCGTCCGGCATGGGCTCGAATCCGTCGAAGATCAAGTCTCCGCAGATATCGGCCATGCAGTTCAAGTTTCCAAATCTAACATGATGGCCAGGGGCGTAGCTTTCAATCTGCTCCAAATGGCCAAGCGAATTGGCCCGCAGTGCAAAGCCGCCGAATATGAAGATCTATCCGGGGAGGAAAGCCTCACCCTGGACCGCATCGCTCGCGATGATCGAAGGAGCCATCGAGCCTTATGGTGACGACACAGTGGAACTCTCAATGAAAGCACCAATGTCAGTGTCAAAACCGGCGGATCTCGGGTAGGGGGTCCCGAACTGTGCGTCTAAGGCGGATGATAACAGGAGGTAGGGGACACGATGTTTTACCCAGGTTCGGGCCCTCTTGATAGAGGTAAAACCGTACGTCCTGCTTGATTGTTCTTGATGATATGAGTATTACAAGAGTTGATCTACCACTAGATCAGAGAGGCTAAACCCTAGAAGCTAGCCTATGGTATGACTGTATGTTGTCCTACGGACTAAAACCCTTCGGTTTATATAGACACCGGAGGGGGCTAGGGTTACACAAGGTCGGTTACAAAGGAGGAGATATACATATCCGTATTGTCTAGCTTGCCTTCCACGCTAAGTAAAGTCCCATCCAGACACGGGACGAAGTCTTCAATCTTGTATCTTCATAGTCCAACAATCCGGCCAAAGGATATAATCCGGCTATCCGGAGACCCCCTAATCCAGGACTCCCTCACAAGTTATTGCTTACCTTTGCTCTCCTCAAGCTGCCTCTTGGTAAGGCTGAGCTCATCCTAGGACCGCTCAAGGTCCTGCTTCAGTGCTGTGACCTCCGCAGTACGTGCGGCAGCGGCCATCAGTGAAGCCTGCATATGCACATAGACATATTCTGATTAGACTCCTGAGTCATTATTTGATCCTCTATTTGGCCTTTCTTCGCGAACGCCAAACAGAGCATCAGGGGCTACTGTCTATGCGGTAATATTTTTCCTATATTTTAATTGCTTACCTGAAAGCCTGTTAGGAGACTGGCACAAGCTTCGGTTAGTCTATTTTTGGCGGACTGAACTTTCTCGATCACCGCACTCATGATAGTGCGGTGCTCTTCGTCGATGGAAACGCCGCGAAGCGCTTCCAGCAAGTTGTCTGGTGCCTCTGGATGGACAGGGGCCACCAGCACGGGCGGCATGCCCCCCTTAACGGGAGGTCACCTGCCAGAGTCCGGAACCACCGATGGTTCCGGCGCAGTGTTCGGCTGGGGGCCGAACATGGAGCCCGTGGGGGTCTTGCTCCCTTTGTGCCCAGGGTTCGGAAGGTCGCCTTGAGGCGCCCCCAGGAATACCTCCCCTTGGCTCGGTGCCTTTTGAGACAACACCTCGACGTTGTCCGTAGGGCAAGGGGTGGAGGCGGTCGGAAGTGAATCACTATTCATATCCGATGAGTCCAAAGAAACGTCTGACGAAGATACGTCGATACGGGCTCGGGACGGACTGCATAATCATATCCGGCGTAAGGAGAAGCAGTGCAATAAAACATACCATGAATTACTGTGGTATCCGGATACTTACGACTTCGCTAGGGGCTTGTCCCTGGGTAACCACTCGTTGTCGTTGTGGGCGGCCGTCGTGGAGCAGTCCGGAAGGAGGGTCCTTCCCTTCTTGGACCCTTCGGCCTCCCCGGTTGGGCGGCCTTCCTTTTCTTGTCTCCCCCAGCTGGGGGGAGAACTTTCCTCTTCCTCCTCCTCGTTTTCATGGGAGGAGGGCGCGTCGGAGTTATCAGACAATGAGTCTGATATAACCTTGCGCCGGAGACCCTTTCGGGTCCCCGCGGCCTTCTTCTTGGCATTCTTCACTGGCACCTCGTAAGGCGCCGGAACCAGCATCTCTGTTAGGAGAGCATCTGTAGGATCTTCAGGCAGGGGGGCTGGGCAATAGATCTGCTCCGCTATCTCTACCCAGTCCTGTTAATGGCATGGAAGCTTAGATCCCGCACATGATTAAACTGGGGCAAATAAATATCCTATGAGATATCAAAACTTACCGGATTGGCATGGCGCTTTGCGATGAGTCCGCGGTCCTCGGTAAGGGGAGGAGGTACCTCGGCGCCCTTGAACAGCACCTTCCAGACATCCTTGTGCGTCATGTCGAAGAGCTTTCACAGCGTCTGGTGCTTGGCGGGGTCGAACTCCCACAAATTCAATACCCGTCGTTGACACGGGAGAATCCGGCGGAAGAGCATGACCTGGACCACGTTGATGAGCTTGATTTTCTTGCTCATCATGTTCTTGATGCAGGTCTGGAGTCCGGTTAGCTCTACCGGGGAACCCCAGGACAGGCTCTTCTCTTTCAACGAGGTGAGCCGCGTGGGGATTCCGGATCGAAATTCGGGGCCGCCACCCAGTTGGTGTCGCGCGGCTCGGTGATGTAGAACCACCCCGATTGCCACCCCTTTATGGTCTCCACATAGGAGCCTTCGAGCTAGGTGACATTAGGAATTTTGCCCACCATGGCGCCTCCGCACTCCGCTTGCTGGCTGACCACCACCTTCGGTTTAACATTGAAGGTCTTCAGCCATAGGCTGAAGTGGGGCCTGATGCGGAGGAAGGCCTCGCATACGATCATAAACGCCAAGATGTTGAGGACGAAATTGGGGGCCAGATCATGAAAATCCAGCCCGTAGTAGAACATGAGCCCGCGGACAAACGGGTGAAGGGGAAATCGCAGTCCACGGACAAAGTGGGTAAGGAAAACTACCCTCTCATGGGGTGCGGGCGTAGGGATGATCTGCCACGCATCTGGCAGCCGGTGCGCGATGTCCGCGGCCAGATATCCGGCTTCCCGTAGCTTTGCGATGTTCTCCTCCGTCACGAAGGAGACCATCCACTAGCCTCCCGCTCTGGACATGCTTGGAGTGGTTTGAGGAGAAAGACGCAAACTTGGGCGCTGGAGCTCGAGTGGGCGAGAATGGATAAGCAAGGAGGAAGAAGGCGTGTGTAAAAAATGTGAATCTTTGTCCCTTTACAAGGGCGAAAGAGGCGATGCGCCTCCCCACTTACCTGGTAAAATCGCTTATTCCCCGAGCGCCGTAATTGATGGCGCGGTTGGGTTACCCACGTCCGTATTGATGAGAATCCCGTGATAAGGGGACACGATCTCTCCTTCGATAAGACGTGTCAAGAAAACCGCCTCGCGATATGTGCAGTGCTGGTTGAGAAAAACGGTTCGAATAATGACCGGGTCGTGGTATGATGTCATGCCATCAAACGTGTCAGCAGATTAGATTTGTGGAAATATTATTCTCTCTACGGTGGTATGTGGAACTTGTTTTGCAGAGCCGGACACTATCCTCGTGTTCAAAATTTTCTATGGAGTATTCGGAGGAAGAACCCGCCTTGCAATGCCGAAGACAAATCTGCGTGCCGGACTCATCGTCATTGAAGCCTGGTTCAGGGGCTACTGAGGGAGTCCTGGATTAGGGGGTCTCCGAACAGCCGGACTATATCCTTTGGCCGGACTATTGGACTATGAAGATACAAGATTGAAGACTTCGTCCCGTGTCTAGATGAGACTCTCCTTGGCGTGGAAGGCAAGCTTGGCAATATGGATATGTAGATCTCCTCCCTTGTAACCGACTCTGTGTAACCCTAGCCCCCTTCGGTGTCTATATAAACCGGAGGGTTTAGTCAGTAGGACAATAACAGTCATACCATAGGCTAGCTTCTAGGGTTTAGCCTCTACGATCTTGTGGTAGATCAACTCTTGTAATACTCATACCATCAATATCAATCAAGCAGGACGTAGGGTATTACCTCCATCAAGAGGGCCCGAACCTAGGTAAACATTGTGTCCCCCACCTCCTTTTACCATCCGCCTTAGACGCACAGTTCGGGACCCCCTACCCGAGATCCGCCGATTTTGACACCGACAGTATGTATCTTGCAAATTTCTATGTCTCCCTCGTTGACTTGATCGCGGATGGAATTGAAGCGTCTCTTGATATGCTTGGTTCTCTTGTGAAATCTGGATTCCTTTGCCAAGGCAATTGCACCACTATTGTCACTGTCGGTGTTCTGGGAACGGGGGTCCCCAGACTTGCCTGCCTGCGGCCTGAGGCGTGGCTCAAGTGGGGGCCCAGCGCAGCCCACCTTCATCAGCTCAAGCTCAAGACCCTCGCGAGGGGCCAAGCCTCGGGGGGCCGCCGACAGGAAGCTTCCTCAGAGGCATCCTCATCAGGCAGGCTCGCGAGGAGGCAGAGAGATCAAGGCAGGGGTACCTCGCGAAGAGCCCCTGACGCAAGCCATGACGATCGAGACCAGGCGGGCGCCGACCTACGCAGTGTCCTTGTTTCCCTTTTGGTGCAAAGGGGGCAAGCACAGGCCAAGGCATCATGCAAAGGTTGCCATTCCGGTGCAACGATACCAAGACCAGCAGAGCGGCAGGACGGAGGTCACCGTGGAGCCCAAGACTGCGTCATCACCAGTGCTTTTGGCAGCCGAGGACCACCTTTGGTCAGGATAACTTGTACTATATGTTCCCCTTCAAAATGGCCAAGTGTTGGCGCCCTTCCCGCTCATTATTTGGGGAGAGGCCCAGGGCCTCTATAAATAGGGCTAGCCACCACAGAGTAGAAGGAGGATGAGACATCAAGGAGACATCGATGAGACATCAAGAGATCTGGTAGAACCCTAGCAGAGAGAGAGAGAGAGAGAGGCGACTGAACTCACCCTAGCAGTTCATCGCACCAGCTCAAGAACACCTCTCGCGAGGCTGTTCTTCCCTTGTACTATTCGTCATCAGCCCCTGAGGCAATCCACCACACCACACACTGGAGTACGGTATTACACCACAACGGTGGCCCGAACCAGTATAAACCTTGTGTCCCTTGTGTCGTTCGTTGTTTCCAGCTTAGATCACGCGAGAAGATTGGACGTAGATCGGTAGGGGAGAGATCTCCGCACGCACCTCAGTGTCCGAACCTCAAGGGTCTGCCGGAACCCGAAGTCCGACATTTGGCGCTCCAGGTAGGGGTGCGCCGGAATCTTTCTTCCGTTGTTCGCATGTGATCTTCCGTCGTGTCCATGGCTGACACTCGTCGGGCTCGCGCTGAGCGCCGGGCTGCTCTCGCCACCTGTGTCGCCCAGACGGCGCCCGTCGGCGGACGCCCTCGCCGTTCCCCGTCGCCTGCCGCCAACGAAGACTGGCTCGCCCGGCGGGGAACAAGCAGAAGGCATCGTCCTAGCATCCTTCGGTACGGCGGGAAGGCCGCACCGCCACACCGTCCCTGACTCCAGCCGCTTCATCGTCCCACGCCCGTCGCGCCCCCACGGACGCGCACGCCGCGCTGCTCCTGGCAAGAGAACTCTTGCACTACCGCCCCGTCGACGACCTCTACGAAGACTGGCTCGTCCGCATCACCGAGCTCATCAGCGCCTCAGGGGGCTCCCCCTTGCCGTCCCTCTCGCTGCCTCGCCCTCCATTCCGCGCGGGAGGCGAGGATCAGGAGGTGCCTCCACCACCTCCTCCCTAAGGAGGCGCCCTGGATCCAAGGCGCGCAGCCCCGGGGCAAGACCCTCCGCCTCCCACGCCTGTGTAGCAAGAAAGGAGCTGGCAAGAGATCCCTCGTCCCTAAGAAGGTGCTCCCGCGCTCCCAGTGCCAGTGCACCAAGACCGCGTCCCTACACCTCCACGTCAAGACCCCGCTCTGCTCCAAGCGGCGGCGCGCGGTAATCCCCATGAGCAAGCCCAGTACCAGCAAAAGGCACCAGTGGCCACAGCAGGCTGCCATGCCCTCACCCCCGAGCTACGCAGCGTCGCATGGCCAGGCAAGTTCAAGCCTGACCTGCCCCCTCGCTACGATGGCACGGCGGACCCGGCGGAATTCCTGCAGCTCTACAAGCTATGCATCGAAGCCGCCAACGGAGACGAAAGGTTCATGGCGAACTGGTTTCCCATGGCGCTCAAGGACAGGGCCTGCACCTGGCTCCTGAACTTGGCTCCTGGCACAATCTCCTCCTGGGACGAGACGCGCACTCGCTTCATCGCCAACTTCCAAGGCACTCGCGACCGGCCCCCGGCAGTGAGCGATCTGCGCCGCATCAAGCAGCAGCAAGGGGAAACCCTGGAGAAATACATCCAGCGCTTCAACAACGCTCGCCTCAAGATCCCCAAGGTGACAGAAGAAGCCATCATCTCGGCCTTCTCCGATGGCGTACGCGACGTCAAGATGGAGGAGCTAGCAATCCATGAAGACCTGTGCACATCCCTGGAGCTGTTCAACTTGGCGACCAAGTGCGCCAGGGCTGAGGAAGGGCGCCTTTCACTCCTCGAACTCCCGGCTGCCGACCCCCAAGAAGAAGAAGGCTTCACCTGGCCCAAGCCATCAGGAGGCAGGCGCCTCCGGAGGTGTTGGGTCAGGATCTGCGCCCAATCAGGGAGCGCCACCCTCTCTCGCATAGGAAGGCGCGCCCGGCGCCCTCCTCAGGCAGGGCTCGGGGGCTCTTTCTTGGAGAGCCATCGACTTTGCCAAGGTCGCGAGGGAGGCGCTCGGGCACCACTTGGAGGGGTGCTTCCAGGCACCTTTCCCTCAGGAAGGTACAAGGCAAGGAAGACCAGACCCTCAGGAGCTCATCGCAAGCAACACTCAGGAGCTATAGGAGTCGAGAGTCATGCGCGGCAGCCGCCTCTTGCCCGCCATGGCCCCACATCCAGGCGAGGATGGTGGGCTGCGCATCTGCATCGACGTACCGGGGCTCAACCGAGCCGCGTCTCAGGAGCGCCTATGGCCTTCACGGGCGGGGCGTTGCGAGGGTCCACCTCACGGCTACGTTAGCATGCCTTTCGTCCTACCGAACGCGGTCGCCGCTCATCGGCGCCTACTGAGGAGCATTCTGGAGGCTCAAGAGGTCAGGCATGGTATGGTCCTGGCGGAGATGGAGATGGCTCTCGGAGACTCACCTGTGCCCCCGGAGCCTCCCGAGGCTCCTGGGCCTGGGGGCTCGTGAGAGTCGACGTCTTCATCGCGCATCGCCCGCTTCTTCAACATCACTCCATCTTCAATGGCACCAGGTGACATCTTTCCAAGTTCCATTTTCAGCTGGGAGCGCCCACAGGGCCGCATTATTCCCAGGTCGCGTGGGTCCGTCCCTGTGGCATGTATCCGTTTTGCTTATGCTCTTTACTTACCTTGTCGGGGACGCCCCTCGGGCTGCATCATCCCCGAGCTGCTCGGGCCTGGCCCTGCAGCGTTTGCTTTTCCTACGTCTACTTAAAATGAATTTGCTCTTTCGCGCTCAATTGTCACCTGCTGCTTATCGCGGACTTCTCCGCTTTCAAGCAAAGTGCTTGCACGTTAAAAGGGGGGGTACCTGAGCATCGCGACTCATGGACTCCTACTGGCTCTCCAGCCCTCACCCCCTGGCCATGACCCACGGCATCGCGACCTGTCATACCAGCGGCGGCTGAGCTCGCTCGAGGGCCAGGACCTGAGGACGTAGAGGATTTGCATTCTAACCAACCTGTAGGAACACACCATTGATAAAGGCCCAGAGCCAGGCGCAACCCGCCTCGAGGTAGGGCCTCGTGAGTCCCGCGCTGTGTAGCGCCCCGTGACCGATGTGCCAGGTGTCCTCCAGTTATTCGCTGTTGTTGCCTTGTCATTGCTTGCGTGTCTTGCATGTCATATCATGTCATCATGTGCATTTCATTTGCATACATGTTCATCTCATGCATCCGAGCATTTTCCCCGTTGTCCGTTTTGCAATCCGACGCTTCTATGTCACCCGGTGTCCCTTTCTACCTCTTTTCGTGTGCGGGTGTTAAACGTTTTCAGATTGGACCGAGACTTTCCATGCGGCCTTGGTTTACTACCGGTAGACCACCTGTCAAGTTTCGTGCCATTTGGACTTCGTTTGATACTCCAACGGTTAACCGAGGGACCGAAAAGGCCTCGTGTGTGTTGCAGCCCAACACCCCTCCAAAGTGGCCCAAAACCCACCTAAACCTCCTCCATCATCTCAGTCGTTCGATCACGATCGCGTGGCCGAAAACTGCACCTCATTTGGAGCTTCCTAGCTCCCTCTACCTCTATAAATAGAACCCTTCATTTTCGTTTTCGGATCTTTTCCCCAAAACCCTAGCCATCTCCCTCCTCGCGCCGCCGGACACGTCCATCCCGCGCCGGACATGTCCGCCGGACGCGTCACTCCGGTGAATCGGACGCCGCCACGTCGCCTCCTCCGCCGCCCGAACCAACCAGCGCCCGCCACCTCAGCGCGCCTCCTCCCTCTCTCTCCTCCCGCGCCCGCCATCGGCCCACGGAGCCCAGGCGGGGCTCGCCCATCCCGGATCGAGCGCCGCCACCCGGGAGATGCCGCGCGAGCTCGCAGCCGCGCCGCCCTCCTCGCCGCCTCTGCCGCCAGGGCACTTTCTCCGCCACCTCGCGCCCGGCTCGCCGGCCGGAGCTCGTCGGCCAGCCACCGCGAGCTGCCCCGCCGCCCGACCTCGCCGCGGAGGACGCCGGCACCGCCACCAACTCCGACCGGCCTCCTCCTCGCCTCCTCACAACCTCTCCCTCCTACTCCGACGACGACGAGCAAGTCCGGCCACCACCGCGACCATTTCCGGCGACCTCATCTACGAATTGCTACAGTGCAAATCGGGCCAGATCTGGATCTGAGATCCGCGGGTTGACTTTTCCCCCTACAAACCCTAAGTTTTTGCAATCTTCATCATGTCATAACTCTGCATGCGTAGCTCTGATTCATGCGTGTAGCATATCAAAATGTTCGCCTCGACGAGTACATCATGTCATCTCATTGCATCATTTTCATTTGAGCTCGTCTTGATGCCCGAAATGTCGTTGGAAGAGGGCTATATGATGAATTTGTTAGATCTATTTTAGCAATGGCCTTTTGTCATTTTTGCCATGATTAATGTGTGCATGCTATGATCCTGAGCTCTACATGTGTTTTGTAGAATGCCGTGTTATCTTTACAGAGGTGCTTGCCATGTATTTTTGTGATCTTTGTGGTGAATAGCACAAGCATGAAAAGTAGCGTAATCGTTGATATTGATTTCAGGGACTTAGATTTTCACTAAGTCCTTGTCCTGATTTTGTTGTTATGCCATATGTTTATGTTGTTTCCTAGTGATCCGTGCCTCTTTTGGGGATGATCAGGAAGGATGTTTTGTTAATATTGTGGTGCTCTATCCATCCATGTCTTTGTTTGAATTTATGGAGCACCCTAGCTTGTGTCAATCGAGCTCTACTTTTGCTATAAAATGTTCCTGGCAGATTGTTAACATGTTTAGCGATTTTGCCGAGCTTATTGTTGTTGATCCATGCATGCTATTCTGTTGTTCTTGCCATGTATATCTTCTATGCCATGTCTTTTTGCTAGGTGTGTTCTTAGTTTATCATGCAATGCCTCGTAGTAAGTGCATCGAGCTCGTAAACATGCCTACTTGTTAATCTGTTTTGCATGCTCCACTTTTTCACAAGTCCGAAGTTGAAGTGAACACGGTGTTGGAGTAATGTTTGACGTAGGTTGTTCTAGGATCACTTCTTGATCATAGTTGTTCGACCGTGCTTTTTCCTTCTCTTCTCGCTCTCCTTTGCGTATGTTATCCACCATATATGCTAGTCGCTTGCTGCAGCTCCACCTCATACCTTTTACCTTACTTATAAGCTTAAATAGTCTTGATCGCGAGGGTGTGAGATTGCTGAGTCCCCGTGACTCACAGATACTTCCAAACCCAGTTTGCAGGTGCCGATGATACCAAGCAGGTGACGCAACCGAACTCAAGGAGGAGCTTGATGAAGATCGTGTTCGTTATGTTGTTCCCGTTTCCAGTTGATCAGTAGTGGAGCCCAGTTGGGACGATCGGGGATCTGTGTAGCATCTGGGGTAGTCCTCTTTTATTTTGGTTCCGTAGTCGGACCTTGATTGTATCTGGTTGATGTAATGCTTATTCATGTATAGTGTGAAGTGGCGATTGTAAGCCAACTATGTATCTTTTTCCCTTTATGTATTACATGGGTTGTGTGAAGATTACCTCACTTGCGACATTGCTTTCAAGGCGGTTATGCCTCTAAGTCGTGCTTCGACACGTGGGAGATATAGCCGCATCGAGGGCCTTACAAGTTGGTATCAGAGCCTTCCCCGACTTTAGGAGCCCCCTGCTTGATCGAATCGCTGGCGTTGTTGAGTCTAGAAAAATGTTTTGAGTCATTTAGGATTATATATATCGGAGAGTAGGATTCTTTTTACTCCTCGGTCCCTTCGTCGCTCTCGTGAGGCATCCTGACGTAGAGTTTTGACTCTTCTCTTCTCAAATTTTTACTAAATTTTTTTTAGGATCACGCGGGTATCTTGGAATCGTTCCGATGCTTTTGTGACGAGAACATTGTTCTTGGTGCCTCCTGACATTTAGGGGTTATGGCAGTGTCCCGGGGAGTTGAGTTTCGAGGTGTTGACGTCACAATTTGATCGTTGAGATTCTGGAATACCTGAGTTTCGCCTACATCAAAAATCTCTTTTATGTAGTTGTTGGTGAGATAACCTCGACGCCACCTAGTACTGGGGCGGGAGTTCGGGAGTATTGCCATAACTCGTATAACGAATGCTTTTTGAAGGTTAAGGTAAATGATTTCCAAAGGTTTCTTGGTTATGTGTTGAAGGATGGATACAGCTGGATGTAGGATTTGTTAGTTTTGGGTGAGATATTATGCTTCCCCTGTATCCCCAACACCTGATTGCATAATCGGAAAATTTCGGAAGTTTATAAGTGGGAATTCAAGTAGCTCTTAGGATATCTTTTCCGACAAATGTATGATATGAAATTGGGGTTCGACGTCTAGTGGTCCGCCTATTCACGGTTGGTTTTATAGTGGTCTGGTTATGTCTTAAAGAGTCCTTGGCTATGCCGACTCGGGGATGCTTCGTATGTCATGTGCACTGCCTTGTACATGATGGTGTTGTACGATCGAGCCCGTGTAGGCCCCACCACAAAAAGATCTCTCAATTTCTTTTCATCGTTGGATCAACCTTTCCAATTTTTATTCTGGAGTGCCACAAAATATTCATGGTGGTGTTTCTCATTGGTATTCTCAACATTTGAAGACCGAGGAAGATTTTTCCTCCATATCTTATCTGTTCTCTCAAAGATATGTGATTCTAGTTTGAGGCCATCCTCTCATAATTGTTTTTGATTGTGGGAATTCTTTTCACCCATCCGGAGTAATTCAAGAGTCTTCTCATTTTGATTATCCGGAGTCCATCAATTCAGGTTTATTCATTCGCAACTTTCAGTGATCATTCTCTAATCTTACTGGTGCATCGCTCAAGTGATCTATAATCAGTTCGTGATCTCTTCGTTCTCATGTATCTAGATTGCCCCAAGTATCTTCGTTCATTTCACAATTCTTACCCGGTGATTCATCCCTTTACTTTGTTCATTTTCAATTCTTACGGCGGTTCGTTCAAGAGATCTCTTCCTTCGTTACATATCAATTTATTCGTTGTTTCAACCCTTCCGGTGGTTCGTTCAATACCTTCCCAAGTTGGCGCGATATCTATCTTAATCTTTTCTTTGAGAATAAGTAGTATGCTAAATCCGTTGTTTGTCATCAATTTAAATTGGTGAAGGATACGCATAACGTAATTCTTATTCTTATTCATCCAAGTGATTAATTCCTTATTCCGGCGGTTCATCAAATTCTCGATTCAAGTTGTCCATCTTTGTTTTCCGGAGCTCAAAGTTATTTCAAGTATATCATCCCAAAGATCCATCAAATCATGGCAAGGATTCACCTTGTGTTTTCAACTTCTCTTTCCATCCGTTTGATCATTCTTTTTTACCGGAGTTCTTCATGGAGTCCCATCATGGTGGTTCATCAATGGATTTATTCCCTTCTCCAAGCGTTCATCAAGATTCTTTTCAGAGGAGCTCAAGAATTCTTCATCTTGCATTCTGGAGTGCAATTCTTTCTATCGTATCATTGGAGGTGGTATTATGTCATTCTTGATAATTTGAGTTCATGTTTCGTGATTCACATGTTGTTAAGAATGAGATATTTTAAATCCATCAATCTCGTCATTGGAGTTATCTTGGGTTATGTTTCACCTAAAGCCTTCCCTAAGGATTGTTGCTATCTATGGTGCTTATAAATGATCCAAGTTCTTCATCTTTCCTCCCGGTGAAATATTTTCTCGTCTCCTTGTTCATATCTATCCAATTCTTTTTCCGTGAGTGGCAAGTTGTCACCTCATAATGTTGAGATTCCTTCTATAAGCCCACTTCAAGCTTGACCTTCCGTTTTTGGTGTTCCAACAACTCCGTTCGACTCTTCTCCTAAAGATGCCTTTTCAAACACTTTTGTGGCAGAAGTTGGCATTTTCTTCTCCATCCTCCTATTTCAATTATCTATCTTCTATTTTTATGTTCCGGAGGCAGTATGTTGTGATTTCATCAAGTATCTCCTCATCTTACCAAGTTCTTATTCAATCCCTTATCTTTCCAACCTGGGTGCTGTTCGAATTTGTTCTTCCTTGAAACACTTCCCTACCGGAGTGCTTTTCAACTCTGTTCATCTTTGTTGTATTCTTTCTTTCAAATTTGCTAAACCTCTCAAGGTTCTTTGGTTTCTCTCATTGGTCAAAGAAGCAACTTAGCTTTACCTCTTCTCTTTCTCTTCCGTTTTTCCCTCTCGTGCCATTCTAGATCTCGGGACGAGATCCTCTCGTAGTGTTGGAGTGTTGTAGCGCCCCGTGACCGATGTGCCAGGTGTCCTCCAGTTATTTGCTGTTGTTGCCTTGTCATTGCTTGCGTGTCTTGCATGTCATATCATGTCATCATGTGCATTTCATTTGCATACATGTTCGTCTCATGCATCCGAGCATTTTCCCCGTTGTCCATTTTGCAATCCGGCGCTTCTATGTTACCCGGTGTCCCTTTCTACCTCTTTTCGTGTGCGAGTGTTAAACATTTTCGGATTGGACTGAGACTTGCCATGCGGCCTTGGTTTACTACCGGTAGACCGCCTGTCAAGTTTCGTGCCATTTGGACTTCGTTTGATACTCCAACGGTTAACCGAGGGACCGAAAAGGCCTCGTGTGTGTTGCAGCCCAACACCCCTCCAAAGTGGCCCAAAACCCACCTAAACCTCCTCCATCATCTTGGTCGTTCGATCACGATCGCGTGACCGAAAACCGCACCTCATTTGGAGCTTCCTAGCTCCCTCTACCTCTATAAATAGACCTCTTCATTTTCGTTTTTGGATCTTTTCCCCGAAACCCTAGCCATCTCCCTCCTCGCGCCGCCGGACACGTCCATCCCGTGCTGGACATGTCCGCCGGACGCGTCACTCCGTCGAATCGGACGCCACCACGTCGCCTCCTTCGCCGCCCGAACCAACTAGCGCCCGCCACCTCAGCGCGCCTCCTCCCTCTCTGCCCTCCCGCGCCCGCCGCCGGCCCACGGAGCCTAGGCGGGGCCCGCCCGTCCCGGATCGAGCGCTGCCGCCCGGGTGATTCCGCGCGAGCTCGCAGCCGCACCGCCCTCCTCGCCGCCTCTACCGCCAGGGCGCTTTCTCCGCCACCTCTCGCCCGGCTCGCCGGCCGGCGCTCTCCGCCGGCCAGCCACCGCGAGCCGCCCCGCCTCCGACTGTCTCCCGCCGCCCGACCTCGCCGCGGAGGACGCGGGCACCGCCACCAACTCCGGCCAGCCTCCTCCTCACCTCCTCACCGCCTCTTCCTCCTACTTCGGCGACGACGAGCAAGTTTGGCCACCACTGCGGCCATTTCCGGCGACCTCATCTACGAAGTGCTACAGTGCAAATCGGGCCAGATCTGGATCTGAGATCCGCGGGTTGACTTTTTCCCCTCCAAACCCTAAGTTTTTGCAATCTTCATCATGTCATAACTCTGCATGCGTAGCTCCGATTCGTGCGTGTATCATATCAAAATGTTCGCCTCGACGAGTACATCATGTCATCTCATTGCATCATTTTCATTTGAGCTCATCTTGATGCCCGAAATGTCGTTGGAAGAGGGCTATGTGATGAATTTGTCAGATCTGTTTCAGCAAATGGCCTTTTGTAATTTTTGCCATGATTAATGTGTGCATGCTATGATCCTGAGCTCTACATGTGTTTTGTAGAATGCCATGTTATCTTTACAGAGGTGCTTGCCATGTATTTTTGTGATCTTTGTGGTGAATAGCACAAGCATGCAAAGTAGCATAATCGTTGATGCTAATTTCAGGGACTTAGATTTTCACTAAGTCCTTGTCCTGATTTTGTTGTTATGCCATATGTTCATGTTGTTTCCTAGTGATCTGTGGGGATGATCAGCAAGGATGTTTTGTTAATGTTGTGGTGCTCTATCCATCCATGTCTTTCTTTGCATTTATGGAGCACCCTAGCTTGGGTCAATCGAGCTCTACTTTTGCTATAAAATGTTCCTGGCAGATTGTTAACATGCTTAGCGATTTTGCTGAGCTTATTGTTGTTGATCCATGCATGCTATGTTGTTGTTCTTGCCATGTCTATATTCTATGACATGTCTTTTTGATGGGTGTATGCTTAGTTTGTCATGCAATGCCTCGTAGTGAGTGCATCGAGCTCGTAAACATGCCTACTTGTTAATCTGTTTTGCATGCTCCACTTTTTCACAAGTCCGAAACCTGTTTTCATTTGCATTTTTGCCATGCTTGTTTGAACTTGCTATTGAGTGAATTAGCCGTTGCTCAGTGTTCATCTTTTGTCAAGCATCATGAGTGGATCCCTGCCATGTATTTTGTTGCTATGTTTGAGTGCTTTAGCATATTTATCTTGATGCATTTAGATGGCTACTTGCTGTTTATCGCAGACCGGTGCCATTTTGTTTTGCTTGTCATTTCCAAACCGTGCATCCAATTCCGGTGATCTTTATATCGATTTCGACCGAAATAACTCACCTTTCCAGTGGCACTCTTGGATTCCCAAGTTGAGGCCAGGTTATGTCATTCCTTTCGAAATCATGCATATGCACCGCATACCGCATACCGCATCCCGCATATCATACCATGTTCATGTGTTGGTTGTTTACTATGTTGTGTGCTTATTTCCGGTGTTGCTTCTTCGGGTTGGTTCCGATTACGTCGCGTTTGTGAGGAACCGTTCGACTAAGTCCGTTTGTCTTCTTCATGGACTCGTTCTTCTTCCTTGCGGGATTTCAGGCAAGATGACCATACCCTCGAAATCACTTCTATCTTTGCTTGCTAGGTGCTCGCTCTTTTGCTATGCCTATGCTGCGATACCTACCACTTGCTTATCATGCCTCCCAAATTGCCATGTCAAACCTCTAACCCACCATGTCCTAGCAAACCGTTGTTTGGCTATGTTACCGCTTTGCTCAGCCCATCTTATAGCGTTGCTACTTGCAGGTGAAGATTGGAGCTTGTTCCATGTTTGGAACATGGATATTTTGTTGGGATATCACAATATCTCTTATTTAATTAATGCATCTATATACTTGGTAAAGGGTAGAAGGCTCGGCCTTATGCCTGGTGTTTTGTTCCACTCTTGCCGCCCTAGTTTCTGTCATATCGGTGTTATATTCCCGGATTTTGCGTTCCTTACACGGTTGGGTTATAATGGGAACCCCTTGATAGTTCGCCTTGAATAAAACTCCTCCAGCAATTCCCAACATTGGTTTTACCATTCGCCACCTAGCCTTTTCTTTCCCTTGGGTAGGCCTGCCCAAGGGTCATCTTTATTTTAACCCCCCCGGGCCAGTGCTCCTCTGAGTGTTGGTCCAAACTAGAGCCCTGTGCAGCGCCCCCTCGGGGAAACTCGAGGTTTGGTTTTAGTTATATGGAGCGCTCATCTCAGTGTGCCCTGAGAATGAGATATGTGCAGCTCCTATCGGGATTTGTCAGCACATTCGGGCGGTGTTGCTGGACTTGTTTTACCATTGTCGAGGATGTCTTGTAACCGGGATGCCAAGTCTGATTGGATTGTCTTAGGAGAAGGAATATCCTTCGTTGACCATGAGAGCTTGTGATGGGGTAAGTTGGGACACCCCTGCATGGATTTGAACTTTTGAAAGCCGTGCCCACGGTTATGGGCAGATGGGAATTTGTTAATGTCCGGTTGTAGAAAACCTGAAGTTGATCTTAATTAAAATACATAAACCGCGTGTGTAACCGTGATGGTCTCTTCTCGGCGGAGTCCGGGAAGTGAACACGGTGTTGGAGTAATGTTTGACGTAGGTTGTTCTAGGATCACTTCTTGATCATAGTTGTTCGACCGTGCTTTTTCCTTCTCTTCTCGCTCTCATTTGCGTATGTTATCCACCATATATGCTAGTCGCTTGCTCCAGCTCCACCTCATACCTTTTACGTTACCTATAAGCTTAAATAGTCTTGATCGCGAGGGTGTGAGATTGCTGAGTCCACGTGACTCACAGATACTTCCAAAACCAGTTTGCAGGTGCCGATGATACCGTGCAGGTGACGCAAACGAACTCAAGGAGGATCTCAATGAAGATCGTGTTCGTTATGTTGTTTCCGTTTCTAGTTGATCAGTAGTGGAGCCCAGTTGGGACGATCGGGGATCTGTGTAGCATCTGGGGTAGTCTTCTTTTATTTTGGTTCCATAGTCGGACCTTGATTGTATCTGGTTGATGTAATGCTTATTCATGTATAGTGTGAAGTGGCGATTGTAAGCCAACTATGTATCTTTTTCCCTTTATGTATTACATGGGTTGTGTGAAGATTACCTCACTTGCGACATTGCTTTCAATGCGGTTATGCCTCTAAGTCGTGCTTCGACACGTGGGAGATATAGCCGCATCGAGGGCGTTACAAGTTGGTATCAGATCCTTCCCCGACTTTAGGAGCCCCCTGCTTGATCGAATCGCTGGCGTTGTTGAGTCTAGAAAAATGTTTTGAGTCATTTAGGATTATATATATCGGAGAGTAGGATTCTTTTTACTCCTCGGTCCCTTCGTCGCTCTCGTGAGGCATCCTGACGTAGAGTTTTGACTCTTCTCTTCTCAAATTTTTACTAAATTTTTTTTAGGATCACGCGGGTATCTTGGAATCGTTTCGATGCTTTTGTGACGAGAACATTGTTCTTGGTGCCTCCTGACATTTAGGGGTTATGGCAGTGTCCCGGGGAGTTGAGTTCCGAGGTGTTGACGTCACAATTTGATCGTTGAGATTCTGGAATACCTGAGTTTCGCCGACATCGAAAATCTCTTTTATGTAGCTGTTGGTGAGATAACCTCGACGCCACCTAGTACGGGGGCGGGAGTTCGGGAGTATTGCCATAACTCGTATAACGAATGCTTTTTGAAGGTTAAGGTAAATGATTTCCAAAGGTTTCTTGGTTATGTGTTGAAGGATGGATACAGCTGGATGTAGGATTTGTTAGTTTTGGGTGAGATATTATGCTTCCCCTGTATCCCCAACACCTGATTGCATAATCGGAAAATTTCGGAAGTTTATAAGTGGGAATTCAAGTAGCTCTTAGGATATCTTTTCCGACAAATGTAAGATATGAAATTGGGGTTCGACGTCTAGTGGTCCGCCTATTCACGGTTGGTTTTACAGTGGTCTCGTTGTGTCTTAAAGAGTCCTTGGCTATGCCGACTCGGGGATGCTTCGTATGTCATGTGCACTGCCTTGTACATGATGGTGCTGTACAATCGAGCCCATGTAGGCCCCACCACGAAAACTTCGGACGAAATCTCTATCATCCGGCTTATTTTGCAAGCCAATCCTTGGTTTTGTTTTGAGTGGTGGTATTCGAGTTGCTTCATATCAAGTGTTGATCCAATACCTTCCCTAAACGTGTTCTCATACTCCGATGTGAATACTAATCCTTCTCGATCATTGAGTCTGTCATGTCAATCCTTTTCACCGGTGTGCTTCTCTTCAAGTGGATCCGATCATTTCAACATCCGCAAGATCAAGTATCAGTTTCTTCTGAACGGTGTTTGTTTCATCCGTCTCCAAGTTGCCTTTGTTTTTCCCGCCCACCCACCCTTTTTCTTCAAGGACTCGGATTTCTTAATCAAGTATCCATTTTATTCTTGTGAAGTCTCTTCATTCTTTTCTTTCAATGTTCGTATCTCGTGATTCTCATGAAGATTCTAATGGGAACTCAAGTTCATCATTCTTCGTTTCGTTTATCTTCTCCGGTGGATTCAAATCAAGCTTTTGTTGTTGATCATATCCCTTTTCCTCGTTTCAAATGTCTTCCCTTGCCGGTGCACCTCATAATCATTCCCCGCTTGCTATTCAATTGTCCCGCAGTGCTCAAGATATCTCGAAGATTCATGTTTCCACTCTACATTCAAGCCATTTATTTCAACCGGTGAAAATCTCTCTTTTAAATCTCTTCAATGGTATTTCTTTCGAGTGGGCCCTATCCCACAGGTCTTTTCCCAGGATCTTACCTGACTCTTCTTATTTTACCGGAGCTTTTCTCAAATCTCTCAAAGGGTGACGTAAGAATGAATTTTCATCAGTCAGATGTGTTTCTAAGAGATCACTCAATTTCTTTTCATCGTTGGATCAACCTTTCCAATTTTTATTCTGGAGTGCCTCAAAATATTCATGGTGGTGTTTCTCATCGGTATTCTCAACATTTGAAGACCGAGGAAGATTTTTCCTCCATATCTTATCCGTTCTCTCAAAGATTTGTGATTCTAGTTTGAGGCCATCCTCTCATAATTGTTTTTGATTGTGGGAATTCTTTTCACCCATCCGGAGTAATTCAAGAGTCTTCTCAGTTTGATTATCTGGAGTCCATCAATTCAGGTTTATTCATTTGCAACTTTCAGTGATCATTCTCTAATCTTACTGGTGCATCGCTCAAGTGATCTATAATCAGTTCGTGATCTCTTCGTTCTCATGTATCTAGATTGTCCCAAGTATCTTCGTTCATTTCACAATTCTTACCCGGTGATTCATGCCTTTACTTCGTTCATTTTCAATTCTTATGGTGGTTCGTCCAAGAGATCTCTTCCTTCGTTACATATCAATTTATTCATTGTTTTAACCCTTCCGGTGGTTCGTTCAATACCTTCCCAAGTTGGCGCGATATCTATCTTAATCTTTTCTTCGAGAATAAGTAGTATGCCAAATCCGTTGTTTGTCATCAATTTAAATTGGTGAAGGATACGCATAACGTAATTCTTATTCTTGTTCATCCAAGTGATTAATTCCTTATTCCGGCGGTTCATAAAATTCTCGATTCAAGTTGTCCATCTTTCTTTTCCGGAGCTCAAAGTTATTTCAAGTATATCATCCCAAAGATCCATCAAATCATGGCAAGGATTCACCTTCTGTTTTCAACTTCTCTTTCCTTCTGTTTGATCATTCTTTGTTACCGGAGTTCTTCATGGAGGCCCATCTTGGTGGTTCATCAAAGGATTTATTCCCTTCTCCAAGCGTTCATCAAGATTCTTTTCAGAGGAGCTCAAGAATTCTTCATCTTGCATTCCGGAGTGCAATTCTTTCTATCGTATCATTGGAGGTGGTATTATGTCATTCTTGATAATTTGAGCTCATGTTTCATGATTCACATGTTGTTAAGAATGAGATATTTTAAATCCATCAATCTCGTCATTGGAGTTATCTTGGGTTATGTTTCACCTAAAGCCTTCCCTAAGGATTGTTGCTATCTATGGTGCTTATAAATGATCCAAGTTCTTCATCTTTCCTCCTGGTGAAATATTTTCTCGTCTCCTTGTTCATATCTATCCAATTCTTTTTCCGTGAGTGGCAAGTTGTCACCTCATAATGTTGAGATTCCTTCTATAAGCCCACTTCAAGCTTGTCCTTCCGTTGTTGGTGTTCCAACAACTCCGTTCGACCCTTCTCCTAAAGATGCCTTTTGAAACACTTTTGTGGCAGAAGTTGGCATTTTATTCTCCATCCTCCTATTTCAATTATCTATCTTCTATTTTTATGTTCCGGAGGCAGTATGTTGTGATTTCATCAAGTATCTCCTCATCTTACCAAATTCTTATTCAATCCCTTATCTTTCGAACCGGGGTGCTGTTCGAATTTGTTCTTCCTTGAAACACTTCCCTACCGGAGTGCTTTTCAACTCTGTTCATCTTCGTTGTCTTCTTTCTTTCAAATTTGCTAAACCTCTCAAGGTTCTTTGGTTTCTCTCATTGGTCAAAGAAGCAACTTAGCTTTACCTCTTCTCTTTCTCTTCCGTTTTTCCCTCTGGTGCCATTCTAGATCTCGGGACGAGATCCTCTCGTAGTGGTGGAGTGTTGTAGCACCCCGTGACCGATGTGCCAGGTGTCCTCCAGTTATTTGTTGTTGCTGCCTTGTCATTGCTTGCGTGTCTTGCATGTCATATCATGTCATCATGTGCATTTCATTTGCATACATGTTCGTCTCATGCATCCGAGCATTTTCCCCGTTGTCCATTTTACAATCCGGCGCTTCTATGTCACCCGGTGTCCCTTTCTACCTCTTTCCGTGTGCGAGTGTTAAACGTTTTCGGATTGGACCGAGACTTGCCATGCGGCCTTGGTTTACTACCGGTAGACCGCCTGTCAAGTTTCGTGCCATTTGGACTTCGTTTGATACTCCAACGGTTAACCGAGGAACCGAAAAGGCCTCGTGTGTGTTGCAGCCCAACACCCCTCCAAAGTGGCCCAAAACCCACCTAAACCTCCTCCATCATCTCGGTCGTTCGATCACGATCACGTGACCGAAAACCGCACCTCATTCGGAGCTTCCTAGCTCCCTCTACCTCTATAAATAGACCCCTTCATTTTCGTTTTTGGATCTTTTCCCCGAAACCCTAGCCATCTCCCTCCTCGCGCCACCGGACACGTCCATCCCGCGCCGGACATGTCCGCCGGACGCGTCACTCCGGCGAATCGGACGCCACCACGTCGCCTCCTTTGCCGCCCGAACCAACTAGCGCCCGCCACCACAGAGCGCCTCCTCCCTCTCTGCCCTCCCGCGCCCGCCGCCGGCCCACGGAGCCTAGGCGGGGCTCGCCCGTCCCGGATCGAGCGCTGCCGCCCTGGAGATTCCGCGCGAGCTCACAGCCGCACCGCCCTCCTCGCCGCGTCTGCCGCCAGGGCGCTTTCTCCGCCGCCTCTCGCCCGGCTCGCCGGCCGGCGCTCGCCGCCGGCCAGCCACCGCGAGCTGCCCCGCCTCCGACCGTCTCCCGCCGCCCGACCTCGCCACAGAGGACGCGGGCACCGCCACCAACTCCGGCCAGCCTCCTCCTCGCCTCCTCACCGCCTCTTCCTCCTACTCCGGCGACGACGAGCAAGTTCGGCCACCACTACGGCCATTTCCGGCGACCTCATCTACGAAGTGCTACAGTGCAAATCGGGCCAGATCTGGATCTGAGATCCGCGGGTTGACTTTTTCCCCTCCAAACCCTAAGTTTTTGCAATCTTCATCATGTCATAACTCTGCATGCGTAGCTCTGATTCGTGTGTGTATCATATCAAAATGTTCGCCTCGACGAGTACATCATGTCATCTCATTGCATCATTTTTATTTGAGCTCATCTTGATGCCCGAAATGTCGTTGGAAGAGGGCTATGTG
Organism: Triticum urartu; assembly: GCF_056163025.1. Taxonomy (NCBI): domain Eukaryota; kingdom Viridiplantae; phylum Streptophyta; class Magnoliopsida; order Poales; family Poaceae; genus Triticum; species Triticum urartu. Next base: position 541,680,428 of record NC_141874.1, read on the forward strand.
ATGAATTTGTCAGATCTGTTTCAGCAAATGGCCTTTTGTAATTTTTGCCATGATTAATGTGTGCATGCTATGATCCTGAGCTCTACATGTGTTTTGTAGAATGCCATGTTATCTTTACAGAGGTGCTTGCCATGTATTTTTGTGATCTTTGTGGTGAATAGCACAAGCATGCAAAGTAGCGTAATCGTTGATGCTAATTTCAGGGACTTAGATTTTCACTAAGTCCTTGTCCTGATTTTGTTGTTATGCCATATGTTCATGTTGTTTCCTACTGATCTGTGCCTCTTTTGGGCATGATCAGCAAGGATGCTTTGTTAATGTTGTGGTGCTCTATCCATCCATGTGTTTGTTTGCATTTATGGAGCACCCTAGCTTGGGTCAATCGAGCTCTACTTTTGCTATAAAATGTTCCTAGCAGATTGTTAATATGCTTAGCGATTTTGCCGAGCTTATTGTTGTTGATCCATGCATGCTATGTTGTTGTTCTTGCCATGTCTATATTCTATGACATGTCTTTTTGATGGGTGTATGCTTAGTTTTTCATGCAATGCCTCGTAGTGAGTGCATCGAGCTCGTAAACATGCCTACTTGTTAATCTGTTTTGCATGCTCCACTTTTTCACAAGTCCAAAACCTGTTTTCATTTGCATTTTTGCCATGCTTGTTTGAACTTGCTATTGAGTGAATTAGCCGATGCTCAGTGTTCATCTTTTGTCAAGCATCATGAGTGGATCCCTGCCATGTATTTTGTTGCTATGTTTGAGTGCTTTAGCATATTTATCTTGATGCATTTAGATGGCTACTTGCTGTTTATCGCAGACCGGTGCCATTTTGTTTTGCTTGTCATTTCCAAACCGTGCATCCGATTCCGGTGATCTTTATATCGATTTCGACCGAAATAACCTCACCTTTCCAGTGGCACTCTTGGATTCCCAAGTTGAGGCCAGGTTATGTCATTCCTTTCGAAATCATGCGTATGCACCGCATACCGCATACCGCATCCCGCATATCATACCATGTTCATGTGTTGGTTGTTTACTATGTTGTGTGCTTATTTCCGGTGTTGCTTCTTCGGGTTGGTTCCGATTATGTCACGTTTGTGAGGAACCGTTCGACTAAGTCCGTTTGTCTTCTTCGTGGACTCGTTCTTCTTCCTTGCGGGATTTCAGGCAAGATGACCATACCCTCGAAATCACTTCTATCTTTGCTTGCTAGTTGCTTGCTCTTTTGCTATGCCTATGCTGCGATACCTACCACTTGCTTATCATGCCTCCAAAATTGACATGTCAAACCTCTAACCCACCATGTCCTAGCAAACCGTTGTTTGGCTATGTTACCGCTTTGCTCAGCCCCTCTTATAGCGTTGCTAGTTGCATGTGAAGATTGGAGCTTGTTCCATGTTTGGAACATGGATATTTTGTTGGGATATAACAATATCTCTTATTTAATTAATGCATCTATATACTTGGTAAAGGGTGGAAGGCTCGGCCTTATGCCTGGTGTTTTGTTCCAGTCTTGCCGCCCTAGTTTCCGTCATATCGGTGTTATGTTTCCGGATTTTGCGTTCCTTACACGGTTGGGTTATAATGGGAACCCCTTGACAGTTCACCTTGAATAAATCTCCTCCAGCAATGCCCAACATTGGTTTTACCTATCGCCACCTAGCCTTTTCTTTCCCTTGGGAGGCCTGCCCAAGGGTCATCTTTATTTTAACCCCCCCCCCCCGGGCCAGTGCTCCTCTGAGTGTTGGTCCAAACTAGAGCCCTGTGCAGCGCCCCCTCAGGGAAACTCGAGGTTTGGTTTTAGTTGTATGGAGCGCTCATCTGAGTGTGCCCTGAGAACGAGATATGTGCAGCTCCTATCGGGATTTGTCGGCACATTCGGGCGGTGTTGCTGGACTTGTTTGACCATTGTCGAGGATGTCTTGTAACCGGGATGCCGAGTCTGATCGAATTGTCTTGGGAGAAGGAATATCCTTCGTTGACCGTGAGAGCTTGTGATGGGGTAAGTTGGGACACCCCTGCAGGGATTTGAACTTTCGAAAGTCGTGCCCGCGGTTATGGGCAGATGGGAATTTGTTAATGTCCGGTTGTAGAAAAATTGAAGTTGATCTTAATTAAAATACATCAACCGCGTGTGTAACCGTGATGGTCTCTTCTCGGCAGAGTCTGGGAAGTGAACACGGTGTTGGAGTAATGTTTGACGTAGGTTGTTCTAGGATCACTTCTTGATCATAGTTGTTCGACCGTGCTTTTGCCTTGTCTTCTCGCTCTCATTTGCGTGTGTTAGCCACCATATATGCTAGTCGCTTGCTGCAGCTCCACCTCATACCTTTTACCTTACCTATAAGCTTAAATAGTCTTGATCGCGAGGGTGTGAGATTGCTGAGTCCCCATGATTCACAGATACTTCCAAAACCAGTTTGTAGCTGCCGATGATACCATGCAGGTGACGCAACCGAACTCAAGGAGGAGCTCGATGAAGATCGTGTTCGTTATGTTGTTTCCGTTTCCAGTTGATTAGTAGTGGAGCCCAGTTGGGACGATCGGGGATCTGTGTAGCATCTGGGGTAGTCTTCTTTTATTTTGGTTTCGTAGTCGGACCTTGATTGTATCTTGTTGATGTAATGCTTATTCATGTATTGTGTGAAGTGGTGATTGTAAGCCAACTATGTATCTTTTTCCCTTTATGTATTACATGGGTTGTGTGAAGATTACCTCACTTGCGACATTGCTTTCAATGCGGTTATGCCTCTAAGTCGTGCTTCGACACGTGGGAGATATAGCTGCATCGAGGGCGTTACACGCTGGCTCATGAGTGCCCAGATACACCTCTCCTAGCCCTACCGTGCCGGCCACGTGTCAGGGCGGGGATGTACATGCCCCGGGGGCTCCTCTCGGAGGGGAGCCCCCTCCCACGTACGAGTAGAAGCACCATGCTCCGTGCTGGCTGACGACACTGCTGAGGAGCGGCTATGCCCGTACACATACGGAAGCGCTATGCTCCGCGCTAGTGATAAACAACTGAGGGCGGCCTCCGGCCGTACCAACCTTAGGGAGCCCAGAGCTCAGTGTCCGGCACCATCGCAACGCCTCCCCTTGGCAGCGCCGCGCGAGGGGGCTGGACACGGGGGCTACGCCCGGGCCTCGCCCGAGCGCACGCCACCCAGCCAGGTCCCAGCGCGGAGCATAGTGCTTCCGTATTTGTACGGGCATAGCCGCTCCCCGAGCGGAGCCAAGGTATGGAAACCCGTTTGAACGTCAAGTGGGACTCCTGAGCATCGCGACTCAGGAGCCTAACTTGCCCCGTAGCCCCTCACTCCTTAGTCCCGTCCTGGTTTCCGGTCGGGGCTAACACTGGGTGAGGTACGCGCGGGGCCGGGCCCTGCCGACGCAGAACGATTAATCCGCTCCTCGTTCCCCCCTTTCCTACTTGTTGCTTGTGCGTCAAGGGGGACTCCTGAGCATCGCGACTGAGGAGCCTAACTTGCCATGTAGCCCCTCACTCCTTAGTCCCGTCCTGGTTTCCGGTCGGGGCTAACGCTGGGTGAGGTATGCGCGGGGCCGGGCCTTGCCGACGTAGAGCGCGAGCAAGTAGGGGAGAAAAATGCAAATTCTAGGAAATTCAAAGAAAATATTACAACCTATAGATTGTTTTACAACGCCAAACACAAGTTTAAATGCCTCCGCGAGGCATGGTGCGTGTTGCAGGAATAAAAACAGGACAGAAGCCACGAAGGGATCACTCTCCAGTGGCGCCGCCTCCTGGGGCCGCGAAGCTGGCGGCACCGTGCCCGGGCAAGATGCTGAAGGCGCGGAACCTCCCCAGCAAAGCTTCGGCTCGGCCTTTCACGGCCTCAGCGGTAGCGGCGGCAAGGTCGCCGCTCACGGGCTCCAGCAGGCTGTCGAGGTCGACATTGGGGTCGCGCAGGTAGACGTGGCTAAGGACACGCGGTAGCGCCGCCAAAGACAGGGCACGCGCCTCGGCCTTGGCCGTGGGGCCAAGGCCGTCTACAACATCTTCAAGCGCACGGACCAGGAAGGGGAGCAGCTTGGCGGGGCCGTCCTCCGCGCCAGCCAGCGACTCCTCCAAGCCGCTCTCGTAAAGCGTCTTCAGCGCGGCACGAGCCCTCTTCTCCATCTTCGCGAAGGCCACCCGATCCTCCGCCAGGACCTTCGCCTTGGCGTTCAGCTCGACCCTCTCCGCCTGCAGCGACCGCTCCAGCGTCTCCAGTTCGCCGTGGCGGTCATCGAGCTTGGCGTCCCAGTCCTTGACGGAAGCCTCCCGAGCCTTCATCTCCTTCTCTTTCTCCTGGCGGCCGTAGACCTCCTAGGCGACCTCGTCGCGCAGGCCTTGCAGCTCGACCTCCAGCTCCTTGCAGCGAGCCTTGGCAGCCGCAGCGTCGCCCAGGGCAGCGTCGCGGGCGGCCTTGGCTTGGTTGGCAGTCTGCTTCTCCCCATCGGAGGCCGCCACGGCCTAGCTCAGTGCTGCTCGGACAGAGGAAGCAGAACGGGCCCAGCCAGAAGCTAGCTCCAGGCGCCCGGCCGCTAAGCGAGGGTCCGCGCTCAGAAGATCCTCCCGCAGCTAGCTCAGTTCGCTGGCAATCTGGTCTAGGATAGCGGCGGAGGAAGCAGAAGAAGCAGGGACCGGCGGAGCAGGCAAAGAAGACGGCGGCGTGATCACGGCTTGGTAGGAAGGAACCCCCTGGGCCTTGGACGCCCCGGCTGCAGCATCGAGTGTAGTCGACTCCAGGGTCAGCGCGACCATGGGGGCTGACTCCTCGCCAAGGCGCCCCAGACGGCCTTGCGAGGATGATCGGACCAGGGAGGCGCGAGCCACGCCATCTTCCTCCCCAGCGAACGAAGGCACCGCCCCGGCAGATGGACTCGCCCCAAGCGGAGCCGAAGAAGCCCCTCTCAACCTCTTCGCCGCAGGCGCCGGCCTGACAAGAGAATATGGACGTCAAGCCTCGGCGGCAGAAACCAAGCAAAGCGGGAATCAAGCACTTACTGGTCGTCGCTCGCGGATCCAAGCAACTTCCGGCCGAACTTGAAGCCCGAGAGCCTGCAGCTTGGGTCAGCCTCAGGAGGCCCGAAAGCAGAAGCCATGTCGGGAGGGCTGGGGCTGCTTTCAGACTGCCTAGGGATCGGAGCGGACCCTGGGGAACCAGCCCCGACCTGCCCTTCCTTGTGATCAAGGGAGAGTCCTCCCCTCCTCGCCCGGCGCCGGCATCGTTGTCATCCGGCATGGAACGGAGGGCCCGAGACCTGAGCCGAGGGAAGGACTCCCCCGACTCCTCGCCAGTCGCCTCGAAGACGGACTCTTCCTCCTCAGCCCCTTCTTCCTCCTCACTCTCGCTAGAGCTGCCGGAGGACACGTCCACCATCGCCAGCGCCGCAAGGTCCTCGGGAGCTACCGCGGGCACCAGCCCCTCACCGTTGAAGGTGGGCATGGCGTTCACCACCTGCTTCCAGTCATCGCGAAGGAATAGGGCGACGGGGGCGCCCACCGGCTTCGCCACGTCTCCCCCAACCAAGGAATGGAGGGCCGTGACCAGATTCTCATCGGTCAGGGCCTCCGAGCTCAGGCGCAAGGCGGCGTCCGCTTCCCCAAGCCTCCACAACGGGAGCGAGTGCTCCTGGAGTGGAGCCACTCGGTGCTCCAAGAACTCCCTCACGAGTGAGGCCCCGGTCAGCTTCGCCGCCCCCAAGTTGCTTGGCCTCAGGTTCGTGTCCATCCTCTTCAGCACCACCTTCGCATGGGGGTCGATGAGCTCCGCGTGGGACCACGCGTCGACGGCCTTGGGTTGCCCCATAGGCAGCACCAGACGGGGGTGGAGACGCCCGACATCCACCATGACCCACTTGCTCCGGAAGCCTTCGATCCTCTTCCCAGGCTTCGAGATAGCATTGGAATTGGAGTACACGATAAAGCTCGCACACGCGGAGGCATGGACACCAGAAACCCGGAGAGAAAAATAGTGATGCAACAAGGCCACCGAGGGCTTTACCCCGACGTGAGCCTCACAGTAGTAAGCAAAAATCACCAGGAGAAGAACAGAGTTGGGGTGGAGATGCAGAGCCTGCAAGTTGTACTGGCGGAGAACAGCAAAGAAGAACTCAAAGAAAGGAGGCACCAGACCGGCGACAATGGCGCTCACAAAGACTGGATAGAAGGTGCTCCCCTTGACTTCAGGCTGGTCGGAGCCGGCTTGAGCACAGTCGCCCCCTTGCTGCCCTGCGCCACTGTCATTAGGCGCGTAAGGGCGAGGTTCTTCTCCGACAAGTTCGGGGAATCCAGGGCCGGAGAGTACCAGGCCTCGGTCGAGGACTTGCGAGGCGCCATGGTGTGCCGGATGAGAAGGATTGAGACAGATCTGGAGGATTTCGGAAGCAAGAAGGAGGAGAGCGAGAAAGGGGATCTGGAGCGAGGCGAAGGAGAACAAAGCAAGTAAGTCTGGCCCGGGCACCTCTTTTGTCAGATGGGTAGTTGCCGAGCGTCGTGGGGAAGCGCAGTCACCCACGTCCAGTCAACCGCCACGCGGCCACCAAGGCCGTAGGCTGTTGGGGCCCGCGGCGCTTCGCACTTGCCCCTTCGCTTTCCTGCTAGGGCAAGCTCGGGCGTGCCTTGGGCCCGGGTGCTACTGTCGGTGTTCTGGGAACGGGGGTCCCCAGACTTGCCTTCCTGCAGCCTGCGGCGTGGCTCAAGTGGGGGCCCAGCGCGGCCCATCTTCATCAGCTCAAGCTCAAGACCCTCGCGAGTGGCCAAGCCTCGCGGGGCGGGCGACAGTAAGCTTCCTCAAAGGCAGCCTCATCAGGCAGGCCCGCGAGGAGGCGGAGGGATCAAGGCAGGGGTACCTCGCGAAGAGCCCGTGACGCAAGCCATGACGATCGAGACCAGGCGGGCGCTGGCCAGCGCAGTGTCCTTGTTTCCCTTTTGGTGCAAAAGGGGCAAGCACAGGCCAGGGCATCAGGCAAAGGTTGCCATTCCGTTGCCACAAGACCAAGAACAGCAGAGCGGCAGGACGGAGGTCACCGTGGAGCCCAAGACTGCGTCATCACCAGTGCTTTTGGCAGCCGAAGACCACCTTTGGTCAGGATAACTTGTACTATATGTTCCCCTTCAAAATGGCCAAGTGTTGGCGCCCTTCCTGCTCATTATTTGGGGAGAGGCCCAGGGCCTCTATAAATAGGGCTAGCCACCACAGAGTAGAAGGAGGATGAGACATCGAGGAGACATCGATGAGACATCGAGAGATCTGGTAGAACCCTAGCAGAGAGAGAGAGAGAGAGACGACTGAACTCACCCTAGCAGTTCATCGCACCAGCTCAAGAACACCTCTCGCGAGGCTGTTCTTCCCTTGTACTATTCATCATCAGCCCCTGAGGCAATCCACCACACCACACACTGGAGTAGGGTATTACACCACAACGGTGGCCCAAACCAGTATAAACATTGTGTCCCTTGTGTCGTTCGTTGTTTCCAGCTTAGATCACGCGAGAAGATTGGACGTAGATCGGTAGGGAAGAGATCTCCGCGCGCACCCCAGTGTTCAAACCTCAAGGGTCTGCCGGAACCCGAAAGCCGACAGTCACAAAAGATTTTCATTGGACCGGATGCACTAGGTATGACACCTAGATTGGATATGAACTCCTTCATCCAGACTCCTTCATTTGCTGCTTCCGAAGTAGCTATGTACTACGCTGCACACGTAGATCCCACCATGATGCTCTGCTTGGAACTGCACCAACTGACAGCTCCACCATTCAATAAGAATATGTATCCGGTTCATGACTTAGAGTCATCCGGATCAGAGTCAAAGCTTGCATCGACGTAACCGTTTACGACGAGCTCTTTGTCACCTCCATAAACGAGAAACATATCCTTAGTCCTTTTCAGGTATTTCAGCATGTTCTTGACCGCTGTCCACTGATCCACTCCTGTATTACTTTGGTACCTCCCTACTAAACTAATAGCAGGGCACACATCAAGTCTAGTATAGTACAACATTGCATACATGATAGAACCTATGGCTTAAGCATAGGGAATGACTTTCATTTTGTCTCTATCTTTTGCAGTGGTTGAGCATTGAGTCTGACTCAACTTCACACCTTGTAACACAGGCAAGAACCCTTTCTTTGCTTGATCCATTTTGAACTTATTCAAAACTTTATCAAGGTATGTGCTTTGTGAAAGTCCAATTAAGCGTCTTGATCTATCTCTATAGATCTTGATGCCCAATATATAAGCAGCTTCACTGAGGTCTTTCATTGAAAAATTCCTATTCAAGTATCCTTTTATAATATTTGGAAATTCAGTAACATTTCTGTTGAGCAATATGTCATCCACATATAATATCAAAAATGCTACAGAGCTCCCTCTCACTTTCTTGTAAATACAGGCTTCTCCAAAAGTCTGTATAAAACCATATGCTTTGATTAAACTATCAAAGTGTATATTCCAACTCCGAGAGGCTTGCACCAGTCCATAAATGGATCGCTGGAGCTTGCACACTTCATTAGCACCTTTTGGATCGACAAAACCTTCCGGTTGCATCATATACAACTCTTCTTTAAGATATCCATTAAGGAATGCAGTTTTGACATCCATTTGCCAAATTTCATAATCATAAAATGCGGCAATTGCTAATGTGATTCGGACGGACTTTAGCATTGCTACGAGTGAGAAGGTCTCATCATAGTCAACTCCTTGAACTTGTCGAAAACCTTTCGCAACAAGTCGAGCTTTGTAGACAGTAATATTGCCGTCAGCTTCAGTCTTCTTCTTGAAGATCCATTTATTCTCTATGGCTTGCCGATCATCGGGCAAGTCAACCAAAGTCCACACTTTGTTCTCATACATGGATCCCATCTCATATTTCATGGCCTCAAGCCATTTAGCAGAATTTGGGCTCATCATCGCTTCCTCATAGTTCGTAGGTTCGTCATGGTCAAGTAACATGACTTCCAGAACAGGATTACCGAACCACTCTGCTGCGGATCTTACTCTGGTTGACCTACGAGGTTCGGTAGTAACTTGACCAGAAGTTTCATGATCATCATCATTAGCTTCCTCACTTACTGTTGTAGGAATCACTGGACCTGATTTCTGTTATAAAATACTTTCCAATAAGGGAGCAGGTATAGTTACCTCATCAAGTTGTACTTTCCTCCCACTCACTTTTTTCGAGAGAAACTCCTTCTCTAGAAAGGATCCATTCTTAGCAATGAATATCTTGCCTTTGGATCTGGGATAGAAGGTGTACCCAACAGTCTCTTTTGGGTATCCTATGAAGACACATTTCTCCAATTTGGGTTCGAGCTTATCAGGTTGAAGCCTTTTCACATAAGCATCGCAACCCCAAACATTAAGAAATGACAACTTGGGTTTCTTGCCAAACCATAGTTCATAAGGTGTCATCTCAATGGATTTCGATGTTGCCATGTTTAACGTGAATGCAGCCGTCTCTAAAGAATAACCCCAAAACGATAGCGGTAAATCAATAAGAGACATCATAGATCACACCATATCTAATAAAGTATGGTACGACGTTCGGACTCACCATTACGCTGTGGTCTTCCAAGTGGCGTGAGTTGTGAAACTATTCCACATTGTTTCAAATGAGGACCAAACTCGTAACTCAAATATTCTCCTCCACGATCAGATCACAGAAACTTTATTTTCTTGTTACGATGATTTTCCACTTCACTCTGAAATTCTTTGAACTTTTCAAATGTTTCAGACTTATGTTTCATCAACTAGATATACCCATATCTTCTCAAATCATCTGTGAAGGTAAGAAAATAACGATACCTGCCGCGAGCATCAACACTCATCGGACCGCATACATCAATATGTATTATTTCCAACAAGTCTGTTGTTCGCTCCATTGTTCCGGAGAACGGAGTCTTGGTCATCTTGCCCATGAGGCATGGTTTGCAAGCATCAAGTGATTCATAATCAAGTGATTCCAAAAGCCCATCAGAATGGAGTTTCTTCATGCGCTTTACACCAATATGACCTAGACGGCAGTGCCACAAATAAGTTGCACTACCATTATTAAACTTATATCTTTTGGCTTCAATACTATGAACATGTGTATCACTACTATCAAGATTTAGTAAAAATAAACCACTCATCAAGGGTGCATGACCATAAAAGATATTATTCATATAAATAGAGCAACCATTATTCTCTGATTTAAATGAATAACCGTCTCGCATCAAACAAGATCCAGATATAATGTTCATGATCAACGTTGGCACCAAATAACAATTATTCGGGTCTAAAACTAATCCCGAAGGTAGATGTAGAGGTAGCGTGCCGACGGTGATCACATTGACTTTGGAACCATTTCCCACGCACCTCATCCTTAGCCAATGTTCGCTTAATCCATAGCCCCTATTTCGACGTGCAAATATTAGCAACAAAACTAGTATCAAATACCCAGGCGCTACTGTGAGCATTAGTAAGGTACACATCAATAACATGTATATCAAATATACCTTTCACTTTTCCATCCTTCTTCTCCGTCAAATACTTGGGGCAGTTCCGCTTCCAGTGACCAGTCCCTTTGGAGTAGAAGCACTCAGTCTCATGCTTAGGTCTAGACTTGGGCTTCTTCACTTGAGCAGCAACTTGTTCGCCGTTCTTCTTGAAGTTCCCCTTCTTCCCTTTACCCTTTTTATTGAAACTAGTGGTCTTGTTGACCATCAACACTTGATGCACCTTCTTGATTTCTACCTCCGTAGCCTTTAGCATTGCAAAGACCTCGGGAATCGTCTTATCCATCCCTTGCATATGATAGTTCATCATGAAGCTCTTGTAGCTTGGAGGCCGTGATTGAAGAACTCTGTCAATGACACTATCAACTGGAAGATTAACTCCCAGCTGAGTCAAGTGATTGTCGTACCCAGAAATTCTGAGTATATGCTCACTGACAGAACTATTCTCCTCCATTTTGCAGTTGTAGAACTTATTGGAGATTTCATATATCTCAATCCGAGCATTTGCTTGAAATATTAACTTCAACTCTTGGAACATCTCATATGCTCCATGACGTTCAAAACACCGTTGAAGTTCTGGTTCTAAGCCGTAAAGCATGGCACATTGAACTATTGACTAGTCATCAGCTTTGCTCTGCTAGGTGTTCATAACATCTGGCGTTGCTCCTACAGCAGGTTTGGCACCTAGCAGTGCTTCCAGGAAGTAATTCTTCTATGCAGCAATGAGGATAATCCTCAAGTTACGGACCCAGTCCGTATAATTGCTACCATCATCTTTCAACTTAGCTTTATCTAGGAACGCATTAAAATTCAACGGAACAACAGCACGGGCTATTTATCTACAACAACATAGACATGCAAAATACTATCAGGTACTAAGTTCATGATAAACTAAAGTTCAATTAATCATATTACTTAAGAACTCCCACTTAGATAGATATCAACTAAACCATGTCCGATCAGCACGTGAGATGGAGTAGTTTTCAATGGTGAACATCACTATGTTGATCATATATACTATATGATTCACGCTCGACCTTTTGGTATCAGTGTTCCGAGGCCATATCTGCATATGCTAGGTTCGTCAAGTTTAACCCGAGTATTCTGCTTGTGCAGAACTGGCTTGCACCCGTTGTATGTGAATGTAGAGCTCATCACACCCGATCATCACGTGGTGTCTCGGCACGACGAACTGTAGCAATGGTGCATACTTAGGGAGAACACTTATACCTTGAAATTTAGTGAGAGATCATCTTATAATGCTACCGCCGTACTAAGAAAAATAAGATGCATAACGGATAAACATCACATGCAATCAATATAAGTGATATGATATGGCCATCATCATCTTGTGCCTTTTATCTCCATCTCCAAAGCACCGTCATGATCACCATCGTCACCGGCTTGACACCTTGATCTCCATCGTAGCATCGTTGTTGTCTCGCCAACTATTGCTTCTACGACTATCGCTACCAATTAGTGATAAAGTAAAGCAATTACATGCCGACTGCATTTCATACAATAAAGCGACAACCATATGGCTCTTGCCAGTTGCCGATAACTATGTTACAAAACATGATCATCTCATACAACAATTTATATAATCACGTTTTGACCATATCACATCACAACATTCCCTACAAAAACAAGTTAGACGTCCTCTACTTTGTCGTCGCAAGTTTTACGTGGCTGCTACGGGCTTAGCAAGAACCATTCTTACCTACGCATCAAAACCACAACGCGGTATAGTGATTGCTTTTTCATCTTCAGAAAGAACCCTGTTCATTGAATCCGATTCAACTAAAGTTGGAGAAACAGACACTCACTAGCCACCTATGTGCGAAGCACGTCGGTAGAACCAGTCTCGTGTAAGCGTACGGGTAATGTCGGTCTGAGCCGCTTCATCCAACAATACCGCTGAATCAAGAATCAACTAGTGATGGCGGGAAATATGTATATACCCACGCCCACAACTCCTTTGTGTTCTACTCGTGCATATAACATCTACGCATAGACCTGGCTCGGATGCCACTGTTGGGGAACGCAGTATTTCAAAAACTTTCCTACAATCACGCAAGATCTATCTAGGAGATGCATAGCAATGAGAGGGGAAGAGTATGTCTATGTACCCTCGTACACCGAAAGCGGAAGCGTTAAGTAACGCAGTTGATGTAGTCGAACGTCTTCGCGATCCAACCCATCAAGCACCAAATGCACGGCACCTCCGCGATCTGCACACGTTCAGCTCGATGACGTCCCTCGAACTCTAGATCTAGCTGAGGCCGAGGGAGAGTTTCGTCAGCACAATGGCATGTTGATGGTGATGATGAAGTTACTGACGCAGGGCTTCGCCTAAGCACTATGACAATATGATCGAGGTGGAAATCTGTGGAGGGGGGCACCGCACACGGCTAAGATCAACTTGCGTGTCTATGGGGTGCCCCTCCCCCATATATAAAGGAGTGGAGGAGGGGAGGAACGGCGCTCTTATGGCACGCCCGAGGGGGGGAGTCCTACTCCCAGTAGGATTAGGTTTCCCCCTTTCCTAGTAGGAGTAGGAGAAGAAGGAAGTGGGAGAGAGAGGGAAGGAAAGGGGGGCCGGCCCCCACCCAATTCGTATTGGGCTTGGGGGGCGCACCCTCCACCTGTCCGCCTCCTCCTCTCTCCCACGAAGGCCCAATAAGGCCCATTGACTCCCCGGAGGGTTCCGGTAACCCCCCGGTACTCCGGTAAATGCCCGAACTCATCCGGAACCATTCCGATATCCAAACATAGCCTTCCAATATATTGATCTTTATGTCTCGACCATTTTGAGACTCCTCGTCATGTCCGTTCTCACATCTAGGACTCCGACTACCTTCGGTACATAAAACACATAAACTCATAATACCGGCCGTCATCGAACGTTAAGCGTGCGGATCCTACGGGTTCGAGAACTATGTATACATGACTGAGACTCATCTCCGGTCAATAACCAATAGCGGAAACTGGATGCTCATATTGGTTCCTACATATTCTACGAAGATCATTATAGGTCAAACCGCATAACAACATATGTTGTTCCCTTTGTCATCGGTATGTTACTTGCCCGAGATTTGATCGTCGGTATCTCAATACCTAGTTCAATCTCGTTGCGGATAAGTCTCTTTAATCGTTCTGTAATGCATCATCCCGCAACTAACTCATTAGTCACATTGCTTGCAAGGCTTATAGTGATGTGCATTACCGAGAGGGCCCAGAGATACCTCTCCGATACACAGAGTGACAAATCCTATTCTCGATCTATGCCAACTCAACAAACACCATCATAGACACCTGTAGAGCATCTTTATATTCACCCATTTACATTGTGACTTTTGATAGCACACTAAGTGTTCCTCCGGTATTCGGGAGTTGCATAATCTCATAGTCATAGGAACATGTATAAGTCATGGAGAAAGCAATAGCAATAAACTAAACAATCATAGTGCTAAGATAACGGATGGGTCAACTCAATCACATCATTCTCTAATGATGTGATCATGTTCATCAAATGACAACTTTTGTCCATGGCTGGGAAACTTAATCATCTTTGATTAACGAGCTATTTAAGCAGAGGCATACTAGTGGCACTCTATTTGTCTATATATTCACACATGTACTAAGTTTCCGGTTAATACAATTCTAGCATGAATAATAAACATTTATCATGATATAAGGAAATATAAATAACAACTTTATTATTTCCTTTAGGGCATATTTCCTTCAATAATAGAGTCACATCCAATCCATTTGAGTTAATTGCGTGTATGATTCTCCCTCTATAAAAAGTTAATTGCATGTACAGTGTACATGTGACTTGCAGGGTGGCTACAGCTTCGTACAGAAAGTTAAAAAGAAACAAGTCCATCCTTAATATTTTATTCAAAGTACTCTGTGGGTTCCACTGTCAGTACAGTAGTGAAAGAAGTATATATTAAATAAGTAATATATATATACATATGGGCTATTCTATTTCACGTAACAGAATATTATTCTGTTACCCTACTTGAACTGATGGTTTTAGGCAGTTGAACTGACGAATTCGAGCGGCTAAACTGATACTTTCATTTCTGTTGAAAATCGCCTTCTTTAGTTCCAAAAAAAATTGCAATTTATTTTTGTCGGAACGGGGCGTGTAATATATCGTTGGAAAGCTCTTGACATCTATATTACAAGTATATTGAACGTTTTTGCAAAATCATTATGATTTAACAGCAGTTTTGAAAAAACCGTTTTTTTCAAAACCGAAAACGTGAATCGTATTTTGGACTTAATTTTCAAATGGTTTGTCGGAATTGAGCAAATAAGACGGTGTTGGAAAGCTGGTGAAAATCCGGTTCTTCCATATATCTAATGTTTTTTCAAATTTTATATGATTTAAAAGTAATTTGAAAAATGGTGAAATTCTGGGCGAAACGTATTTTCGTGATTTTTTGCAAACGATTTTTCGGATTGATGCAAATGATACGGCGTTGGAAAGCTATGGAAAATGCACAACTTTTTCTTATAGAAATTTTTTCTAACTCCTTACGGTTTAGACTCGAATTCGAATAAGGTCAAATTTGATTTTGAACGCGAATTTTTTTAAAGTTTGTCAAAATGGGGCATATAATATATCGTTGGAAAGCTTTTGAAAGTACGAAACTTAGTCATGTTGAACGTTTTCTCAAATTCGCAACTATTGAAGAGTAATTTGGATTATCGTGGAACCCATCGTGTTGTTTTTCTATCAGAAAAAACAGAGTACTTCTACTGATCTATGAATGTGTTTTGTACTGATGTATCTTTCACGGTGTAATTTTGTAAGGTTTCAAAAAAAAGAGTATTTAAACTGATGTCCGTATGGTTTTCTACTGAGCGTGTTTTCACAAACTAGACTTTATTTTTGTTTTTTTGTATGATTTTCCTCGTAAAAGACTAGAATTTACTTTGTTTGTTTTTTCTGTATGGTTTTCCTCGTAATTTTTCAACGGTCGGTATCATAGTCAGCGGACTTACATGGTTTATATCGTTGAACTGAATGATATTAAGAGATTTTTTTCATGTGTTCCTTTTTTAACTCAATTTCCTCATTATAGAATATTATGAAGTATGCGTGTTCTGGTGTTTTCGAACTCCCCTGATGATAATACATGAACTATGGGACATGATTTCTTCTTGAGCTTTCTTTTTTGTGTGTTCAATAAACAATGTACAAAATTAGGACCAATTCTCATCGGGATAAGAATAATATAGTGCACACATAATATTTTTGGATTTCCTCAAGCTTTCTACACACTGAAGTGAAAACCACAGGTACGATAAACTAAAAAGCACATGGAATATAAACTCTTCAGTTAGTAAGCTCCACTAGATCCTGCAGCTCCAGCTCCATGAGCTTTATGTGAACTTTGTCCATTCACACACATGAACCCCTCCTCCATTCATTTACGTGGACTTTTCCTGAGAAACAAATTGTGAAGTCTATCTGTTCACCATGGATGTCATCACTACAAAACACAGAAATATAGATGAATGGAAGGGGTGTGGAGGTGATATTTCTATGCATCACATCTAGTAACAAAAATTGAGAGGAAATACTAGTGAATTTGAACTTATGGTCTCTCGAGATATGAACTGATTGTGTTACAAGAACACGCACAAAATCCAACGAAGCTGATATATGTACATGTTAAAAGGATAATCAAGTTCATGTATATTAACCAAGAAAAGTTCAAAAAGAAGCTTTCAAAAAGTTTGTATTAAAAAGATGTATTCTTCATCATCTGGTGAGGAGGAGCATACATGGAAAATTGGGAATGTAGTTGCAGCCTGCAGGACTTACCGCATACAGGGCACACTAGTACTGATGAATTTTTCCTTGCAGCACAGATCTTGGAAACCATTTAGTTTAGCTATCAACATCGGCACACATGCTCGCATGCCACAGGAGGCACCCATGCATGCACTAGCGGACGCACACAACAAGCCCACAGTACGCACACATGCGCCAATTGGCACATCAGAAGTGACTTGCACTTCATTAGATGTAGCTATATGAAAAACCACTTAGATCACAGTTTCCAATCAAAAAATTACTATAGACAAAACCAAGCTGTATGCAAGACATAATTGCAAAATATAATCATCATGTATGTTGTATGGATCAACTACCAACATATATCAACAAAGAAAGATCGACACATATACTGCATTGCACACACACATGCCGTATTGTTATATGTACTTTTCACGAACTGATGATAGTTCATGTACTGAACAGGAAAAACCAGACATGATTTCTTGTTTCAACGCATGGTTGCTATTTTTAATTTGATGCATGTTGCATTATAGAACTACCACTGGTTTGCAAGTTGAACATTTTGGTACTTCTAATTTCTTTTTTGCATAGTTTACTGGCAAAATCTTCACGACAAAACAACACATCTGCATTAATTATGCACTACAAGAATTAACAAATAGAAAGGAAAGTGGTGAGAGATTTCATTTGAACACAAGAGTAGTGCAAATATATCACTCAAACAAGTTCTAAGAAATTTGCACAAGCAAGCAGCACAATAGAGAGAAAAGTCGTGTATGGCTATCAGGCACAACTTCTATATGTAGAAGGACTAGTAAGGGTCTCAAGAATCAACTACATTTTTCATTCAACTCGATATTCATCAGCACTAGTATGACTTCACAAGAAATTCAAAATTGTAGCCACACACGCACCAAACTTACAATTTTTTTTCTCCAAACCTATTTAGTGATATATCTAAACTTACAGGATTTTGAAGCGTGAACTGATGATTTTTTTGCTCAAGGACCCAAGAATTCTGTAGCATCACACGTGTTATGCATGTTTAGGTAAACAGAGATGCCAACTTTCTCCATATAGTTACTTCCAGCTCCCAGCAAAATTCGTAAAATGGAAGGCAGATAAGTCTAGCTACTCTATTATGAAGCTCACCTTCATACTTGAGAGACCAATGAACCACTGATGAAGGGGCTCCCTGGGGCCGCTCCCTATATCTAGCCGAAAAAAGACCGACGACAATGGCGCATGAACTAGTACGACTGTTGTGGGGCAGGAACCATGACGACGGTGACCTGGTCATTGAAAAAATCCAAGGCAGAGCACGGAGTGGCCTGCACGCAGCTCTTCTCGTGAACGGCAGTGGAGGGTGCAGTTGTACTGCCGAGATGAAGATCCTCGCCCACCTGCTGCTCCATAACAAATGTTTATACTGCATATTTCCATAAATATTAGCTTTTTCTTTGGCAACAAAGAAACATCAAAAAGGATATTTCATTTCTTGTAAGCATATCAACAAATAGCTTGATAGCAGCGGGAATGGAACAAGTTCTTACCATTGGGAACCTGCCCACTTGCGTGATCTGACGTCCACTTGTGCGAGTAGAACTAACAAACACACCATCGAGGACCTTCCCACTGTGCGAGATCAAACTGAACCCGTTCGTGATGCCAAGGCCGACTAAACTTACTGTCTCTCGAGATCTGAACTGATTGTGTTACAAGTATACACACAAATCCAAACGAGCTCATGTGAGTACATGTTAAAAAGATAATCGAGTTCATGTATATTAATTGGAGAAGTTCAAACAGAAACTTTTTATAAAAATGTACTGTTTTTGCTATAACAACTATAGTCATCTGCCAACCATGTATATTTAACCGGTTAAAAAGATAATCAAGTTCATGTATATTAAGAGAAGTTCAAAAAGAAACTTTTAATAACAACTATATTCATCTTGCCACCCATTCAGTTTTTGCTTTAACAAAATTCACACATTTAAAAAGTTTGTACTAGCATGGGGAAGCCTCAGTTCTTTGACAAAAACTCCCATGTTCTTTGACAGTTTAAATTTTGTTTGAACTTACTAGTTTCCCGATTTCAAACTTATAGAATTTTATACCCCAAACTTCTACAGGTTTCTTTAATTTCTCTGGAACAAAAACCGAGGGAGTCTGGCCTCAAGAATTACACGAAAGAGAAAAACCATAGGTGTGAACTTATCTGGAGGCTTTTGTCGAACGGAGGAGACGAGATGATGCAGGAGCAAAACCCGACTCCTTGAATATAAAATAGTTATGCTGTCAATACTTCTTTTGAGTTCTTATTTCTGAACCTTCCTAGTAGTAATACTTGTACTATGCGATACAAAATTATGTCATTGAGCAACTGATCTCGAAACAAAAACACTCCTGTAGTGCACACACCAAATCATGATAAAAATAGTGGCAGCAAGAAGCAATAACGAGCTGCACCTGCACGTGTTTTTGAGAGTGAAAGTTGTACGCAGGCATGAACTTCAATACTTCATCCTGTTTTTTTGTTGAGCACATGTGCGTATATTGGAAAAGAAATTTATTTCGTACAATTTTTTTGTGAGCACAAATGGAACACAGTCCTCTCTCAAGCATTAGAATGAACACCCACGGGGCACAATGCCACTCATTCTGTAGTAGCGCAATAAGCATCAATTTCATTCCAAGTTTCTTCAGTTCATGTAATAGAAAAAGCAGCAGCTAATTAGTCACCGCTTACTCACCTCGCCGGAGTAAATACCAGAGGTAGAGAGAGGAGGCCGAAGAGCCAATGCACCTGTGCACGCAACATTTCTGAACTTGATCCAAACATTAATGTTAGTACTTCCCAAGTTGTCGCATCTGTATTCACTATGGTGATGTGTTTGTACTGCCAAAAAAATATGCAAGAGCACAAAGTAAACATTTAAAAAAAATTGTGCTCATAGGAATAGTGAAAAACTCCTAAAGGGCATGAAAAACAATCATATAAACATGTTCTTTTTGCATCTTCCCAAACTACTCAATCCGCATAACACACATGTACGCATTTTAATAGCAGAAGCAAAGAAAGAGAGATATTGTTGTGAGAGAGTGTCATTGACGCAGCGGACAACCTGGAGAACCATTGTAGGAGTCCTCTTTTTGCACCGGCTTGCTCCATGACCTGACACGGCGCATCGGTGTCTTCAAAGTGGACGATGTTAGAGGAAGGGCAGGAGCCAGAGGAAGACCTATAGAAAAATCAAAAGAGAAATTTTGGGGAGAAAAACATTACAAGTTTGCAACCATTCTAGAATTAAGTTTGTATGGCTAGTAGCTATCTAGGATTTTAAGTGAACTCTCAGTAAAAGTAATTTTCTACTTCCCATGTAGTAATACAAGGACTTGCTGTCACATGTATTTTTTTGTCATCCACAACACAACAACGTTTCTCTATGCTACTCTCTCTATGCTCTATGCCACTGAATGTCAATACAGAACCATTCACAATACCACTGTCCTACAATTGAGGATTTCAAAATCTTTTCCAGGCCCTTAGTGGTTCATATTTCAAACTAGAGTAGACACTGAACTAACAAAGCAAATAAAGAATACAGAACATCCAGGAAATATTTATGCTATAATTCAGTAGATAGGACGTACATAAGCAAATATCCATCAAGTTTTCATACTGGAACATATGTTCTTTATATGGCGAAGAAATAATTTGAACAGAACAAAACAACAAATTACTTCAAAATGCATTCTCTTTTTTGCCATGTGTTAGATGAACAGTATGTACCTCTCAGTAGGGTTGATCTTATATTCATACGCACATAGTGCACCAGGTTCATTCGCGGAAGTAGCCGCACAAGTGCAGTAGCAGCCATACCTGCTCACCAGCTTTATGCCTCGTCTTGCTGCTTCCTCAAAACACTTTGCCACCTACGTACTAGTACTTATTGCCAGCCGTACCCTGCACACACACCACCAGCCACCAGTTAACACATATGAAAACACACACACACACACACTGAGAGAACCAGACACACACCAGCCGTATCCTTCTCTATTTTACTATCAATACACCATGTTTTTACGTTTGTAATTTTACATAACATAAAATATTTTTTACGATGATTATATATTTTCTTACGGTCCCTTTTTGCGTCGGAAATAAGACAAAACTTACGGAACGTAAAATTACGGTGCATTGATGGTAAAATAGAGGGGGTGAAGAATAACTATTCCTCACCCAGGGTGACGAATAGCGCGACCCTATATATATAAGCAGAATAATTATTCTGACAACATTTCCGCACTACACGCTCAACGCAAGTGCACGTTATTGTTTGAACCAAGTGTGTTGCAGTACTTATGCGAGTAAACTTCCCGTCGCAAAAAAACTGCATGCCGTGTTTTTTCGGTACTGTTTTCGCTCTAATTTTTTAACTGTTTATCGGAATGAGGCATACAATATACTATTGGAAAGCTATGGATTAGGCGCAACTTCGTCATGTTGAACACTTTTCGAGATTGCACACGGTTTAAGAACAGTTTTGAAAATGGTGTGTCCCATGACGAGTGGCAGCGAGCGTTTTTTCGTGATTTCTTCTAAACCGCTCATTGGAATGAAGCAAATGATACACCGTTGAAAAGATATCGCTGAGGCGCATCTTTTTCATATCTATTATTTTTCTCTAATTTGTTACGGTTTAAGAGTAGTTTCAAATTTACTAAATCACGGAATTCTGTTTTTCAAATTTTTTGAAATTTTCGGTACTGTTTTCGCTCCTGATTTCTAACCGTTTTTCGAAACGAGACGTATGATACGTCGTTGGAAAGCTATGGACAAGGCGCAACTTTCATATATTGAAATGTTTCTGAGATTCCTTACAGTTTTTAGTTAATTTTGAAAATCGTGCGGCTGACGTCAAGAGGCGGTGGCTGTTTTTTCACGAAAATTTTACGAACTGCTGGTCGGAATAATTCAAATCATGCGCCTTTGGAAAGATATCGACGAGACACAACTTTTTCATGTAGAACACTCTCTCTAATTCCTTACGGTTTAAGAGAAGTTATGATTTTACCGAAAAGCGAACACTCTGTTCTTCGCGAGACCAAAATCGTCGTATGTACTGCATCGGCAGAAGAACGCACTTCTTCAGACGAAATACCGCACTGCATCAGATGGGCAAGTGCACTGCATGGTTTCTTTTTGTTTAGACGTATTTTTTCTCGGACAAGGAAAGAAGAACGCACTGCTTCAGACGAAATACCGCACTTCATTAGATGGGCAAGTGCACTGCATGGTTTCTTTTTATTTAGATGTATTTTTTCTCGGACTAGGAAAGAAGAACGCACTGCTTCAGACGAAATACCGCACTTCATTGGACAGACAAGTCCATTGCATGATTTTTTTTGTGGGACGTAAATTTTTCCAAACGAGGTGGAGTGCACTTCATGTCAAGCATTGGCGAACTGTAATACTATGAAAAGTGAACCTCAAGACTACCGTAAACGGGTCGCGACACTACCGAAAGTGAATGGCTTGACATTTTTAACCGCAGGGACTGAATGAGTGAACTACATATAATGAAAAGCGAGCTTCTTTGAGATATATATTTTTCCTATTTACTAAGCAAACCATGGAGTATTATAACAAACTGCATGAGACAACAAAATAAGCTTCAAAGCCACATCTATCTGATAAAGACACTTTGTTTCTTCCTTATTGAATGCGGTGCCGGTGAACCACAAGACTCCTAGAAGTGGGCTGCATCAATCCATTTTTCTCTTGAAAATGAACCATCAATGCTTGTTGGAATCAACCCATGCTTGAAAAATGAAACCATTAATGCAAAATATAGTTAACTGAACCGTAAGAACAATAATTAGTGGATCACATTTGCACTTATGTTTTCTCTCATCCCAAAAGAAGTGCGCTGCACACAACAATTTGTTATAGGCACAGTTTTCGTTCCGTGATCAAAGCATTGAACTGCACCAAATAAAACTGTGAACTCATGAGTATAAAAAATCAGAGAAGAAGACCAGCGCTTCAGCAACACACACGACCGTGAGTGCCGCACTGCATGGGCTGCCCTACTGCACTGCATGCACCCTGAAAGTTAAGTGCACTCCACAATGCATAACCTTTTTTTAAATGCAAAAAAATGAGCTTCTCCAAAACACACGCCCATTCTGTACTTTTACATATGCACTTCACCGCAAAAATGAACTCCAAATTGTTTTCAGCCGCAAAGGTCTCCCAGCGGCCAGCTAGAGAACCTCCTGCCGACACCAAGTAAACTGCATACCGCACCCATCCACACGTTGGACAGCCGAGCACCTGAGAAGCCCAGTGGTGGTGGGATTGAAAGAGGACGCCATGGAACCGCACGCGGCCGCGTTGACTGCAGAAATGATGCCATTGAGCTGCACGCGGCCGCATTGCCGCACTACATCTTAAAAAAACCTCATCAGTGGGAGCTCCATCCAGGGGAGCCGGAGCTTAACACAGGTGGGGGCAATGCGTACTGTAGTATGGACTACAATAGTAGGAGAATGCAAGACCACTG
This sequence comes from Triticum urartu, assembly GCF_056163025.1. Classification (NCBI taxonomy): domain Eukaryota; kingdom Viridiplantae; phylum Streptophyta; class Magnoliopsida; order Poales; family Poaceae; genus Triticum; species Triticum urartu. The sequence continues at coordinate 541,703,328 of NC_141874.1, forward strand.
GGAGAACAACTTACAAATGCGGGAGAGCGCAGCCATAGGAGGGCGCGTGGCGCGCTGCTCATGGGATCGGACTGCACCGCACATTCAATCCTTTGATTCCGACAAGTAGAACTTTCTTTGTGCTCCTCCAAGAAGTGGACTTCCTCTCCGGTCGTCGTGGAAGACGAGCTGGTCGTCAGGGCCTAGCAGGAAACCACGATGCGTAGGAGCTCACTCCCCCAGAGAGCAGAGCTTCGAGGTTGCTGGCGTCTCCACTGGCGGCACAGCTTGCTGCGCATACAGTTCACTCCAAAGAGGAAGTCCACGATGATCGGTGGACATGAGAGCGGGCCCTGTGGCTGAGCAGGGGAGAGGAGCAGAGGGGGGATCTGGCGCGTGGATCGAGAAAGGCTCCCTGCCGGGATCGACGGATCTGGCGCTAGATCGAGAAGGTGGGAGGAACAAAATCGCAGGCAGGCCATGCGGCCGGCAGGGAGCTCCAGTGCAGGGAAGAAAGGGCATTCACCGGGGGCGGGGCGAGGTGGAAGGCAGCGCGGCCCCTCCCGGTGGATCGAAGGTGGTGCTTTGGGGGATGGAGTTAGCATGGGCGGTGCGTGGGGCGGGCTTGGCTGTGGTGGCGCGTCGCCGGGCTCTTGAAGAAGGCCAGTTAGGAGGGGTGGCGCCGGGCCAGTGCTGCTATGGCTGTCCGGCGTGGCGGCGGGGCAGATCAGCATCCGGCACGCTGGGTGGTGGTGGCCGGGCGGCTCGGTGGGAGGTGGTGGGCAGCGCGGTGGTACACGGGGCCGCGCAGGCGGTTGGAGGGGGTTGGGGACGCACCGGTCGTGGAAGGTAGTGGGCTAGGTGGGGCGGCGAGGGCGCTGTTGGTGGTGTCTGGAGGCGTCGGGTGTTTTAGGAGGGGAAGTGGGGAGGAGAGAGGAAGAAGGTGAGAATGAGGGCGGGGTCGAAGGTGTCAGCAGAATAAAGAATTGTGTGCAGAATAAGACTCTTAAGGGGTGTTGTTAGAATAGACCCATCCTATATAAAGTTTAAGACATAATTCGAACTCAGGTCATCGCGTTGTGAGCATCCGGTGCTAACTAGTCCAGCACATTTTTGGTGTAGACCATGCTGGGTATATATCTCCATGTGTACTCTTATACTCCATTCGTTCCTAATATTTGTCTTTTTTAGATTTCAAATGGACTACCACAAATGGATGTGTATGTAGACATATTTTAGAGTGTAGATTCACTCATTTTGCTTTGTATGTAGTCACATGTTAAAATCCCTAAAAAAACAAATATTTAGGAATGGAGGGAGTAGAAAATATAGTTGGTGATGATGGTGTGCGTGCCATCCTGCAATATAGGCCGTCAGATTTATATCTAACGGATAGGAAGGAAACTATGGCAATTTTGCAAAAAGATACCCACACCCCTCTCCATGTTTGTGAATAAGGCCTTCCCTCATTCATCCTTTTCTCTACTCTTACTAGCAATGTGCCCGTGCGTTGCAACGGATCCAAAATATAATAAAACACGATCACAAACTTGAAAGAAAAACACTCTAGTTTGGTGTATATATCACTAAAAATATACTTGTATTAGGTTTCTCTCAAAATATATTCCTTGTGGCTATTTTGATGAGGTGGGGGAGGGATGTGGTTAGTTTCAATATATTAAGGGGTTTTTGCAAATTGGAGCAGGGAAGTGGGGTCTTGCTGTAAAAAGCCACGACTTACATCATAGTCGTTAGATGCAGATCTGATGGTCAGAAACGACGGATGGCAGAAACACCATCACTACTAGAAAAAGGGCTATAGATGGGATTGATACTAATGGCGCACCAGACAAGCGGTGCGCCATTAGTATATACTAATGGCGCACCACCTACTGATACGCCATTAGAGTTGAAACTACTAATGGCGCACCTGGCCCAGGGTGCGCCATTAGTATCAAATTTTTTTTAACTAGTGCGCCTGTCCAAACATACTAATAGCGCATCCAGATACAGTGCGCCATTACTAGTTGTAAGTAGTAATGGCGCACCAGCCGGAAAGTGCGCCACTAATGTTGTTTTTTTTATTATATTTTTTATTCTCTTTTTTGCAAAACTACTAATGGCGCACTGTTCCATCGTGCGCCATTACTAGTTTAAACTAGTAATGGCGCACTGTGGGACAGTGCGCCATTAGTATTTTTTTTTGCAAAACTACTAATGGCGCACCACCAGGAGGTGCGCCATTAGTAACCTGGATTACTAATGGCGCATTTAGAGTTGGTGCGCCATTAGTAAGTGGGCAGCAACAAGATATTTTGGACAGCCTCTCCTACCCACACTCACTTTCTCCCCACTTCATTCTCTCCACCTCCTCCTTGTCTCGGGTGCCTCCTCTTTTTCACCTCATTTCCACCATAGATTCATTCAATTTAAGTGGTTAAATTACCTTGTTTTGATAGGTAAGTAAGGCGGGAAGCTATATTTATGTTTAAATTACCTTGTCCTATTTTTAGGGAAAGTCATGCCAAAATTTTTCTTGGTTCTAAAATATCGTTTTGCTCTACCCCGCAGGCGACCATGGTCCGCATGATGACCGAAGGCATCGTGAATAGGTTTTTGAGGTCCGCGAAGGCCGAGATGCTTCAAAAGAACGAGACGGAGATAAGATGTCCGTGTCGAAGATGCAAGCTGAAGAGCCTTATTGCGGACCCGGAATCCGGGCAGGTGCGGGACCACTTGCTCTTGCGTGGTTTCATGGATGGCTATCGGTGGCAAGGTGATGAAGATGACTACGAAGTCGTCCATGGGGGCCGGGCAAGAAATGAGGAAGGGCAGCAAGACAACCACCGCGGCTCAGGCGGGCGAGAAGACGAAGAATCCCGAGGAGATGATCACGACGATGATGTTGTACACAGTTATCATGTAGAAGATGCAGGACATGATGATGAGGAAGATGCCGGAGCAGTCGACGGGCATGATCATGAAGATGATGATGCCGGCGGAGCAGACGACGCTGGACCATCGATGGGCTGGGTGCAGGACCCTCATATTCAAGAGCTGCTTCTCAAGCAGACGGATAACGCAAGAGCTGCCGCCCGAGAGAAAGCCAAGATGGATCAACTTGAGTTAGACGCGGTTACTCCATTGTATGAAGGATGCAGGCCCGAGGATACCCGCCTGAAAGTAACGCCCATGGCTCTGGAGATGAAGGTAAAACACAAAATGACCGACGCATGCTTCGACGAGAACATGTCATTCTGGCACGAATGTCTTCCCAAGGGGAACAAGTGCCCGGCCAGTTTGGAGGAGGCGAAGAAAATCGTGTGTCCATTGGATTTACCGCACGTGAAATACCATGTGTGCATGAACAATTGCATCATTTATCGGGACGAGCACGCGGAGTCTACCATATGTCCGGTGTGCGGCGTCACTCGATACAAGAAGAGGAAGAAAGCTCCTCGAAAAGTGGTGTGGTACTTTCCGATCACTCCTCGTCTGCAGCGGTATTTCGCGGACCCTAAGGTAGCAAAGCTCCTGCGTTGGCACGCGGATAGGGAGGAGAAGAAGTGAGAAGATGACGCAAATGATCCAGAGATAGATAAAAAAGACAAGATGCTGAGTCACCCTAAGGATGCGAGCCAGTGGCAAGCGTTGAACTTCGAAGACCCAGAATTTGGGAACGATCCAAGGAACATCGTGCTGGGCGCGAGCACCGATGGAGTCAATCCGTTTGGCAGCCAGAGAAGCACACATAGCACCTGGCCTGTGTTTGTGTGGATGTACAACCTTCCCCCCTGGTTGTGCATGAAGAGGAAGTACATTCACATGAGTATGCTAATTGAAGGACCCAAACAACCAGGGAACGACATCAATCTGTATCTGGGGCTGCTGAAAGAGGAGCTTGACACGCTGTGGAAAACGCCAGCCAATACGTGGGATGCCGCAGAGAAAGAATATTTCCCTATGAGAGCCGCGCTGCTCACGACGGTGCACGACTATCTCGGTTACGGATATGTCGCGGGGCAGGTGGTCCACGGATTTTCTGGATGCGTTAGGTGCATGGATGACACAACGTATCGCCAGCTAGATAGAGATCCCGGGTCTTTGAAAACCGTGTTCATGGGACATCGAAGGTGGCTTCGCGACGATGACCCGTGGAGAAAACGCAAGGATCTGTTCGATGGTGAAACCGAACCCCGAGGACGCCCGCGTACGAGGAGCGGCGAGGAAATAGACGAGCTGTTGAAAAATTGGAAAGACTGCCCACTGCCGGGAAAGAAGCAAAAGGCGCCAGAGCCGGGAAAGAAGCGAAAGGCGCCAGAGCCGCTGCTGAAGGTATGGAAAACGAGGTCTGTTTTCTGGGACTTGCCGTACTGGAAGATCCACCGTGTGCCTCACAGCCTTGATGTCATGCATATCACGAAGAATGTGTGCGAGACTCTCCTTGGTACCCTGCTCAACATGCCAGAGAGGACCAAAGATGGGCCGAAAGCAAGGGCAGACTTGAAATCAATGGGCATCAGGCAAGAGCTTCACGCTATATATGATGATGATGATGATGATGATGATGAGGCGAAGCAGGACACGGAAAGTCGTCGCAAAGTCAAAAAGGCCAAGAAGACCGGAAATGACTACCCTCCCGCGTGCTTCACTCTAAGTCAGGAGGAGATCGAGCAGTTTTTCACCTGCCTCGTAGGAGTAAAACTTCCTTATGGTTACGCGGGGAAGATAAGCAGATACCTAGACCCAGCGAAGCTGAAGTTCAGCTGGATGAAGTCTCACGACTGTCACGTGCTGATGACGCAGATACTTCTAGTTGCAATCCGTGGGATCATGGACGCGCACGTCTGTGAAACCCTATTTGGCCTATGCAACTTTTTCGACGTCATCTCTCGGAAGTCTGTTGGCGTGAGGCAACTCAGAAGGCTACAGGAAGAGATCGTGGTGATACTATGCGAACTTGAGATGTACTTCCCGCCCGCATTCTTCGACGTTATGGTGCATCTGCTGGTCCATATCGTGGACGATATCATCCAACTCGGGCCGACGTTCCTGCACAGCATGATGCCGTTCGAAAGGATGAATGGTGTCATCAAAGGATACATTCGCAACATGTCACGTCCAGAGGGAAGGATAGCCAGGGGCTTTCTGACCGAAGAGTGCATCTCCTACTGCACGAATTATCTAGGCATCGAGAACCCCGTTGGTCTGCCCATCAACAGGCACCTCGGCAGGCTCGCTGGATGGGGTCACCATGAGGGTCGTCGCGAAATGCATGTCGACTTCGAGGGTCGACTCGCCGACTTTAAAAGAGCAAACCTAGTCGCGCTACAACACATAGACGTGGTCGATCCTTGGGTGGTAGAGCACAAAACCTTTATTAAGAAGATGTACCATGACCGAGGCCAACAGAGGACGGACGGAGATATACTCAAAGAGCACAACTCATGTTTCACGCGTTGGTTCAAGCAGAAGCTTCTGTCGTACCCTTTACATGAGGATTCTTCCGCGGAAGAACAACTCATATTCGCCTTGTCACAGGGCGCCGAGCACAACCTGATGACCTATGAGGCGTACAATATCAATGGCTACACATTCTACACCGAGGCCAAGGACATGAAGAGCGATGGTTATCAGAACTCCGGGGTAACGATGGAATCCTACACCGGTAACGACAAGGACAGATACTACGGAAGGATCGAGGAGATCTGGGAGCTGAGCTACGCTGGAGAGAAGGTCCCGATGTTCCGTGTTAGATGGGCCAAGAGCGTCCTAAAAGAAGACCGGTATTTCACCACCATGGTTATACCCGAAGCCAAATCCAAGACCGCGGGCGCAAACGTCACCGCGAAAAATGAGCCATGGGTACTGGCTTCCCAAGTGGACCAATGCTTCTTCATTACCGACCCGTCAAAGCCCAGTCGTGTTGTCGTGAGGAGAGGCAAAAGGAAGATCATCAGAATGGATGGAGTAGCCAATGAGCAAGACTTCGACAAGTACGGCGACCCGAGGATCGAACATGACGACGATGATGAAGTAGCAGCATACACCACAAGAAGAAGCAGGACCACCCTACCTAAAGGACGTCCGTTCCACAGAAGAACTCCATTTGCGAAAAAGAAGGGCAAGAAGATTGTGAACAGATAGCTAGCTAAGATCGATTGTATTTAAATCGTAGCCTTCATTTCTCGATTGTATTTCATGGGCACTTTTTGAACTATCATGAATATTTTTAAATTTCATGGACACTCGGTCTCGATCCCCCTCCATCTCGATCGCTATCCCACCTCGCCAGATCCGGTCCCCCTCGCCGCCGAGCACCCCCCGGTCCACCGGCCGCCGCCGACCCCCCGCACCCTCGATTCCCCTACTCAACCGCTGCCGCCGACCCCCCGCACCCTCGATTCCCCTACTCAACCGCTGCCGCCGACCCCCCGCACCCCTCCCCTACTCAACCGCCGCCGCCGACCCCCTGCACCCCCCGCACCCTCCCCCGCTCCACCGGCATTACTGTTTGATGATATTTTTTAAAAAATTATTACTGTCTTATAAAAAAATATTACTGATATGATTTAAACAAGTTTGAACATATTTAAACACAAATAAGTATCAAACAACATTTTAAATGCATAAAAAAAATTTGTCGCCAGATCCGGTCCCCCTCGCCGCCGAGCACCCCCCGGTCCATCGGCCGCCGCCGACCCCCCGCACCCTCGATTCCCCTACTCAACCGCCGCCGCCGACCCCCCGCACCCCTCCCCTACTCAACCGCCGCCGCCGACCCCCCGCACCCTCCCCCGCTCCACCGGCATTACTGTTTGATGATATTTTTTAAAAAATTATTACTGTCTTATAAAAATATATTACTGATATGATTTAAACAAGTTTGAACATATTTAAACACAAATAAGTATCAAACAACATTTTAAATGCATAAATTTTTTTTTGTGGAGCCTGGGAATCGAACCCAGGACCTCCTGGTGTGAGAACTAGCTGCTGACTAGTTGAGCTAGTAGAGGGGACTTGATGTGGATCAGCTCAGGTGGTAGATAACCTGTTGGCTCGAGAAAAATACTAATGGCGCACCAGGGTGAGGTGCGCCATTAGCATGGATGTACTTATGGCGCACCGAGGGGTGGTGCGCCATTAGTATTGTGCCGCCCCCGCCCATCCATACTTCCTCCCGGCCCAAACCTATCGATCCCCTCTCTCTCCCTCGATCCCCTTCCCCTCTCCTCTCCCGACGCCGCCGCCCCGCCGCCTCGACGCCGCCCCGACGCCGCTGCCCCGCCGCCTCGACGCCGCCCCGACACTGCGACGCCGCCCCTTGGCCCTGCGCCCCTGCGCCTCGATGCCCGACGTCTCCAACCACCGCCTCGACGCAAGCAGAGGGGCTTCTCCTCCCCCTCGACGCCAGGCAAGCAGAGCGGCTCCTCCTCCCCTTCGACGCCAAGCAAGCAGAGCGGCTCCTCCTCTCCCTCGACGCCAAGCCAGGTGAGCTGCCCCCTCCCCCCTCGACTGCTTGCTTCTATCCATCCTAACCCTAGGTTGGTTGCATTGCTGCCCCGTCCCTCGTTTGTGATGATTCTATGCTACAAGATCCAATCCAGTCTGACCATGCCTAGCCCCTTCTCCATTGCAGCAGCCCGCCACACTCCTCTCGAGTGTACTTGTCATTCAAGCTTATTTACTTTCTGGTAATGTACTCATTTTGCATCTGAATTTACTTTCTGGAAATATGGATTAACTTTCCTGAAATTTGAGCTTTTCTTAACTAATCAAGAACTCCCCTCTGTATGTGAAACACCTATGCATGACTAATTCTGCACAGCAACATGTCACTTCTGTTAAATTTTGATTTCTGAATGTTTCTGATGTGCAAGCATATCTAGATTAGTAGGACTCTAGTCATGCTGGTCGTTGGTGATATCTGCATTCCTACTGTTTGGTGGTGTTGACTGTTTTCTGTAGTTCTCTGAATTGCACATGTTTATTTCGATCCATTAGACCTTTTCAGGACTAACTTAGGTTGGGATTTATATTATTGTCATAACCTTCCTGGAAGGTTTGAGTGAGCCTGCATGCCCATTGATGGGCACCCCTTGTCAGTTGGACCATCTTTAGGTTTCCTGTGTTTCTGAATGTGAAAGCATATCTTGACCCCTGGAACTTTGCATGGCTAGTAGATCGACGGTGGTATCCACATACGTATTGACTAGATATGTGTTGACTGTTACTGTAGGATTCTGATATGCAAGTTTTTTTGGATCCATAGAACCCCTGCACAGCTATTTTTTCATGTTTCTGATGCGAACCTTAATTTGCATTGATGCCTTCCTGTTGTCATTTGGATATGGCTTGTTTAGGTTTCTCACATGCAAGTTTATTTGGATCCATTGCACCTTTGCGTTACAAATTATGAAACTGATGCAATTTGTTTGGTGGGCTTTCGTGGAAATGTGCATCAACTTTCCTGAAAGTTAAGCTTGTCTTGACTCTTGACTAGGTGTAATTATGAACTGTACGCGCTTTATGACTAGATGGTGATGCTAGGTGTGTTGATGTATACTTGCTGTCAATTGGATCATGCTTCTTTAGGTTTCATTGGTCAGGCTGTCAATTTTCTTGTGGAATGTGGGTGTCAACGCGTACTTTGATGTCAATTGGATCATTCTTCTTTAGGTTTCATTGGTTGGCCTGTTATTTTGTTTGCTGCCGTCTTTATCTAGTAAAACTGCCTGATTAGGTTTCTGTTCAACCTCAGAATGCTTTCAGTTCTGTTTTGTCAGGCTGATATTGACTATACTGTTTAGTTTATACACTAGTTACCCAGAAAGTTGGTCTTCCTCCTAGAAAGAATATACAGTATTAGATAATACATGATGGACAGTACTACTTGTCTATTTACAATGAGACAGGGGGCCCGTGGTATCATTATGGGGCTGTGCTGCTGTATTATGCCTATAAAAACACTTGTTTGGTCAATTAAACAGGGCATTGAAAATTGACAGGGCATTTTTGTTTTCTGTTGAACCTAAGCAATTTCATACGCTTGACAAAGTTGATGCTTTATTCCTGATGTATAATTTGTTTGTCACATGCTACTGTTGATCCCAAGTTTGATGCATAACAATTGTTGTATGAGTTCTCCAAATGAACAGGAGTACTCCTCTATTTTGATATGAAATCACCATGATAGGTCCACATGCTACTGTTGTCAACATGATAAATAGTTTCAGTTAGTTACCTCTAAAACTATTCCTAATTAACTGAAGAAGAGAAGAGAGGAGGAGTAGTTTATTTCATAGAGTAAACATTAGCACTATTTGACAGTAAAAGGTTTTAGCTAATTTGAATTAACTGAAAGCAGCAGTACATCATTTTTATTGACAGTAAAATGTTCAAAGAAACAGAAATATCAGTACAATAGCTAGATTACACTATCAATACACTACCAGTAAAATGTTCATTTAGTTTCAGTAAACAAATATTGCCAAGCATGACATGGCCTTTGTGAGCTCCTTTGTATAAAATGAAATGCAAGGTTGCTGATACTGTAACCCAGATCACACAGATCAAATTTTTTTCAATTTATGCAACTGTAAGAGTACCAACCAGATTACACAAATCATTTTTTCTTCAGAAGTGTGTCATAATTTCCCTGTCCTAATTGTTGTTTTGATTCAGAAGTGATGATTTGCTACAACCAGTGCATGCATGCCTTTTTTCTTCTTCATTTTTAGTAAAGTGCTCTGTTCTGGGTCATGGACTTTGTGCCATGGACCAGTGCATGCATGCTGCTGCTGCTGTACTACTTGTCAAGTGATGCTGCTGCTGCTATCTGCGAGTTGCTGCTGCTAGTTGTGATTTTGTCAAGTGATGCTGCTGCTACTTGTGATCTTCTAAAATGACCCCTTTCTCCTGAAACGTTGATTAATTTCTGTTTCGGTTGAGAAATGGGGCACTCCAAGGTCAATAAAATTAGCAAAGGTCATGCCCAATTTTCTTGACCTAGAAGGTGCCCGATTCTCAACCGAAATAAAAATTAATTTGCTTTAGTGGTTGGATTAGTTTAGTATTTTTTTCACACACTCAGACACCCTTGCTTGCCATGTGTGTGAGAGAGATAGTGAGCAGAGACAAGAAGAAGGGGGTTAGGAAGATGTTGCCTGCTCATCAACGCTAACCATCTCCCCCTTTTCACCCCTTTTCCTTTGTCTTTTGTGGGTTGCAAGGAAGCTACTGTCTTAGCTAGCTTAGCTTGTGCACAAATCCCAGTGTTACAATCTAGAAAATTAGCCTGCAAAGATGAGGTCCCATGCTGGCTGTACCACTGCATCATGCAACAGTGCCTTCAAGATCCAAGGCAATATCACAAACATTATAGGCAATTTGACCAAACTCACAACCTTGTATCTTTGCGGCAACCAACTTTCTAGACACACCCCTCAAGAACTAGGTTACCCTGAGAATGTGGACTTGGACCTTAGCAACAACACACTAACAGGTTCTATCCCAAAACACCTAGGCAATATCACAAACATCTCTCAATTGTTCCCTGACAATAACCAACTTTTTGGCGACATTCGTCGAGAATTAGGTTATTTGGTCAACTTAGAGATCTTGTTCCTTGACAATAACCAACTTTTTGACCAAACTTTGTTCCTATTTATAGAGAAACATGGCCAACAATTCAGCGGTAACAATTCAGTGGTATGTCGTGTACAAGGGTAAGGTTCCCGGAGTCTACGACGACTGGGAGGAGTGTCGGAGATAGGTTCACCGATTCAGCGGTAACAGTTACAAAGGGTACGCCACTAGGGCCGAGGCCGAATCTAGATACACCCGCTATCTAGTGGGAGAGGGGAGGGAGCGTTGGAGGAACCGGATGAAGACGAGTTTCATCGTGATGATGCTCATCGTGATGACCGCAGCTCTCTTCTATGTGATGGTAGTTTAGATGATCGATATCGACTTGTAATGTGAAGACAAACTCGCGGTCTCGAGACTTGTAATATAATGTTCTATCTTTGTTCGGTCTTTTCAATTCGGAGACTAATATGATGAATTGTATTCGGAGACTAAAATGATGAATTGTATTCAGAGACTAATCTTCTATTGTATTCGATGAATCTGTTGTTGATGTGTGCTGTTTATATTTTGTCCAATTATACATTTTGTAACCTGTGCAAAAAATAGAAAATAAAAAAATAAAAAAACCTAATATTCATACTAATGGCGCATCACACCATAGTGCGCCATTAGTATGCCGAACTTACTAATGGCGCACCTCGTTGTCGTGTGCCATTAGTATGCCAAAGCACCTGGGTATACATGGCCCCCTGGGAGGCATACTAATGGCGCACTGTTGTATATACTAATGGCGCATCTGAGGTGCGCCATTAGTATACCAGATACGCCATTAGTAAAATATACTAATGGCGTGCTACTAATGGCGCACCACCAATGCGCCATTAATGGCCAAATTAGGTGCGCCATTAGTAGGCCTTTTCCTAGTAGTCACCAACTGAGTCTTTTATAGGAGTAGAGATAAAAAACAGAGATGGTGATGATGGTGTGCCTTCCATCCTGCAATATAGACCGTTCGATTTATATCTGACAGATAGGAAGGAAACTATGGAAATTTTGCAAAAAGATACCCACACCCCTCTCCACATTTGCAAATAAGGCCTTCCCTCATTCATCCATTTCTATCACAAATAAACTACTCATATAAATGCATCTTGATGTTCCGTGCAACGCATGGGCATCTTGGTAGTCTCTCACAAGATAAACTACTGATACAAATGCATCTTGATGTTCCGTGCAACGCACGGGCATCTAGCTAGTTTATTTTAAAATAGTTACCGCGATGATTGGGGTGAAGTGATATATTTTATGTCTGCCCCGAATGATTTCAGATTCACTAGTAGTAACAAAGAAAAGGTTGTCTTGTTAATTAATGGAAAACAGGGTGAAAACTATCACATGAGGCCGGTAAAAACAAAGCACATTGGGTTCAGCGTCATCATCACTACAGCTATACGCGCGCGAGAAGTCTACATATCGAGGGCGCTACGGAGAAAAATACGTATCGAGTGTGTCTGAGCGAGGCATAGTGACACAATGTTCGAGAGAGAAACCAATTGACAGATTAAGATCAGATCGAGTTGTCACCCTTCTGCTGTCATTGTTGGGGTGGGGGTGGGGGTGGGGAGGGGGAGGGAGAGAAAGACATATCGAGTGTGCGCGGTATCCATAAAGGCACAACTAGCAAGTGTGTGTGTCTGTGTTTGAAAGAGGAATAGATAGATTACTATCAAGATTGAGGTGCCATCCTACTCCTTCAGTGTCGGCTAGTGTGTGTGTGTGTGTTTGAGAGAGAAGCCAGTTGATGGATTAGTATCAAGATCGAGCTGTCACCCTACTCCTTCGGTGTCGGGAAGTGTGTGTGTGTGGGTGGGTGGGTGGGGGGCAGTGACACTTACATATCTGTACTCTTATAAAAAACAGAGTTGGTGATGATGGTGTTCCTGCCATCCTACAATATAGGCCATCAGATTTATATCTGATGGATAGGAAGGAAACTATGGCAATTTTGCAAAAAGATACCCACACCCCTCCACATTTGCAAATAAGGCATTCCCTCGTTCATCCTTTTCTCCCACAAGATAAACTACTCATACAAATGCATCTTGATGTTCCGTGCAACGCATGGGCATCTTGCTAGTAGGGAGAAGGAGTTTGTGTGACACATCTCTATATTAAGGGATAGCTAGATAGCATGTGTGCGAGGCATACTTAAAGCATCACAGAGATAAACGAACGGTGTGCATGCAAGTTGTGACGCCCCAAGACCGTTGCGCCAGGTGTCTTCCAGTTATTCGCCGTCATTGCCATGTCATTCGCTTGCGTGTTGCTTCTTGCCTTGTCATCATGTGCATTGCATCATCATGTTTTCAAAACTTGCATCCGTCCGGGTTCCCTAGTTCTCTCCGTTGTCCGTTCTGAGCCCAGACACACTTGCACGCGCCCGCAACACCTCCGAAATAGTATTTTATAAGTGGCCGGAAAATGTTCTCGGATTGGGTTGAAAGTTGGCATGCGGTCCTGTTATGTTGTAGGTAGGCCACCTCCCAAGTTTCATCACATTTGGAGTCCGTTTGATGCCCCAACGGATAACTATAGCGACAGTATAGCCGGTCTTCTCGTCGGGCGTTTTCGGTCTCCGAAAACGGTTGCCGGGTTTTCCCTCCCTTTCCTCCCTAGACCGTCTACATAGCCCACTACCTACCACCGGGCCCAACCTAACCTCTCTCGTCAGCCCGTGGCCCTCCTCGCGTGCACGTCCGAAAGCTGTCCCCGGACCCGACCCGGACAGTCGTCACCATTGGGTCTGGATCATCCCCAAACATCCCTAAAATATTACCATTTTCTTATTTGGACTCCCGAGCCTTATTTTTCCTCACCGTACGATTTCGATCGGATGGACTGTATAACCCCTAAACTTAATCCCACCACTATATATAATAGGACCAAACCCTAAAATCTACAGAGATGTCCCATCCATCAAATCCTCCTCCGCCGCCACTGTCTTTCTCCCACCTCGGGATCCCCTTCGCACCAACCACACACCACCTCTCAATCCCCACCCAGCCAACCAAATCCGGCCTCAAATCAGCCCTCCATCCGCCATCTGTGACTGCCAGATGGAGATCCAACAAATCCCATGCGTCTTGCTCCTCCTGTACACCCCGCCTTCGCCAACCGTGCCTCGTCGGACCGGCCTCGCCGGAGACCAGCGGCACTCCACTCCGTCTCCAACTCTGGTCACGGAAACCAGCAGGAGCATCGTCCACTCGTTGCTGCTGCCTTCCCCTCGTCTCCCCGTGCAGACCACCAAAGGCCGCCCATGGAACTCTGCCGCCGGGCCTCCTCCTCGCCTAGCCACTCCGGCGACCAACAAGCCGGCCATGCGCCACCGCCATCAGGCCGAACCTCCCCTGCTTCTTCTCGCCTGTGCGTGCGTGCGTTGACTGCTGTCCCGAGCGGCCGCACCATCCTCCCTCCTGCTCGCATCGCGTGGGCCTCACCAAGTCCAATACGGCATTCCAGACCTGCCGCTGCTGCGCCCCGCATCCCCTGAAGATGCCGCGCCAAGCTTCCCTGCCTCGCTCACCTGCATCCACCTCGCCCTCACGAGCATGACCACCGGGGCGCCACATCACCGGTCCTCTCACGTGCCCGAAGCTCAAGCTCCTTTGCCCGGGCGTCCCACGCACCTCAAGTCATCGTCCCGCGCCTGGAGACGCGTCCCTCCATCCCCTGCGCCTCCGTCTCTTCCTCACCGCCGCTCTCCTGTTTCACGCTGCGCCGTTCCTCTGTTTCGTTCGAGCAGCAACGAGCAGGTCCGCTCGCGTTGACCAAGCGAAGCAAGCGCCAGGCCCAGCCTGCTTCTTTGCCATGGCCCAGCCGCACCTCATCCATCCACCGACTGGGCTGAGGCCCAGATCTGTCAGCTCCATGGAGCCCTATGTGAGCAGCCTTATGCCCGGTGTTTTGTTCCACTCTTGCCGCCCTAGTTTCCATCATACCGGTGTTTTATTCCTTGATTTTGCATTCCTTACGTGGTTGGGTGTTATGGGAACCCCTTGATAGTTCGCTTTGAATAAAACTCCTCCAGCAAGGCCCAACCTTGGTTTTACCATTTGCCTCACCACCACCTACTTTTCCCTTGGGAGTCGTGCTCCTGAGGGTCATCTTTATTTTAACCCCCCGGGCCAGTGCTTCTGTAAGTGTTGGTTCGAACCGAGCTGCCTGCGGGGCCACCTCAGGGAAACTTGAGGTTTGGTTTTACTCATAGCTAGTCTCATCCGGTGCTGCCCTGAGAACGAGATATGTGCGACTCCTATCGAGATTTGTCGGCACATCGGTTGGCTTTGCTGGTCTTGTTTTACCATTGTCGGAATGTCTAGTAACCGGGATTCCAAGTCTGATCGGGTCTTCCTGGGAGAAGGAATATCCTTCGTTGACCATGAGAGCTTGTGATGGGCTAAGTTGGGACACCCCTATAGGGTTTGAACTTTCAAAAGTTGTGCCTGCGGTTATGGGCAGATGGGAATTTGTTAATATCCGGTTGTAGAGAACTTGACACTTGACTTAATTAAAATGCATCAACCACGTGTGTAGCCGTCATGGTCTCTTTTCGGCGAAGTCCGAGAAGTGAACACGGTTCTTGTGTTACGATTATGCGTAAGTAGTTTCAGGATCACTTCTTGATCACTTCTAGCTTCTAGACCATTGTGTTGCTTCTCTTCTCGCTCTTATTTGCGTATGTTAGCCACCATATATGCTTAGTGCTTGCTGCAGCTTCACCTCATTACCTTATCCTACCCATAAGCTTAAATAGTCTTGATCTTGCGGGTGTGAGATTGCTGAGTCCTCATGACTCACAGATACTTCCAAACAGTTGCAGGTGCCGATGATACCAGTGCAGATGATGCAACCGAGCTCAAGTGGGAGCTCAATGAAGATCGTGTTCGTTGTTTTGTTTCGTTTCCTGTTGATTAGTAGTGGAGCCCAGTTGGGACGATCGGGGATCTAGCATTTGGGGTTGTCTTCTTTTATTTTGGTTCCGTAGTCGGACCTTCGATTGTATTTGGATGATGTATGAATTATTTATGTATTGTGTGAAGTGGCGATTGTAAGCCAACAATTTATCCCTTTCTTATTCAGTACATGGGATGTGTGAAGATTACCCCTCTTGCGATAAGCCTACCATGCGTCTATGCCTCTAAGTCGTGCCCCGACACGTGGGAGATATAGCCGCATTGTGGGTGTTACAAGTTGGTAATCAGAGTCATCCCCGACTTAGGACCCCCCTGCTTGATCGAATCGCTGATGTTGTTGAATCTAGAAGAAAATGTTTTGAGTCTTATTATATATATCGGAGAGTAGGATTCTTTTTACTCCTCTGTCCCTTCGTCGCTCTAGTGATGCCTCCTGACGTAGAAGTTTTGACTCTTCTCTTCTCAAATTTGACTAAAAAAATTTAGGATCATGCGGGTATCTTGGAATCGTTCTGATGGTTTTGTGACGAGAACATTGTTCTTGGTGCCTCCTAACATTTAGGGGTTGTGGAAGTTTCCAGGGGAGTTGAGCTCCGAGGTGTTGTCGTCACAACTTTATCATTGCAGTTCTGGAATACCTGAGTTCGCCGACATCCAAAATCTCTTTTATGCAGTTGTTGGTTTGATAACCTCGACGCCACCCAGTACTAGGGCGGGTGATCGGGAGTCTTTCTATAACTCGTATAACGGATGCTTTTCGAAGGTTGAGGTACATGATTTCCGAAGGTTTCTTGGTTATGTGTTGAAGGATGGATACAGCTGGATGTAGGAATTGTTAGTTTGGGTGAGATATTATGCTTCCCCTATATCCCTAACACTCGATTGCATAAGCAGAAAGTTTCGGGAGTTTATAAGCGGGAATTCAAGTAGCTCCTAGAATATCTTTCCAACAGACACATGATACGATATGGGATCTATGATATGTTTGTTTCCGGCTTATTTTGCAAGCCAATCCTTTGTTTTGTTTCGGTTTGTGGTATTTGAGTTGCTTCAATGTCAAGTGTTGATTCCATACCTTTCCTGAGCGGTGTTCTCATATTCCTATGTGAACATTAATCCTTCTAATTATCGAGATTGTCATGCCAATTCTTTTCCAACCGATGTGCTCCTCTTCAAGTGGATCCGATCATTTCCAACATCCGCAATATCAACTCAAAGTCTTCTCAACAGTGTTTGTTTCATCCGTCCCAAGTTGCCTTTGTTTTCCCGCCCTCCCACCCTTTTTCTTCAAGGATTCAGATTTCTTAATCATGTATCCTTTTATTTGTGAGAAGTCTCTTTAGTCTTTTCTTTCAATGTTTTACCCGGTGTTTCTTATGAAGATGCTAAGGGAGCTTCAAGTTCGTCACTCTTCACTCGTTTTCTTCTCCGGTGGATTCAATTCAAGCTTTGTCGAGCATATCCTCTCCTTGTTTCAAATGTTTTCTTATGCCGGTGGACCTCATAATCATTCCCCGCTTGCTATTCAATTGTTCCGGAGTGCTGAAGATATCTCAGGAGATTCACGTTTCCATTGCTAATTCGCATAAACTATCTCGAGGTTGTTATCTTATTCAAGCTATTTAATTCAACCGGCGTAATCTCCCTTTCAAGTAACCATTTCAATGGTGTATCTTTTGAGTGGGCCCTAACCCATAGGTCTTTCCCAGGATCTTACCCGACTCTTCTAATCTTCTGGAGTTATCCTCAAATTCATTTCAGAGTTTGACGTAAGAATGAGTTGTCATCAGTCAAATGTCTTTCTCCAAGACCCTTCAAATTCTTTTCATTTTTGGTTCAACGTTTCTAATTTTCATTCCGGAGTACCTCAACAATTCATGGTGGTGTTTCTTGATAACCCACAAGTATAGGGGATCGCAACAGCTTTCGAGGGTAGAGTATTCAACCCAAATTTATTGATTCGACACAAGGGGAGCCAAAGAATATTCTCAAGTATTAGCAACTGAGCTGTCAATTCAGCCACACCTGGAAACTTAGTATCTGCAACAAAGTGTTTAGTAGCAAAGTAATATGATAGTGGTGGTAGCGGCAACAAAAGTAAAGACAGCAAAAGTAATATTTTTGGTATTTTGTAGTGATTGTAACAGTGGCAGCGGGAAAGTAAATAAGCGAGAACCAGTATATGGAAAACTCATAGGCACCGGATCAGTGATGGATAATTATGCCGGATGCGGTTCATCATGTAACAGTCATAACATAGAATGACACAGAACTAGCTCCAATTCATCAATGTAATGTAGGCATGTATTCCGTATATAGTGATACGTGCTTATGGAAAAGAACTTGCATGACATCTTTTGTCCTACCCTCCCGTGGCAGTAGGGTCCTATTGGAAACTAAGGGATATTAAGGCCTCCTTTTAATAGAGAACCGGAACAAAGCATTAGCACATAGTGAATACATGAACTCCTCAAACTATGGTCATCACTGGGAGTGGTCCTGATTATTGTCACTTCGGGGTTGTCGGATCATAATGCATAGTAGGTGACTATAGACTTGCAAGATAGGATCAAGAACTCACATATATTCATGAAAACATAATAGGTTCAGATCTGAAATCATGGCACTCGGGCCCTAGTGACAAGCATTAAGCATAGCAAAGTCATAGCAACATCAATCTCAGAACATAATGGATACTAGGGATCAAGCCCTAACAAAACTAACTCGATTACATGATAAATCTCATCCAACCCATCACCGTCCAGCAAGCCTACGATGGAATTACTCACGCACGGCGGTGAGCATCATGAAATTGGTGATGGAGGATGGTTGATGATGACGACGGCGATGAATCCCCCTCTCCGGAGCCCCGAACGGACTCCAGATCAGCCTTCCCGAGAGGTTTTAGGGCTTAGCAGCGGCTCCGTATCGTAAAACGCGATGATTTATTCTCTCTGATTTTTTTCTCTCTGAAAGCAAATATATAGAGTTGGAGTTGGCGTCGGAGGGCATCTAGGGAGCCCACGAGGTAGGGGGGCGCGCCCTAGGGGGGGCGCCCCCACCCTCGTGAGAAGGGTGTGGGGCCCCTGGTCTTCATCTTTGGCGAGGATTTTTTATTATTTTTTCTAAGATGTTCCGTGGAGTTTCACGTCATTCCGAGAATATTTGTTTTCTGCACATAAAACAACACCATGGCAATTCTGCTGAAAACGGCGTTAGTCCGGGTTAGTTCCATTCAAATCATTCAAGTTAGAGTCCAAAACAAGGGCAAAAGTGTTTGGAAAATTAGATACGACGGAGACGTATCATTTCTCATCGTCATTCTCGAATTCGAAGACCAAAGAAGATTTTTCTCTCAATCTTGGTCCGTTCTCTCGAAGATGCCTAGTTCAAGCTTGATGCCATCCTCTCATAATTGTTTTTGATTGTGAGAGTTCTTTTCACCTATCCAGAGCAATTCAAGATTCTTTTCATTCTGATTCTTCGAAGGCCATCATTTCGGGTTTATTCATCCTCAGCTTTCAGCTATTGTTCTCCAAATCATACCGGTGCATCATTAAGTATTCTCTTATCAGCTTGTGATTTCTTCCTTCTCTTGTATCAAATTCCCTCAAGTATCTTCATTCGTTCTCTAATTCTTACCGGTGTTTCTTTATCTTTTCTTCGTTCATTTTCAATTCTTACGGTGGTTCTTCCAAGATAATTCTTCCTTCGTTTATCATATCAATTTATTCGTTGTTTCAATCCTTCCGGTGGTTCGTCGAAGACCTTCTAAAGTTTGCGCTATATCTATCTTAATCCTTCCTACGAGAATAAGTAAAATGCCAAAACCGTTTCTTGTCATCAATTTAAATTGGTGAAGGATAAGCATAATGTAATTCTTACTCTTGTTTCATCCAAGTGATTAATTCCTTATTCTGGAGGTTCATTGAAATTCTTGATTTTTTTGCTTCATCTTTTCTTTCCAGAGTTCCATGTTTTTCTCGATTATATCATGGCGAAGCTCCATCTAAATCATTGCAAGGATTCACCTTGTGTTTTCAACTTCTCTTTCTTTTTATCATCCTTTTATTACCGGAGTTCTTCATGGAGGCTCTACGTGGTGGTTCACCAAGGATTCTTTGCATTCTTCATTTACTCTTCAAGATTTCTCTTGAACCTATGATCCGCCAAGCTATACTCTCTAATAAACATGGTGCTCAATGCATGTCTTGTTTTTAGGAGTTCAAGCATTCTTCATCTTGCATTCCGAAATACAATTCGTTCTACTTTATCTTTCAAGATGATGTTATGTCATTTTTGACAATTTCTTTGTGTTTCATGATTCACAAGTTTTCCGGAATGACATATTGTAAACCTATCATTTTCAATTCGTTCATGAGATACTTTGCAACCCACCAATCTCTTCATTGGAGTTATCTTGGGTTATTCTTCACCTAAAGATTTCCCTAAGGATTTTTGCTAATTATGGTGCTCATAAATGACCTAAGTTCTTCATTTATCCTCCCGGAGATATAAGTTTTTCATCTCCTCGTCGATTTAAAGCAAGCAATTGTTTTCCGTTTGTGGTGTCGGGTGGTAGGTGCGACATATGCCAACGGGTGGCTTATCATTGTGGGTTCCCGTAAGACGTCGCCGGTGCCTGGAAGCGGGATGAGGCGAAGACATGCATGCCGGCGAATCTTACCCAGCTTCGGGGCTCTCCGTGGAGATAACACCCCTACTGCTGCTCTGCGGGGTCTCCGCATGATCACTGGATGAACAAGTAGCTACACGATGCTCCTTGAGCTGTTTTGTGAGAAGAAGAAGAAGGGCACGGCTAGCTCTCCTCCCCTCTCTATATGGTGTCTAGAACTAGCTTGGATCAACCCTTTGCATGGGTGCCCCGGGGGGTTTATATAGGCCTACCCCCCGAGGGTACAATGGTAATCCGGCTGGGCGTGGGGCCCGGCCGTCTGTGTCTACACTCGCCGGCTTTTGCGCTGGCTGCTGGGGCCCGCCGGCTGGTGGGTCCTGCCGGCTGCCGGCTCCATGGTCGACAGGCAGGCCCCACTGTCATGGGCCTTGTCGGTGGCTGGTTACTGTTACTCAATCCTGGTGACGAGGGCTTCGCCGAGGTGGGCGTGGCTACAGTGCCGCCGTCCGGCGGGTGATCGCTGTAGCCTTACCGCGTCTTGTCTCCTTAACGGGGCGTCTCCTTCGAGGGAGGTGGCAAGCTAGCTGTGGGGAGCCGGCTCTGTCTTGGGCCGACTAGGGGAGGCCTGGCCGCCTTCGGGTGTCTCTCTGCCAGAAGGGGCCCACCGCCCGTGGGCCGCGCTGGCAGCCCGTCGTGGATGACATCAGGGTCAACATGGCAACAGTGCCGCGTCGGACGGGTCATGGCCACCCGTACGGCGCACTATGCCAGGCGTGCTCCGGGATTCGGGGGTGGCAGGTTTTACTGTAGCCACGCCCCATCACATCGCCGTTATGTGGATGCAGACTTCAAGGGTACGATCTTGACCGCTTTGTGGGAGCCGGCTTCTTGGAGTCGGCCTTCTCGCGGCCGGCTTCTTGGAGCCGGCCCTCCCACGGCTTTCTTCGTGAGGGCTAAAGTCGGGCCGCCTTCCGATAGTCGGTCTGGGAGACAGCCGGCGAGGGGAAGGCGGCCCCACGTCTTGGGTTCTTGAGGGCCGGAACGGCTCGTAATTTTTTCAGAAGGGCCAGGGGGAGCCGGTTAGGCTACCTGTGTTCGTTTACTCCGACATGTGGTAGGATTTCACCTCAAGTTTTTGAGATGTTTTCCATAAGCCCTCAACAAGCTTGTTCTTTTTGTTGTTGATTTCCCAACAACTTCGTTCAATCTTTCTTTTTAAGGATGCTTTTCAAATTCTATTGTGGTAGAAGATGTCATTTTCTTCTCAACTCTTTCCTTTCCAATGATCCAACTTCTATTCTTTCGTCCCGGAGGCATTGTGATGTTGCTTTTTTTCACTCATCATCTTGGATTGTGAGGACCATGTTCTTTTCGTTCTTATCCATTCAACCGGAGTGTCGTGCCCTCTTTTCAAGTTCTTCCCATTCTATCAAGTTTTGCCTCCTCAACCGGAGTGCCGTCTGTAATCTTTCTTACCGCTTGTGTCATTCTTTCAATAGTTCCGGTGGCAGTGTGTTGTTGTTTTCATCAAGTACCCTCTCATCTTTTCAAGTTCATGTTCAATTCCGTCCATTTACAGTCAGAATGCTGCCCAAATTATATCATCCTTATTCCTTCTCTATCTTGTTTTAACCGGAGTGTTCTATCTATAATTCCTCTTCTAACCGGAGTCTCATCCAAGTGCTTTCATTTTGCCAAGTTCATATTTTGCCTTCCTTTTCCAACCGGAGTGTTGTCGTAATTGATCTTTATCATTCCTTGCAAATCTCGGTTCAACCGGAGTGCTTGCATGTACTTCTTGTCCTTTGCAACCCTTTTCTTATGACTTTCAACCTACAAGGTTCTAGTAATGTTCATTGTTCCTCTTTTCTAACGGAGTGTTTTCAACTTTGTTCATCTTCGTTCTATTCTTTCTTTGCCCGAAGGGGCCCACCGCCCGTGGGCCGCGCTGGCAGCCCGTCGTGGATGACATCAAGGTCAACATGGCAACAGTGCCGCGCCAGACGGGTGATGGCCACCCGTACGGCGCACTGTGCCAGGCGTGCTCCGGGATTCGGGGGTGGCAAGTTTTACTGTAGCCACGCCCCGTCACATCGCCGTTATGTGGATGCAGACTTCGAGGGTACGATCTTGATCTCTTTGTGGGAGCCAGCTTCTTCAAGTCGGCCTTCTCGTGGCCGGCTTCTTGGAGCCGGCCCTCCCATGGCTTTCTTCATGAGGGCTAAAGTTGGGCCGCCTTCCGATAGTCGGTCTGGGAGACAGCCAGCGAGGGGAAGGCGGCCCCACGTCTTGGGTTCTTGAGGGCCGGAACGGCTCGTAATTTTTTTAGAAGGGCCAGGGGTAGCCGGCTAGGCTACCCGTATTCATTTACTCCGACAGTAGTCCTCGAAGCTGATCAAGCTTCGAGGCTGACAAAGGTACGAGAAGCTTGGTCAGCTTCCTATCTTGAGGGAACCGGCTTTTCTTGTGCGCGCCGTCTTCGAAAAGCTCCGTTTCTCGTAGGCGGGACCGCGGGTTGGCCTGCGAGCTGACCGCGCGCCATCCCGCGGGCCACGTGGCAAGGAAATCCTGCCAACGCACGCGCGCGACGGGACACCGCCGCAGGCCCGGGCCCGCCACTCTTAGGCCTCGGCCCGAGCGCGGATCTTCTGCTGCCCACACGGACCGCTCGCCTTCCCGCGGTGGTTTTATTACGCCATCAAGGCGCAATAATCGTGGGACGTGGGGGAGTGGGCGCATTTGATCCCACGTTCCCCCACACCACGCCTCCTCGGCTCCGCCGCGCGGGTCTATAAGTAGGGGGAGGAGGGGGAGCGGCAGAGGCTCACACGCTCTCCCTCGCTCCGCCCCTTCTCGCCTTCCTACTTCGTCCTCACGCCGCCGCAGCAACCCATTGCCGCGCCGTTCCGCCATCGGACCTCTCGGTTCCTTTGGTCCCGCCGCAGCGGGGTCGTGCGCGTCTCCGCCATCGCATCGTCTTGCTCCTCGCTGCATCGCCCCCATGGCGTTGTCGAGCTCGTGGGATGGCTCCAACGTCCACGAGGACCACGTCAAGTTCCTCCGCCGGACGCGGCGCCTGCCGGGCGAGAACTTCGTTCGGGTTCATCAGGTGCCGGCGAGGGAGATTTCGCCGGCACCGGAGGAGGGCGAGCGGGTGATCTTCCGCTCGCACTGCCTGCGCGGCTTCGGCCTCCCGGCGAGCGGATTCCTTCGAGATTTCCTTGAATTCTACCACCTCCAGCCGCATCACCGCACTCCCAACGCGGTGATGCTGCTGTCGGCTTTCGTCACCCTGTGCGAGGGCTTTCTTGGGGTTCTCCCCACTCTTGAGCTCTGGGGAGAATTCTTCCAGAGCAAGCTCGGCACCGTCGTCGCGGGCGTGCTCACCCCCTGCGGAGCCTTCATTGCCATGAGGCGGATGGGCGAGAACAATCCGTTCCCGCCCATCCCGCTGATCCAGTCGGTGAAGCTCTGGCAGAAGTCCTACTTTTACATGAAGAACGTCGCCCATCAAGGCGACTACGTCAACCTGCCGGCTTACATAGCCGGACCGCCGGCTGGGAGGCAACCTTCGTGGAGCTAGTTATTGCCATGTCATTCGCTTGCGTGTTGCTTCTTGCCTTGTCATCATGTGCATTGCATCATCATGTTTTCAAAACTTGCATCCGTCCGGGTTCCCTAGTTCTCTCCGTTGTCCGTTCTGAGCCCAGGCACACTTGCACGCGCCCGCGACACCTCCGAAATAGTATTTTATAAGTGGCCGGAAAATGTTCTCGGATTGGGTTGAAAGTTGGCATGCGGTCCTGTTATGTTCTAGGTAGCCCACCTCCCAAGTTTCATCACATTCGGAGTCCGTTTGATGCCCCAACGGATAACTATAGTGGCAGTATAGCCGGTCTTCTCGTCGGGCATTTTCGGTCTCCGAAAACGGTTGCCGGGTTTTCCCTCCCTTTCCCCCCTAGACCGTCTACACAGCCCACTACCTACCACCGGGCCCAACCTAACCTCTCTCGTCAGCCCGTGGCCCTCCTCGCGTGCGCGTCCGAAAGCTATCCCCGGACCCGACCCGGACAGTTGTCACCGTTGGGTCTGGATCATCCCCAAACATCCCTAAAATATTACCATTTTCTTATTTGGACTCCCGAGCCTTATTTTTCCTCACCGTACAATTTCGATCGGATGGACTGTATAACCCCTAAACTTAATCCCACCACTATATATAATAGGACCAAACCCTAAAATCTACAGAGATGTCCCATCCATCAAATCCTCCTCCGCCGCCACTGTCTTTCTCCCACCTCGGGATCCCCTTTGCACCAACCACACACCACCTCTCAATCCCCACCCAGCCAACCAAATCCGGCCTCAAATCAGCCCTCCATCCGCCATCTGTACTGCCAGATGGAGATCCAACAAATCCCATGCGTCTTGCTCCTCCTGTACACCCCGCCTTCGCCAACCGTGCCTCGTCGGACCAGCCTCGCCGGAGACCAGCGGCGCTCCACTCCGTCTCCAACTCTGGTCATGGAAACCAGCAGGAGCATCGTCCACTCGTTGCCGCTGCCTTCCCCTCGTCTCCCCGTGCAGACCACCCAAGGCCGCCCATGGAACTCTGCCGCCGGGCCTCCTCCTCGCCTAGCACTCCGGCGACCAGCAAGCCGGCCATGCGCCACCGCCATCAGGCCGAACCTCCCCTGCTTCTTCTCACCTGTGCGTGCGTGCGTTGACCGCTGTCCCGAGCGGCCGCACCATCCTACCTCTTGCTCGCATCGCGTGGGCCTCACCAAGTCCAATACGGCATTCCAGACCTGCCGCCGCTGCGCCCCGCGTCCCCTGAAGACGCCGCGCCAAGCTTCCCTGCCTCGCTCACCTGCATCCACCTCGCCCTCACGAGCATGACCACTGGGGCGCCACATCGCCGGTCCTCTCACGCGCCCGAAGCTCAAGCTCCTTTGCCCGGGCGTCCCACGCACCTCAAGTCGTCGTCCCGCGCCTGGAGACGCGCCCCTCCATCCACTGCGCCTCCGTCTCTTCCTCGCCGCCGCTCTCCTGTTTCACGCCGCGCCGTTCCTCTGTTTCGTTCGAGCAGCAACGAGCAGGTCCGCTCGCGTTGACCAAGCGAAGCAAGCGCCAGGCCCAGCCTGCTTCTTTGCCATGGCCCAGCCGCACCTCATCCATCCACCGACTGGGCCGAGGCCCAGATCTGTCAGCAACATGGAGCCCTATGTGAGCAGCCTTATGCCCGGTGTTTTGTTCCACTCTTGCCGCCCTAGTTTCCATCATACCGGTGTTTTATTCCTTGATTTTGCATTCCTTACGTGGTTGGGTGTTATGGGAACCCCTTGATAGTTCGCTTTGAATAAAACTCCTCTAGCAAGGCCCAACCTTGGTTTTACCATTTGCCTCACCACCACCTACTTTTCCCTTGGGAGTCGCGCTCCCGAGGGTCATCTTTATTTTAACCCCCCGGGCCAGTGCTTCTGTAAGTGTTGGTTCGAACCGAGCTGCCTGCGGGGCCACCTCAGGGAAACTTGAGGTTTGGTTTTACTCATAGCTAGTCTCATCCGGTGTTGCCCTGAGAACGAGATATGTGCGACTCCTATCGAGATTTGTCGGCACATCGGTTGGCTTTGCTGGTCTTGTTTTACCATTGTCGGAATGTCTTGTAACCGGGATTCCAAGTCTGATCGGGTCTTCCTGGGAGAAGGAATATCCTTCGTTGACCATGAGAGCTTGTGATGGGCTAAGTTGGGACACCCCTATAGGGTTTGAACTTTCAAAAGCTGTGCCCGCGGTTATGGGCAGATGGGAATTTGTTAATATCCGGTTGTAGAGAACTTGACACTTGACTTAATTAAAATGCATCAACCACGTGTGTAGCCGTCATGGTCTCTTTTCGGCGAAGTCCGAGAAGTGAACACGGTTCTTGTGTTACGATTATGCGTAAGTAGTTTCAGGATCACTTCTTGATCACTTCTAGCTTCTAGACCATTGTGTTGCTTCTCTTCTCGCTCTTATTTGCGTATGTTAGCCACCATATATGCTTAGTGCTTGCTGCAGCTTCACCTCATTACCTTATCCTACCAATAAGCTTAAATAGTCTTGATCTTGCGGGTGTGAGATTGCTGAGTCCTCATGACTCACAGATACTTCCAAACAGTTGCAGGTGCCGATGATACCAGTGCAGATGATGCAACCGAGCTCAAGTGGGAGCTCAATGAAGATCATGTTCGTTGTTTTGTTTCGTTTCCTGTTGATTAGTAGTGGAGCCCAGTTGGGACGATCGGGGATCTAGCATTTGGGGTTGTCTTCTTTTATTTTGGTTCCGTAGTCGGACCTTCGATTGTATTTGGATGATGTATGAATTATTTATGTATTGTGTGAAGTGGCGATTGTAAGCCAACTCTTTATCCCTTTC
Organism: Triticum urartu; assembly: GCF_056163025.1. Taxonomy (NCBI): domain Eukaryota; kingdom Viridiplantae; phylum Streptophyta; class Magnoliopsida; order Poales; family Poaceae; genus Triticum; species Triticum urartu. Next base: position 541,729,930 of record NC_141874.1, read on the forward strand.
TTATTCAGTACATGGGATGTGTGAAGATTACCCCTCTTGCGACAAGCCTACCATGCGTCTATGCCTCTAAGTTGTGCCCCGACACATGGGAGATATAGCCGCATTGTGGGTGTTACAAGTTGGTAATCAGAGTCATCCCCGACTTAGGAGCCCCCTGCTTGATCGAATCGCTGATGTTGTTGAATCTAGAAGAAAATGTTTTGAGTCTTATTATATATATCGGAGAGTAGGATTCTTTTTACTCCTCTGTCCCTTCGTCGCTCTAGTGATGCCTCCTGACGTAGAAGTTTTGACTCTTCTCTTCTCAAATTTGACTAAAAAAATTTAGGATCATGCGGGTATCTTGGAATCGTTCTGATGGTTTTGTGACGAGAACATTGTTCTTGGTGCCTCCTAACATTTAGGGGTTGTGGAAGTTTCCAGGGGAGTTGAGCTCCGAGGTGTTGTCGTCACAATTTTATCATTGCAGTTCTGGAATACCTGAGTTCGCCGACATCAAAAATCTCTTTTATGCAGTTGTTGGTTTGATAACCTCGTCGCCACCCAGTACTAGGGCGGGTGATCGGGAGTCTTTCTATAACTCGTATAACGGATGCTTTTCGAAGGTTGAGGTACATGATTTCCGAAGGTTTCTTGGTTATGTGTTGAAGGATGGATATAGCTGGATGTAGGAATTGTTAGTTTGGGTGAGATATTATGCTTCCCCTATATCCCCAACACTTGATTGCATAACCAGAAAGTTTCGGGAGTTTATAAGCGGGAATTCAAGTAGCTCCTAGAATATCTTTCCAACAGACACATGATACGATATGGGATCTATGATATGTTTGTTTCCGGCTTATTTTGCAAGCCAATCCTTTGTTTTGTTTCGGTTTGTGGTATTTGAGTTGCTTCAATGTCAAGTGTTGATTCCATACCTTTCCTGAGTGGTGTTCTCATATTCCTATGTGAACATTAATCCTTCTAATTATCGAGATTGTCATGCCAATTCTTTTCCAACCGATGTGCTCCTCTTCAAGTGGATCCGATCATTTCCAACATCCGCAATATCAACTCAAAGTCTTCTCAACAGTGTTTGTTTCATCCGTCCCAAGTTGCCTTTGTTTTCCCGCCCTCCCACCCTTTTTCTTCAAGGATTCAGATTTCTTAATCATGTATCCTTTTATTTGTGAGAAGTCTCTTTAGTCTTTTCTTTCAATGTTTTACCCGGTGTTTCTTATGAAGATGCTAAGGGAGCTTCAAGTTCGTCACTCTTCACTCGTTTTCTTCTCCGGTGGATTCAATTCAAGCTTTGTCGAGCATATCCTCTCCTCGTTTCAAATGTTTTCTTATGCCGGTGGACCTCATAATCATTCCCCACTTGCTATTCAATTGTTCCAGAGTGCTGAAGATATCTCAGGAGATTCACGTTTCCATTGCTAAATCGCATAAACTATCTCGAGGTTGTTATCTTATTCAAGCCATTTAATTCAACCGGCGCAATCTCCCTTTCAAGTAACCATTTCAATGGTGTATCTTTTGAGTGGGCCCTAACCCATAGGTCTTTCCCAGGATCTTACCCGACTCTTCTAATCTTCTGGAGTTATCCTCAAATTCATTTCAGAGTTTGAGGTAAGAATGAGTTGTCATCAGTCAAATGTCTTTCTCCAAGACCCTTCAAATTCTTTTCATTTTTGGTTCAACGTTTCTAATTTTCATTCCGGAGTACCTCAACAATTCATGGTGGTGTTTCTTGATAACCCACAAGTATAGGGGATCGCAACAGCTTTCGAGGGTAGAGTATTCAACCCAAATTTATTGATTCGACACAAGGGGAGCCAAAGAATATTCTTAAGTATTAGCAACTGAGCTGTCAATTCAACCACACCTGGAAACTTAGTATCTGCAACAAAGTGTTTAGTAGCAAAGTAATATGATAGTGGTGGTAGCGGCAACAAAAGTAAAGACAGCAAAAGTAATATTTTTGGTATTTTGTAGTGATTGTAACAATGGCAGCGGGAAAGTAAATAAGCGAGAACCAGTATATGGAAAACTCGTAGGCACCGGATCAGTGATGGATAATTATGCCGGATGCGGTTCATCATGTAACAGTCATAACATAGAATGACACAGAACTAGCTCCAATTCATCAATGTAATGTAGGCATGTATTCTGTACATAGTCATACGTGCTTATGGAAAAGAACTTGCATGACATCTTTTGTCCTACCCTCCCGTGGCAGCAGGGCCCTATTGGAAACTAAGGGATATTAAGGCCTCCTTTTAATAGAGAACCGGAACAAAGCATTAGCACATAGTGAATACATGAACTCCTCAAACTATGGTCATCACCGGGAGTGGTCCTGATTATTGTCACTTCGGGGTTGTCGGATCATAATGCATAGTAGGTGACTATAGACTTGCAAGATAGGATCAAGAACTCACATATATTCATGAAAACATAATAGGTTCAGATCTGAAATCATGGCACTCGGGCCCTAGTGACAAGCATTAAGCATAGCAAAGTCATAGCAACATCAATCTCAGAACATAATGGATACTAGGGATCAAGCCCTAACAAAACTAACTCGATTACATGACAAATCTCATCCAACCCATCACCGTCCAGCAAGCCTACGATGGAATTACTCACACACGGCGGTGAGCATCATGAAATTGGTGATGGAGGATGGTTGATGATGACGACGGCGATGAATCCCCCTCTCCGGAGCCCCGAACGGACTCCAGATCAGCCTTCTCGAGAGGTTTTAGGGCTTAGCAGCGGCTCCGTATCGTAAAACGCGATGATTTATTCTCTCTGATTTTTTTCTCTCTGAAAGCAAATATATAGAGTTGGAGTTGGCGTCGGAGGGCATCTAGGGTGCCCACGAGGTAGGGGGGCGCGCCCTAGGGGGGGCGCCCCCACCCTCGTGAGAAGGGTGTGGGGCCCCTGGTCTTCATCTTTGGCGAGGATTTTTTATTATTTTTTCTAAGATGTTCCGTGGAGTTTCACGTCATTCTGAGAATATTTGTTTTCTGCACATAAAACAACACCATGGCAATTCTGCTGAAAATGGCGTTAGTCCGGGTTAGTTCCATTCAAATCATTCAAGTTAGAGTCCAAAACAAGGGCAAAAGTGTTTGGAAAATTATATACGACGGAGACGTATCATTTCTCATCGTCATTCTCAAATTCGAAGACCAAAGAAGATTTTTCTCTCAATCTTCGTCCGTTCTCTCGAAGATGCCTAGTTCAAGCTTGATGCCATCCTCTCATAATTGTTTTTGATTGTGAGAGTTCTTTTCACCTATCCAGAGCAATTCAAGATTCTTTTCATTTTGATTCTTCGAAGGCCATCATTTCGGGTTTATTCATCCTCAGCTTTCAGCTATTGTTCTCCAAATCATACCGGTGCATCATTAAGTATTCTCTTATCAGCTTGTGATCTCTTCGTTCTCTTGTATCAAATTCCCTCAAGTATCTTCATTCGTTCTCTAATTCTTACCGGTGTTTCTTTATCTTTTCTTCGTTCATTTTCAATTCTTACGGTGGTTCTTCCAAGATTATTCTTCCTTCGTTTATCATATCAATTTATTCGTTGTTTCAATCCTTCCGGTGGTTCGTCGAAGACCTTCTGAAGTTTGCGCTATATCTATCTTAATCCTTCCTACGAGAATAAGTAAAATGCCAAATCCGTTTCTTGTCACCAATTTAAATTGGTGAAGGATAAGCATAATGTAATTCTTACTCTTGTTTCATCCAAGTGATTAATTCCTTATTCTGGAGGTTGATTAAAATTCTTGATTTTTTTGCTTCATCTTTTCTTTCCGGAGTTCCAAGTTTTTCTCGATTATATCATGGCGAAGCTCCATCTAAATCATTGCAAGGATTCACCTTGTGTTTTCAACTTCTCTTTCTTTTTATCATCCTTTTATTACCGGAGTTCTTCATGGAGGCTCTACGTGGTGGTTCATCAAGGATTCTTTGCATTCTTCTTTTGCTCTTCAAGATTTCTCTTGAAGCTATGATCCGCCAAGCTATACTCTCTAATAAACATGGTGCTCAATGCATGTCTTGTTTTTAGGAGTTCAAGCATTCTTCATCTTGCATTCCGAAATACAATTCGTTCTACTTTATCTTTCAAGATGATGTTATGTCATTTTTGACAATTTCTTCGTGCTTCATGATTCACAAGTTTTCCGGAATGACATATTGTAAACCTATCATTTTCAATTCGTTCATGAGATACTTTGCAACCCACCAATCTCTTCATTGGAGTTATCTTGGGTTATTCTTCACCTAAAGATTTCCCTAAGGCTTGTTGCTAATTATGGTGCTCATAAATGACCTAAGTTCTTCATTTATCCTCCCGGAGATATAAGTTTTTCATCTCCTCGTCGATTTAAAGCAAGCAATTGTTTTCCGTTTGTGGTGTCGGGTGGTAGGTGCGACATATGCCAACGGGTGGCTTATCATTGTGGGTGCCCGTAAGACGTCGCCAGTGCCTGGAAGCGGGATGAGGCGAAGACATGCACGCCGGCGAATCTTACCCAGCTTCGGGGCTCTCCGTGGAGATAACACCCCTACTGCTGCTCTGCGGGGTCTCCGCATGATCACTGGATGAACAAGTAGCTACACGATGCTCCTTGAGCTGTTTTGTGAGAAGAAGAAGAAGGGCACGGCTAGCTCTCCTCCCCTCTCTATATGGTGTCTAGAACTAGCTTGGATCAACCCTTTGCATGGGTGCCCCAGGGGGTTTATATAGGCCTACCCCCCGAGGGTACAATGGTAATCCGGCTGGGCGTGGGGCCCGGCCGTCTGTGTCTACACTCGCCGGCTTTTGCGCCGGCTGCTGGGGCCCGCCGGCTGGTGGGTCCTGCCGGCTGCCGGCTCCATGGTCGACAGGCAGGCCCCACTGTCATGGGCCTTGTCGGTGGCTGGTTACTGTTACTCAATCCTGGTGACGAGGGCTTCGCCGAGGTGGGCGTGGCTACAGTGCCGCCGTCCGGCGGGTGATCGCTGTAGCCTTACCGCGTCTTGTCTCCTTAATGGGGCGTCTCCTTCGAGGGAGGTGGCAAGCCAGCTGTGGGGAGCCGGCTCTGTCTTGGGCCGACTAGGGGAGGCCTGGCCGCCTTCGGGTGTCTCTGCCAGAAGGGGCCCACCGCCCGTGGGCCGCGCTGGCAGCCCGTCGTGGATGACATCAGGGTCAACATGGCAATAGTGCCGCGCCGGATGGGTCATGGCCACCCGTACGGCGCACTATGCCAGGCATGCTCCGGGATTCGGGAGTGGCAGGTTTTACTGTAGCCACGCCCCATCACATCGCCGTTATGTGGATGCAGACTTCAAGGGTACGATCTTGACCGCTTTGTGGGAGCCGGCTTCTTGGAGTCGGCCTTCTCGCGGCCGGCTTCTTGGAGCCGGCCCTCCCACGGCTTTCTTCGTGAGGGCTAAAGTCGGGCCGCCTTCCGATAGTCGGTCTGGGAAACAGCCGGCGAGGGGAAGGCGGCCCCACGTCTTGGGTTCTTGAGGGCCGGAACGGCTCGTAATTTTTTCAGAAGGGCCAGGGGGAGCCGGTTAGGCTACCTGTGTTCGTTTACTCCGACATGTGGCAGGATTTCACCTCAAGTTTTTGAGATGTTTTCCATAAGCCCTCAACAAGCTTGTTCTTTTTGTTGTTGATTTCCCAACAACTCCGTTCAATCTTTCTTTTTAAGGATGCTTTTCAAATTCTATTGTGGTAGAAGATGTCATTTTCTTCTCAACTCTTTCCTTTCCAATGATCCAACTTCTATTCTTTCGTTCCGGAAGCATTGTGATGTTGCTTTTTTTCACTCATCATCTTGGATTGTGAGGACCATGTTCTTTTCGTTCTTATCCATTAAACCGGAGTGTCGTGCCCTCTTTTCAAGTTCTTCCCATTCTATCAAGTTTTGCCTCCTTCTCAACCGGAGTGCCGTCTGTAATCTTTCTTACCGCTTGTGTCATTCTTTCAATAGTTCCGGTGGCAGTGTGTTGTTGTTTTCATCAAGTACCCTCTCATCTTTTCAAGTTCATGTTCAATTCCGTCCATTTACAGTCGGAATGCTGCCCAAATTATATCATCCTTATTCCTTCTCTATCTTGTTTTAACCGGAGTGTTCTATCTATAATTCCTCTTCTAACCGGAGTCTCATCCAAGTGCTTTCATTTTGCCAAGTTCATATTTTGCCTTCCTTTTCCAACCGGAGTGTTGTCGTAATTGATCTTTATCATTCCTTGCAAATCTCGGTTCAACCGGAGTGCTTGCATGTACTTCTTGTCCATTGCAACCCTTTTCTTATGACTTTCAACCTACAAGGTTCTAGTAATGTTCATTGTTCCTCTTTTCTAACGGAGTGTTTTCAACTTTGTTCATCTTCGTTCTATTCTTTCTTTGCCCGAAGGGGCCCACCGCCCGTGGGCCATGCTGGCAGCCCGTCGTGGATGACATCAGGGTCAACATGGCAACAGTGCCGCGCTAGACGGGTCATGGCCACCCGTACGGCGCACTGTGCCAGGCGTGCTCCGGGATTCGGGGGTGGCAGGTTTTACTATAGCCACGCCCCATCACATCGCCGTTATGTGGATGCAGACTTCGAGGGTACGATCTTGATCGCTTTGTGGGAGCCAGCTTCTTCAAGTTGGCCTTCTCCTGGCCGGCTTCTTGGAGCCGGCCCTCCCATGGCTTTCTTCATGAGGGCTAAAGTTGGGCTGCCTTCCGATAGTCGGTCTGGGAGACAGCCAGCAAGGGGAAGGCGGCCCCACGTCTTGGGTTCTTGAGGGCCGGAACGGCTCGTAATTTTTTCAGAAGGGCCTGGGGGAGCCGGCTAGGCTACCCGTATTCATTTAGTCCGACAGTAGTCCCCGAAGCTGATCGAGCTTCGAGGCTGACAAAGGGACGAAGCTTGGTCAGCTTCCTATCCTGAGGGAACCGGCTTTGCTTGTGCGCGCCGTCTTCGAAAAGCTCCGTTTCTCGTAGGTGGGACCGCGGGTCGGCCTGCGAGCTGACCGCGCGCCATCCCGCGGGCCACGTGGCAAGGAAATCCTGCCAACACACACGCGCGACGGGACACCGCCGCAGGCCCGGGCCCGCCACTCCTAGGCCTCGGCCCGAGCGCGGATCTTCTGCTGCCCACACGAACCGCTCGCCTTCCCGCGGTGGTTTTATTACGCCATCAAGGCGCAATAATCGCGGGACGTGGGGGAGTGGGCGCATTTTATCCCACGTTCCCCCACACCACGCCTCCTCGGCTCCGCCGCGCGGGTCTATAAGTAGGGGGAGGAGGGGGAGCGGCAGAGGCTCACACGCTCTCCCTCGCTCCGCCCCTTCTCGCCTTCCTTCTTCTTCCTCACGCCGCCGCAGCAACCCATTGCCGCGCCGTTCCGCCGTCGGACCTCTTGGTTCCTTTGGTCCCGCCGCAGCGGGGTCGTGCGCGTCTCCGCCGTCGCATCGTCTTGCTCCTCACTGCATCGCCCCCATGGCGTTGTCGAGCTCGTGGGATGGCTCCAACGTCCACGAGGACCACGTCGAGTTCCTCCGCCGGACGCGGCGCCGGCCGGGCGAGAACTTCGTGCGGGTTCATCAGGTGCCGGTGAGGGAGATTTCGCCGGCACCGGAGGAGGGCGAGCGGGTGATCTTCCGCTCGCACTGCCTGCGCGGCTTCGGCCTCCCGGCGAGCGGATTCCTTCGAGCTTTCCTTGAATTCTACCACCTCCAGCCGCATCACCGCACGCCCAACATGGTAATGCTGCTGTCGGCTTTCGTCACCCTGTGCGAGGGCTTTCTTGGGGTTCTCCCCACTCTTGAGCTCTGGGGAGAATTCTTCCAGAGCAAGCTCGGCACCGTCGTCGCGGGCGTGCCCACCCCCTGCGGAGCCTTCATTGCCATGAGGCGGACGGGCGAGAACAATCCGTTCCCGCCCATCCCGCTGATCTAGTCGGTGAAGCTCTGGCAGAAGTCCTACTTTTACATGAAGAATGTCGCCCAGCAAGGCGACTACGTCAACCTGCCGGCTTACATAGCCGGACCACCGGCTGGGAGGCAACCTTCGTGGAGCTACCGGGCTAGGTCGTTGTCTGAGGCCGGGAACGCAACCGTCTCCCGGCTCTGGGTGATGATCCAGTCGGAGGGCCTGACCGGAGCTGACTTGGTGGCCGCCTTCGTGGAGCGCCGAGTACTTCCGCTCCAAGGCCGGCCTCACATGATTTGCCAGATGAGTGGCCGCTTCGACCCGTGCCGGCTGAGCACCAGGGAGATGCCTCATGCAGAGGTGTCTTACATGGTGAACTACATCTCCAACTGCAAGCTCACCGAGGATTGGCGACACGGCAAGGGGCCGTATTCTCGCGCCAACCCTCCGCCTGCCGTAAGTTTTTCTTCTTTTCTTCCTTTTTGTAGCCGGCCTCATGATGGCCGACCTATGATCAGTTGGTTTGCCCTTAGCAGAACCCTCTTCTTCCGCCGACGGCCGGGGCCGCAGGGGTAGAGCGCCAGCTCCTCCCCGACCGCACGGTGGACGACGCCGATGATCCGGACCTGGGAGCGGCTGCCATGGAAGATGCCATCATTGGGGAGGGCGACGAGGCAGGAGGCGCGGGGGGCTCGGGGCCGGCTTCGAGGACTGGCCGGACGACGATGAGGTCGAAGCCGCCCCGCACTGCCAGCCGGCGCTTGATCATCAAGGCGCGGGCCCGTCTGCCGCGCCGGCTGCCCATGGCGGCGCGCAGAAGCGCCGGGCCGCGTCGACCTTCTTTGGCAGCCGACCGAAGAAATCCAAGGCTTCCACGGCGGCGACCAAGCAGGATGAGGCGGCCGCGAAGGCGGCCCGCTTCCGCAAGGTGGTGAAACAGCCGCAGGCGATCTCGGCGTAAGTCGTCGAACGTCTTGTATATATTTTTTGTTGTCCTTTTCGATTGAAGCTCTTCTAAACCTTTCTTTGCTCGACGGGCAGGGCACCGCTTTCCCTTGAGCGAGGTCCTAGCGGCTCCGTAGTCGGGCCGACTGGAGGGTCCTCAGGCTCCCGTCGCGTGGATCCCCGCGCCGACCTTAGGGAGGCCACGGAGCGGAACGCACGGGAGGCGCTGGAGGAGCGTGAAGCGGCGGAGCGAAGGACCGCCCAGGCGGCGAAGGAGCAGGCCGACGCGGCGGCCAAGGCCTGGGCGGAGGCAGCAGCCGCGGAGACAGAGGCGGAGGCCTCACAGAACCAGCCTCCGCTGCTCGTCGTTCCCCTCCGCGCCGTGGCCCCCGACATCCCCGTGCCCCCGTCGGAGGAGGTCGACCAAGACCCTCCGGTGATGGAGAGGAGGGAGGACCACGTGGTCTTCGTGGAGGGGGCGCCGCAGACGGCACCGACTGGAGCAGGCCAAAGCGGCCACTTAGCCGCGGCGCCGGAGCAGCCGGCCGGGGGCAAGCCGGAGGCAGGGGCCGGCCTCGAGGTGTAGCCGGCATTGCGCCGGCGCGCGGGGGGAGGCACCTCCTCGCCGGAGCCGCACCGAGCTGCGGGCGCCAGCCAGACGGCGGAGGCCCTGGAGGCGGCCAGCGTCAGCATGTCCGAGTGGACTCCGAGCGGGGGGGCGGGTGAGCTGAGTGCGGCGGCCCAGGAGGTCCGGAACCGGCTTCAAGCCCAGGCCGCTTCGCTGCAGCGATACACCCAAGAGTTCCTCGCGACGTGGGCCGTCATCCGGGTGAGCCTTCTGTCCTTGGTTATTTTGCTCTTGTGATTTCTTCTGTGGGGGTGCGTCAGCGCACCCACTGGGTGTAGTCCCCGAGTTCTGAGTTGGCTGCTGCACAGACGGCTTGGAACTTACTAGGTCTTGACAACTATCTTACCCTCGCCTCCTGTCTGATCTTCCAGGAGTATCATAACCTCCGCGCTGCTGCCTTCAACTCCCAGGCTCAGGAGCTGGGCCGGAAAACCGAGGACCTGACCAGCAGCCAGAGTGCGTGCTTTGTTTCGTTCATCTCCTATGGGGGCGCGTCAGCGCACCCACTGGGTGTAGTCCCCGAGATTCGGGCCGACTGCTGAGCAGTCGGGTCGGATCTTCCTTGACGACTTCTTCCTTATTGATTTTTCCTTTGTCTTCATGCTTGCAGGAGCCAATGCCGACTTGAGGTGGCAGCTCAGCGGGGCCCAGGCCGCCCTTTGCGCCAAGGAAGCCGAGTACAACGCCTTGGTCCTGGAGCGTGACCGCCTGGCCAAGAAGTTGGCCGACCGGGAGGAGAGCCACAAGGCGGCCCTGAAGAAGGCGTAGGACAACGAGGACGCCCTGAAGGCCGAGTTCGAGACCGAAGCGGTGGGCTGGGCTGAGGCAAAACAAGCGCTGAGCGAGGGCTTCGGTCGTATCGAGGATCTGATCGATGGTAAGCCGCCTTCCTCATTCCTTGCTTGACCCTTGCCCCCTGATTTGTATTCTGACTTGTGCTGCTTTTGTTCTCTGTGCAGACTACTTTCCCGGCTACTCCGTCTTCGTCACCCAAACCATCGAGGCCCATCGCGAGGCGCGCCGACAGGCGGGGGCTGAAATCGCGCTGGACGCGAGCCGGACGCTTGAGGAGCAACTCTTGGCGGTCAAAGCCTGGCTGTAGCCGGCCCACCGCATGCTCCGCCGCCTCCAGCGCACCGGGGCACAGGTGTTGGCCGCCCTCTGGCCAGGCGAAGCGATTCCCCACACCCCGAGTCGGACTGCCGACTGGCTGGAGGTTGCGGTTGGCCGCTTCGAGGCCTAGAAGGCATCGGCGGCCCGGCTTGGAGCTGGGCGGGCGCTGGAGTTCGTCCGAGCCTGGTATCCCGGGCTGAACCTGGACCAGCTGCGCACCTGGCGGCTGTAGGCCGACGAGGAGATGGAGGAGGTGCGGCAGGCTATCGCTCAGCGTGCCTCGAAGATCACCGAGTGCACTGACATCAGCGTCTTCACTCCTGAAATAAATGACGACGGCGTTGCCCAGCCGGAGGAGTGGTTCGGGCTGGACCCGGCAGCGGGTGAGGACTCGGCAGAGGAGATCGCCTCCGGCGATGAATGCGAAGACGATGAAGGAGAGGAAGGCGAAGACGTTGAGCCGGCCGGTGAAGCGGTCAGCCAGCCTCAGCCTGACCGTGCCTCCAGCAACGAGGCGCGTGCCAGCGCGCGCTCTGCAGGAGGCGGCGATCATGCCGAGGTTCGCCAGCCGGCCACTCCTCCAGCCGGCACTGCCATCTCCACCGACCTGCCCGACTCGCCAGTCGCTCCCTTGGCCTAAACTGCCATCCTTGCTTTTCCTGCTTGTTACCCTTTGAACATTTTTTATTAAACTTGCGCAGTTCCACCCACTGGGGGTGTATTCGAACTATGTTGAATGCTGGCCTTTTCAAGGTCTTTTGTGTAAATATGATCGTGTGCATGTTTGGTTTCCATTCGCGTATGCTTTTAATCCTTAGGCTGTTTCCTTTGCCGCCTTCCCCTTTTGGGAAGGCAAGTACTCGAGCTTTCTTAGATTGAAGCAAGGTGAATGGAAGCCGGCCGTCCGGCTACTCTGGTAGTCGGTCGGTGGTGGGAGAAAAACTGGCTTTTGTTATATTAGTCCGTTAGTCCCTAGCCGTTTTTTGTGTGGGCGTCCATTCCTGCCTTTAACTCTTGCCAACCGAACAGCCGGTTCTTTGAACTGCGACTTTTGGCAAGAGAAGGCTTGGGTGCCGGCACACTACTTGTCTGACCGCGGGTAGGACTTCTAATATAACTCGAGGCGGCCAGTCCCCGAGCCGACTAGTCGAACCCGACGCCGGACAAAAAAAGTGAATGTAATGACATGATCATAAGCATGATACTCTTCATTTATAGATAAAAGACGGCAGTCCCCGAGCTCTCCTCGGGGGGCCTATTGTCTCGTACTTAGTACAAAAGTTTAGCGTGATACATACTGCATTTCAACTGTAAAATCTTCGGAGGAGGTTGGCGTTCCATGGTCGTTCCAACTCCTTGCCGGAGTCATCTCTCTTTCGTGCCTTCGGCTTCTGCGCGTCGATTAGGTAGTAGGAGTCGTTGCCTAAAGCTCTGCTGATGACGAAGGGGCCCTCCCAAGGGGCCGAGAGCTTGTGCTGGCCGGCTGTTCGTTGGATCAGTCGGAGCACAAGATCGCCTTCTTGGAAGGATCTTGACTTGACCTTTCGGCTGTGGTAGCGGCGCAGGCCCTGCTGATAGATGGCGGACCAGCTGAGGGCCAACAGCCGGCCTTCTTCCAGCAGGTCGACGCTGTCTTCTCGTGCTTCCTTGGCCTCCGCCTTCGTGTACATGTTTACCCGAGGCGAGTCGAAATCGATGTCAGTTGGGATGACCGCCTCGGCACCATACACGAGGAAGAAAGGAGTGAAGCCGGTTGACTTGTTTGGGGTAGTGCGCAGACTCCAGAGGACGGCCGGCAGCTCGTTGAGCCAACAGCCGGCCGAACGTTCCAGTGGTACGACCAGTTGTGGCTTGATGCCGGAAAGGATGAGGCCGTTGGCTCGCTCGACCTGGCCGTTTGACTGCGGGTGGGCGACGGACGCTAAGTCCAACCGGATGCCTTGCATCGCGCAGAAACGTGCCAAGGCTCCCTTGGCGAAATTCGTGCCATTGTCGGTGATGATGCTGTGTGGCACGCCGTACCGAGTTGTTATATCTGCGATAAATGTCACGGCAGTCGGCCCATTCAGCTTCTTGACCGGCTTTGCCTCAATCCATTTGGTGAATTTTTCCACAGCGACAAGCAGATGTGTCATGCTGCCGCGCGCCGTCTTGAATGGGCCCACCATGTCCAGTCCCCAAACGGCGAAGGGCCAAGTGAGGGGAATGGTCTTGAGTGCCGAAGCCGGCATGTGTTGCTTGGAGCTGAAGAGTTGGCACCCTTTGCAATGTTTAACTAACTCCTTGGCATTATCCAAAGCAGTCGGCCAAAAGAAACCATGGCGGAAAGCTTTGGCGATGAGTGATCTTGAGGCCGCATGGTGGCCGCATTCTCCTTGGTGGATGTCTCTGAGGATTGCAATGCCCTTCTCTTGCTCGATGCATCGCTGGAGGACTCTAGTGACACTGCGCTTGACGAGCTCTCTGTTGACGATTGTGTATGCTCCGGCTCGGCGTTGGACTTGTCTTGCCTCTGTTTCGTCAGCCGGTAGATCTTGGTTTATTAGGAAGTTGAGGATGGAATGAGCCCATGATGGAGCTGCGACTTCTTCTATTGCCAACACGGCTACTGCGACCAGGGCGGGCGGGCTGGGTGGTGAAATGCTAGAGTCGGCCGCCGCCTGTTGTGTTGGTGCAGTCTCCGGGCCGACTACCGCAGTCCCCGAGCCGGGTGTGGTAGTCCCCGGGTCGGGCATAACTACGGAAGTCCCCGAGCCGCCTATTGACGTCCCCAGGCCGACTATCGAAGTCCCCGGGTCACCTGCTTGGTTTTTCAAGCCGGATCCGGCCGCGTCGAGGTCAGGCGGCACGAAAATGGAATCGGACTCTGGAGACGGCTTGATGGATGGCTTGAGGAGACGTTGCAGAGAGACACCGGTTGGTATTGCCTGCTGAGTGGAGCCTATACGAGCCAGGGTATCAGCTGGCTCGTTGTCAGCTCGCGGTACGTGGAGGAACTCGCATCCTTCAAAGTACCCGCTGATCTGCTGAACGAGGAAGCAGTAGCTTGCCATATTTGCGTCCTTGGCGTCCCAGTCGCCGGATGACTGCTGGACTACCAAGTCCGAGTCGCCGTAACATAGGATCCGGCGTATGCCGAGCTCTTTGGCAAGCCGGAGCCCGTGTATGGGCGCCTTGTACTCGGCCACGTTGTTGGAGGCGGCAAAGTGAATTTGCAGCGTGTATCTAAGCTTGTCGCCTTTGGGAGAGGTGAGGATAACGCCGGCTCCCAAGCCGGCGCGCATCTTGGACCCATCGAAGTGCATGCGCCAATGAGTGGAGTCTGGAGCTGGCGGTAGGTACTGGGTCTCGGCCCAGTCGACGAGGAAGTCGGCCAATGGTTGGGACTTGATGGCGGTGCGAGGCTGGTAGAAGATCGTGTAGGGGGCCAGATCGATGGCCCATTTCGCCACCCGGCCGGATGCATCCCGGCTGCCTATGATCTCGGCAAGCGGGGCAGTGCATACGACCGTGATGGGATGCTCTTGGAAGTAGGGCTTCAGCTTCTTGGCGGCGAAGTACACGCCATAGCACATCTTCTGGTAGTGCGGGTAGTTCTGCTTTGAGGTAGACAACACCTCACTCAAATAGTACACCGGCCTCTGGACCGGCTGGGCTCGGCCCTCTTCTGGGCGCTGGACTACGATGACGGTGCTGACCACCCGGCTGGTTGCAGCAATGTAGAGGAGCATGGGCTCTTTCTCAGTCGGTGCCGCCAGGACAGGCGGCGTGGCCAGCATCTTCTTCAGCTCGTGAAAAGCTTGGTCGGCTTGGTCGTTCCACTCAAAGTGAGTGGTCTTCTTCATGAGGCAGTAGAGGGAGAGAGCTTTCTCTCCGAGCCGGCTGATGAAGCGGTTTAGGGAGGCCAAGCACCCGGTGAACTTCTGGACGTCTCGAAGCTTGGTGGGAATCGCCATCCTCTCAATGGCCTTGATCTTTACAGGGTTGCATTCGATGCCGCGTTCGGAGACCAGGAAGCCTAGGAGCTGGCCGGCTGGCACTCCGAACATGCATTTCTCGGGGTTGAGCTTGATCTGGAACCGGCGCAGGTTCTCAAATGTTTCCTTGAGGTCTTCCAGCAAGGTGCCGCACTTCTCCGTCTTCACCTCAATGTCGTCTACGTAGACGTGGGCATTTCTGCCGAGATGCTTGAGGAGGCACTTCTGCATGCAACGCTGAAAAGTGGCACCGGCATTTCTTAAGCCGAATGTCATAGTCAGGTAGCAGAAGGCTCCGAATGGCGTGATGAAGGCGGTCTTCAGGCTGTCTGCCGGATCTAACTTTATCTGGTGGTATCCTGAGTAAGAATCCAAGAAACTCAACAGCTTGCATCCGGCCGTGGAGTCTATCACTTGATCAATCCTTGGCAGGGCAAAGGGATCTTTGGGGCAAGCCTTGTTGAGGCTCGTGTAGTCTATGCACATGCGCCACTTGTTGTTCTTCTTTAGCACGAGGACCGGGTTGGCGAGCCACTCTGGAAAGAAAACCTCCATAATGAAGCCGGCTGCCAGAAGCCGGGCTATCTCCTCTCCCACAATCCTTCTTTTCTCCTCCGACAGTCGGTGGAGGGGTTGTTTGACTGGTTTTGCGTCTTCTCGGACGTGTAGCTTGTGCTCGGCGAATTCCTTCGGAACACCCGGCATGTCCTTGGGGGACCATGCAAAGATGTCTCGATTCTCACGGAGGATATCGGCGAGCTCGCCTTCCTATTTTCTGTTTAGGTTTGCCCCGATGACGGCAAACCTCTCTGGGTGCTCGGGGTCAAGGGGTATCTTCTTCGTCTCCTTGGCCGGCTGGAAAGATCCTTGGGCATCGTACTCCTTGGGATCGGGGGACAAGGCCGACTATTTGCCGGCCATGGCCACAACTCGGTCCAACATCTTCTTTTCTTCGGCAATCACAAGGGACTCGGCCAGCCGGCTGCTGGCTGCTACGCACTCGGAGGACTTCTTGTAATCACCGGCTATGGTGATGACCCCCTTGGTGCTCGGCACCTTCATCTTGAGGTAAGCATAGTGGGGAAATGCCATGAACCTGGCCAAGGCAGGGCGGCCAAGCAATGCATGGTAGGGGCTCTCCAGGTCCACCACTTCAAACCAGATCGCTTCCCAGCGGAAATGATCCTTGTCCCAAAGAGTACATCAATCTGGATCTTGCCAATGGGGCCGCAGGACAGGCCAGGTACAATGCCATGGAACACAGTCCGAGTAGGCATGAATTGCTTCGTCTTGACGTTTAGCTTCTCCAGGGTGTCACGGTACAGGATGTTGATGCTGCCTCCGCCGTCTACCAGCACGCGGAGAAATGGGCGGCGCGTCTGTCCGTTGCAAGGGTGGCATCCAGAACCAACGCATAAGAGCCGGGAGATGGCATCACCTCTGGGTGGTCGGCCCGGCTCTAGCTGATAGGTTTTTCTGACCAGTGCATGTGCTCGGCGGGGTTGGCAGCGACCATGCTGACTTCCTAGTGCTCTCGGCGTCTGCCGCACCGGTCTTCGGGCTGGCTTGTAAAGACGACATAGGCAGCATGCTCGTCGGGGAACTCATCGTGCACGGCTCCGACTGCAGGCCGAGTGGTCGGCGGCTGCGGAGCCGGAGGCGGCGGACTGGCAGGCGGAGGCGGCGCGAGCACTTCGCCTTTGGAGATTCGGGTGAGCTAGTGGCACTTCTGGGTTGTGTGGTTGGACGGCTTCGCGCTGCTGTGGAACTTGCATGGGGCGTCGAGAGTTTGCTCGTAGGAGAAGGCCGGCTGCCAAGCCGGCTTGCCGCCCCTCTGCTTCTTGGGTGCGGGCCGCCCTTCGGGCTGCTCGTCTTCGACTGTGGCCACCCGCCGACTGGTGGAGGGCGGCACGGGGCCCTTGCGCTTGTGGTCGTTCTGGTGTGGGCGTCGGCCGGAGTCCCCAGCCGGCGTCTTGGGCGCTGGGTTGAGTACTTTCCCGGACGCGTCTACCCGGAGTTCGGTCTTCATTGAGGAGCCGGCGGTGGCGTACTTGTCTGCTATGACCAAAAGCTCGTCGAGGGTAGTCGGCTCGTCGCAGAGGAGCTTGTGCTTGAGGAGGGTGCCTTCTCAGCACCCGGCAGTGAATTATTGTATGGCTTACACCTCGTGCACCCCTTCGCTAGAGTTGCGGAGCTCGGCCCAACGCGTGAGGTAGTCACGAGTGGACTCGGCGGGGCCTTGTACACACAAGGAGAGCTGTCTGGGCTTGGGAGCCCGCTTGTAGGTGCTGGTGAAGTTGCGGACGAAGGCTTCTGTGAAGTCTAGCCAGTTGTTGATGCTGTATGACTTGAGGCTATTGAGCCAGGTCCGCGCCGTGCCTTGCAGCATGAGGGGCACGTACTTCACGGCAACGCGCCTGTTGCCGTTTTCTATGCTAACCGTCATGGAATAGTCGATCAACCAATCTTCCGGCTTTACGGAGCCATTGTACTTGGGTGTGTCTCTTGGGAGCGAGAACCCTTTGGGAAAAGGCTCGTCACTGAGAGTCAGATGCGCAACAGGCGGTGGGGTGGGATATCTCTCCCCACGGGGCCGAGGCGGAGGCTGGTTGCCCCGCCACTCCACAGCCCGGGGATGGCCTTCTGCGTCTCGCTCGATGGAGATTCGGGTTCGGCTTCGTCTGGCAGCCGGCTCTTTCTCGTGCCACGCGCGGGTTTTACCCGTAGTCGGCGTCCGAGACGTCGCGCCGTGATCTCGGTGCGGGGGAGGGCTTTCCGCGCGGGCGTCGGCTTTGTGCCGCTGCGCGGCCGCATCGTTTAGCTGCTGGATGCGTCTGGTCATGTGAGGGAGTTCTTCGGCCCTCAATCCGTCTAGCTCGTCTACGGCCGCCTGGGCGGCACGCAGGTTCTCGAGTGGAGTGGCGTAGACTGGGCGGTCGACTCCTAGCGTGTCGGCGACGACAGCGCCCCGCTGTCTGACAACGCCGGCCCGGCTGGGCCCGCCTGGGGGCGGCGTGCCAAAGGCGGCGCGGTCGGCTTCGCGCCGGTGGGCCTCAGTGAGGCGTCTCATGGAAGCCAACTTCCGGCCCTCCGCGAGGAGGGCGAGGCGGCGAGCCTCCAGTGCTTCGGTGTCGGCATCGGCATCGGCCGGGAGGGGGATGGACAAGTCGTGGACCGCCGCATGCGGGGCGTCGTGGACCGCCGCATGCGGGGCGTCGTGGGCGCCCTTGCCAGAAGCGCCGCCGTGGCCAATGACCATCACCTCGGTGGTGACAGCGTCGCGGCCATCGGCCCGGGGAAGCGGGTCGTTGTAGATCGTGACGTCGGTGGGGAAAGTGTCGAGCGAAGCCGTGTCGGAGTCGACAGGCATTGGATCGGTGGAGCCAACAGACTCCAAGTCCACAGCAGGCTCGCCGGAGACGTGGAGCTGGCCGAGGAGATCGGCGAGGCCGCTCGCTGCGCAGGCGTTGGTGACGCCTTGCAGCGCGTCGTGGCAAGCGCCATCGGGCATGCCAGGCTGGCTACGCTCGCTGGGGAGGAAGAGGGTTCCCGTCCAGAACAGGTCTCCGGACGACGGTGCACCTGGCCCCATGGTGGGCGCCAAATGTCGGGTGGTAGGTGCGACATATGCCAACGGGTGGCTTATCATTGTGGGTGCCAGTAAGACGTCGCCGGTGCCTGGAAGCGGGATGAGGCGAAGACATGCACGCCGGTGAATCTTACCCAGCTTTGGGGCTCTTCGTGGAGATAACACCCCTACTGCTGCTCTGCGGGGTCTCCGCATGATCACTGGATGAACAAGTAGCTACACGATGCTCCTTGAGCTGTTTTGTGAGAAGAAGAAGAAGGGCACGGCTAGCTCTCCTCCCCTCTCTATATGGTGTCTAGAACTAGCTTGGATCAACCCTTTGCATGGGTGCCCCGGGGGGTTTATATAGGCCTACCCCCCGGGGGTACAATGGTAATCCGGCTAGGCGTGGGGCCCAGCCGTCTGTGTCTACACTCGCCAGCTTCTGCGCCGGCTGTTGGGTCCCGCTGGCTGGTGGGTCCTGCCGGCTGCCTTCTCCTTGGTCAACAGGTAGGCCCCACTGTCATGGGCCTTGTCGGTGGCTGGTTACTGTTACTCAATCCTGGTGACGAGGGCTTCGCCGAGGTGGGCGTGGCTACAGTGCCGCCGTCCGGCGGGTGATCGCTGTAGCCTTACCGCGTCTTGTCTCCTTAATGGGGCGTCTCCTTCGAGGGAGGTGGCAAGATAGCTGTGGGGAGCCGGCTCTGTCTTGGGCTGACCGGGGGAGGCCAGGCCGCCTTCGGGTGTCTCTCTGCCCGAAGGGGCCCACCGCCCGTGGGCCGCGCTGGCAGCCCGTCGTGGATGACATCAGGGTCAACATGGCAACAGTGCCGCGCCGGACGGGTCATGGCCACCCGTACGGCACACTGTGCCAGGCGTGCTCCGGGATTCGGGGGTGGCAGGTTTTACTGTAGCCACGCCCCGTCACATCGCCGTTATGTGGATGCAGACTTCGAGGGAACGATCTTGACCGCTTTGTGGGAGCCGGCTTCTTGGAGTCGGCCTTCTCGCGGCCGGCTTCTTGGAGCCGGCCCTCCCACGGCTTTCTTCATGAGGGCTAAAGTCGGGCCGCCTTCCGATAGTCAGTCTGGGAGACAGCCGGCGAGGGGAAGGCGGCCCCACGTCTTGGGTTCTTGAGGGCCGGAACGGCTCGTAATTTTTTCAGAAGGGCCAGGGGGAGCCGGCTAGGCTACCCGTGTTCATTTTCTCCGACATGTGGCAGGATTTCACCTCAAGTTTTTGAGATTTTTTCCATAAGCCCTCAACAAGCTTGTTCTTTTCGTTGTTGATTTCCCAACAAATCCGTTCAATGTTTCTTTTTAAGGATGCTTTTCAAATTCTATTGTGGTAGAAGATGTCATTTTCTTCTCAACTCTTTCCTTTCCAACGATCCAACTTATATTCTTTCGTTCCGGAGGCGTTGTGATGTTGCTTTTTTTCACTCATCATCTTGGATTGTGAGGACCATGTTCTTTTCGTTCTTATCCATTCAACCGGAGTGTCGTGCCCTCTTTTCAAGTTCTTCCCATTCTATCAAGTTTTGCCTCCTTCTCAACCGGAGTGCCGTCTGTAATCTTTCTTACCGCTTGTGTCATTCTTTCAATAGTTCCGGTGGCAGTGTGTTGTTGTTTTCATCAAGTACCCTCTCATCTTTTCAAGTTCATGTTCAATTTCGTCCATTTACAGTCAAAATGCTGCCCAAATTATATCATCCTTATTCCTTCTCTATCTTGTTTTAACCGGAGTGTTCTATCTATCATTCCTCTTCTAACCGGAGTCTCATTCAAGTGCTTTCATTTTGCCAAGTTCATATTTTGCCTTCCTTTTCCAACCGGAGTGTTGTCGTAATTGATCTTTATCATTCCTTGCAAATCTCGGTTCAACCGGAGTGCTTGCATGTACTTCTTGTCCATTGCAACCCTTTTCTTATGACTTTCAACCTACAAGGTTCTAGTAATGTTCATTGTTCCTCTTTTCTAACGGAGTGTTTTCAACTTTGTTCATCTTCATTCTATTCTTTCTTTCAATTTGTTCAACCTCTCAAGGTTCTTTGGTTTCACTCGTTTGTCAAAGAAGCAACTTAGTGTTACCTCTTCTCTTCCTCTTCCGTTTCTCTCCGGTGCCATCCTAGATCTCGGGACGAGATCCTCTTGTAGTGGTGGAGTGTTGTGACGCCCCGAGACCGTTGCGCTAGGTGTCTTCCAGTTATTTGCCATTGTTGCCATGTCACATGCTTGCGTGTTGCTTCTTGCCTTGTCATCATGTGCATTGCATCATCATGTTTTCAAAACTTGCATCCGTCCAGGTTCCCCAGTTCTCTCCGTTGTCCATTCTGAGCCTAGACACACTTGCTAGCACCCGCGACACCTCCAAAATAGTATTTTATAATTGGCCGGAAAATGTTCTCGGATTGGGTTGAAAGTTGGCATGCGGTCTTGTTATGTTGTAGGTAGGCCACCTCCCAAGTTTCATCGCATTCAGAGTCCGTTTGATGCCCCAACAGATAACTATAGCGGTAGTATAGCCGGTCTTCTCGTCGAACGTTTTCGGTCTCCGAAAACTGTTGCCGGGTTTTCCCTCTCTTTCCTCCCTAGACCGTCTACACAGCCCACTACCTACCGCCAGGCCCAACCTAACCTCTCTCGTCAGCCCGCGGCCCTCCTCGCGCGCGCGTCCGGAGGCTATCTCGGACCCGACCCTGACAGTCGTCACCATTGGGTCTGGATCATCCCCAAACATCCCTAAAATATCACCATTTTTTTATTTGGACTCCCTAGCCTATTTTTCCTGACCGTCCGATTTTGATTGGATGGACCGTATAACCCCTAAACTTAATCCCACCGCTATATATAATAGGACCAAACCTTAAAATCTAGGGAAATGTCCCATCCATCAAATCCTCCACCGCCGCCACTATCTTTCTCCCACCTCGGGATCCCCTTCGCACCAACCACACACCACCTCTCAATCCCCACCCAGCCAACCAAGTCTGGCCTCAAATCAGCCCTCCATCCGCCATCTGTGACCGCCAGATGGAGATCCAACGGATCCCATGCATCATGCTCCTCCTGTGCACCCCGCCTTTGCCCGTCGTGCCTCGTCGGACCAGCCTCGCTGGAGACCAGCGCCGCACCACTCCGTCTCCAACTCCGGTCACGGAAACCAGCAGGAGCATCGTCCTCTCATCGCTGCTGCCTTCCCCTCGTCTCCCCGTGCAGACCACCCAAGGCCGCCCATGGAACTCTACCGCCGGGCCTCCTCCTCGCCTAGCCAGTCCGGCGACCAGCAAGCCGGCCACGCGCCACCACCATCAGGCCGGACCTCCCCTGCTTTGTCTCGCCTGTGCATGCATGCGTTGACCATTGTCCCGAGCAGCCGCACCATCCTCCCTCCCGCTCGCATCGCATGGGCCTCACTAAGTCCAACAAGGCGTTCCAGCCCTGCCGTTGCTGCGCCTTGCGTCCCCTGAAGACGTCGCGCCAAGCTCCCCTGCCTCGCTCACCTGCATCCACCTCGCCCCCGCGAGCACGACCACTGGGGCGCCACATTGCCAGTCCTCTTGCGCGCCCGAAGTTCAAGCTCCCCTGCCCGGGCATCCCACACACCTCAAGCCGCCGTCCCACGCATGGAGCCGCGCCCCTCCATCTCTTCCTCGCTGCCGCACTCCTGTTTCATGCCACGCTGCTCCTCTGTTTCATTCAAGCAGCAACGAGCAGGTCCGCTCGCGTTGACCAAGCGAAGCAAGCGCCAGGCCCAGCCTGCTTCTTTGCCATGGCCCAGTCGCACCTCATCCATACACCGACCGGGTCGAGGCCCAGATCTACCAGCTCCCTGGAGCCCTATGTGAGCAGCCTTATGCCTGGTGTTTTGTTCCACTCTTGCCGCCCTAGTTTCCGTCATACCGGTGTTATGTTCCTTGATTTTGCGTTCCTTACGCAGTTGGGTGTTATGGGAACCTCTTGACAGTTCACTTTGAATAAAACTCCTCCAGCAAGGCCCAACCTTGGTTTTACCATTTGCCTCACCACCACCTACTTTTCCCTTGGGAGCCGCGCTCCCGAGGGTCATCTTTATTTTAACCCCCCCGGGCCAGTGCTTCTCTAAGTGTTGGTCCAAACCGAGCTGCCTGTGGGGCCACCTTAGGGAAACTTGAGGTTTGGTTTTACTCGTAGCTAGTCTCATCCGGTGTTGCCCTGAGAACGAGATACGTGGGACTCCTATCGAGATTTGTCGGCACATCGGTTGGCTTTGCTGGTCTTGTTTTACCATTGTCGGAATGTCTTGTAACCGGGATTCTGAGTCTGATCGGGTCTTCCTGGGAAAAGGAATATCCTTCGTTGACCGTGAGAGCTTGCGATGGGCTAAGTTGGGACACCCCTGCAGGGTTTGAACTTTCGAAAGCCGTGCCTACTGTTATGGGCAGATGGGAATTTGTTAATATCCGGTTGTAGAGAACTTGACACTTAACTTAATTAAAATGCATCAACCGCGTGTGTAGCCATGATGGTCTCTTTTCGGCGGAGTGCGAGAAGTGAACACGATTCTTGTGTTATGATTGTGCGTAAGTAGTTTCAGGATCATTTCTTGATCACTTCTAGCTTCTCGACACTCTTCTCTCTCTTATTTGCGTATGTTAGCCACCATATATGCTTAGTGCTTGTTGCAGCTCCACCTCATTACCTTATCCTACCCATAAGCTTAAATAATCTTGATCTCACGGGTGTGAGATTGCTGAGTCCTCGTGACTCACAGATACTTCCAAACAGTTGCAGGTGCCGATGATACCAGTGCAGATGATGCAACCGAGCTCAAGTGGGAGCTCGATGAAGATTGTGTTCGTTGTTTTGTTTCGTTTCCTATTGATCAGTAGTGGAGCCCAGTTGGGACGATCGGGGATCTAGCATTTGGGGTTGTCTTCTTTTATATTGGTTCCGTAGTCGGACCTTTGATTGTATTTGGATGATGTATGAATTATTTATGTATTGTGTGAAGTGGCGATTGTAAGCCAACTCTTTATCCCTTTCTTATTCAGTACATGGGACGTGTGAAAATTACCCCTCTTGTGACAAGCCTACCATGCGTCTATGCCTCTAAGTCGTGCCCCGACACGTGGGAGATATAGCCGCATTGTGGGTGTTACACAAGTGCCGGAAAAAAAGAAGCGATAAACAATGTCTATGCGTGTGTGTGTGTGAGAGAGAAATATCAAAACAAAAGGTACTCTTCTGGAATCCCAATGCATATATTCATATGGTTCTGGAACTCGAGTTAACCTTAGTCATATGTGTGATAGACATAATTATCCTTTTAGACATTAGTGGTTGTGGGTGGACGGAATTAAAGGGGTGAGCGTGTTCGACAGAGAGAGGGTGTGTGTTTCTGTGTGAGGGACTTGTAGGACGGGTTAGAAAGATGAATTCTAACCTTGACGGAGGAAGAGAAATACACGAAGTGCGCGTGTGTGATTCTGATGCCCACGGGGAAATGAGATATGTATGCGTGTAAGAGAGATTGCACAATTCATTCACGTATCACTATCTAGCGATCGTGGGCGTGCATCGCTTGAACATAAATCAATATCTACTTCGTATCATGGCCAAAGGTACAATATCAATTCAACGCTATAAAGATTGGGCACTCACATATCATATTTTTTCTATCTAAATAAACCTTTTCAATTGTTGATGCCAAAGTTACAGTGATGTTTCTTCAAACAACCAATGTAACTATCATGTACATGCACCATTGTTACTCTTGCATTCAAATTCATTAGTCTTGCATGATTTAAGGTTCTATTATGAAGTAATATATGTAATATTCATATATGAATTCAACGGGTACACAATTTATGAAATGGAGGCTATGTAATCATATGAGGTAACACTTTTAGGTAGCAGACTACAATATCCATTTCTTTTGTGGGACTACAATATCCATTTCTTTTTGTGCGCCTCTACACTAACACGTCAATGCATTATGTTTAAAGTAAATAACCAATGGCACTAAATTATCTATTTACACGAGAAATACATAGGCTGAGTGTTTGATCCCTTTTTTGTGAACGCGCCTCTACACCCATACGATTGGCTGTGCTAGTGTGAAAGCCCCAGTTATCGGCACATCATCCCAAGTTATTGTCTTTTTTTCTGGGGTGGAGTTCACACCAGTTATTATCTGCTGACGCGTGCCCCATGTACACAGTCTTGCATGACCTTCCTTCTAGCACGGTTCAAAATTAGTTGAAACTGGATACGAACGATCCCACGTGCGACAAAATCTCCCACCTCCTTCTAAAATTTCGGCCACCTAGTCTTTAGCTTGCGAAATTCCCCTTTTTGTCCTTGGTGCACGGAGAACAACAGTAACAATACCGCCCTCATCTACATAATAGGTCAGGGCTGCTTTGGTAACTTTCGGTTCCCCCCACCACACAGCACCCCCATTTCCTCTCCCCCTCCCGCAAAACGACTAACTCCACAGCACCAGAGCATCTTACATCACGCCGTCCATACTTCATCGGCCTTTCTCCCCCCTCTCAAAACCCTAGACTGCTGATCCACCGGTGTACCAGAACCCATTCACTGCCAGCGGCGTCCACCTCGCCGGATCTGCTTCTGTGGCCGCATCTACCCCTCCCGCCTCGACTAGAAACAAGTAGACTGCTCATCCACCACTGTACCACAGCCCATTCAGTGCCGGCCTTGTCCACGACGCCGGATCTGCTTCGCCGGTACTCTCATCAACTGCAGCGCATCTGCAACGGCTCATTCGTACTCCCCACCGAAGACACTTTGTCCACACCCCCCCCCCCTGCCGGAGGTGCCCCACCGATGCCCCCGTCGACGGCCTCTGATCGTCTTCGCCTACACCTTCCTCAACCCTACCGGAGACGCTTCGCCAACACCATCGTCAACACTACCGGAGTAGCTTCGCCTATACCATTCTCTACGCTACCGGGGCCGCTTTGCCAACTCACAAGTCCACGGCCACAGATCCGCTTCGTCGCATCTATATACATCTGTATGTGGTCCATACTGAAATCTCTACAAAGACATATATTTAGGAACAGAGGTAGTACATTACACAAAATCATAGGTGGCATGTAGGAATTCCAGTGCACTACATTAGGCTCCCTTAGAGTGCCTGCTAGACCAGCACACGGAGTCATGGCTAGTTTATGCTACGCACACAATCATTAATTGGTGGTTTAAATATGCGCAAGGGATATGCAATATATTATCATGTAGAGATGTCTGAAATTAGCCGTGTCAACTTGCAGATACGGTTACACAATGAAAAAGTACAAGATGTATGTGGCAATTTCATGGAACATCGCAAAAAGGAGAGGCAGCGGTAAGCCTATACAGTGTGCTATGGTAGGTCACTCCTCCATTGCAATCATCATGATATGTTATTTGTATGTCAGTTCTATTGGCCAAGTTTCTTAGGGACAGTTATTATGAGTTATCCTAAGAAAATAAGCACATGTGAATATAAGCTCCAGGTAATAAGCCAAACAGTTCTTTTCATTGCCTTCCTTTTCAGCTTATCTTTGGTATGACCAGTGAAAAGTCTAGATTGCATTATATTTTGTCATTTTTCTGCCCATATGAAATTAATTTGACTTGCAAACATCACAAATTGAACCCACTGCAGTAATTAATATGATAGGAAAATAGACCATGACTATTTGTTCAAAATGCAAATACAAAGATACCATCTACTTGGCACAATCTACTTTGGTCAATATCTTCCATAGAGATCCCATTGCCTAATTTAAATGAAGAACGCATGACCCACATTTAAATGAAGAACAATTATTTATTGAAATTTGATGGTCCAAGTGGCTGGTTATTATCATATAGCAGCACCACCTGAAAGCATCATATAGCAGCAGCTCATAGCAACTCATCATACAACAGCAGCAGTGTGCAATTCATCATATACCAGCAGCAGCTCATAGAAATTCATCATATAGCAGCAGTAGGAGCAGCTCATAGCAATTCATCATATAGCAGCAGCAGAAGCAACTCCTAGCAATTCATCATATAGCAGCAGCAGGAGCAGCTAGTAGACTAAGGCATAGACTAGTGGTGGGAAGGGGCTGATGCCTTCCCACCCACCCAGGTTCAAGGCATGGTACTTGCAATTTGGGTTTGTTGCACCAATTATACTGTAGGGGGTTCCCTTACAGTATTTCTGTCAAAAAAAATCAGCAGCAACTTATAGCAACTCATCATATAGCAGCAGCAGCAGCTCATCACAATTCATCATATAGCAGCAGCAACTCATAGAAATTCATCATTTAGCAGCAGCAGGAGCAGCTCATAGGAATGCATCATATAGCAGCAGCAGAAGCAACTCATAGCAATTCATCGTATAGTGGATCAGGATGAAAATTTGGCAAAAAATCAGAGGAGATCTTCACCTTGTTGGATGAGCTCATCCTTCAACAGCACCTCAAGGCCATGGCCTGCGAGGAGGGGATGGGGAATAAGGTGCCTTCTGCCATAGTGTGGTATCAATCGTAGTTGTGCGGCGCCCGCCGGAGTAGTGCGTTGGACGGACCACAGTGGAGCAGCTGCTGGAGACCATGATAATGAGGGGCGGCGCCAGAGGGAGGAGTACCCGGAGATTTGTCCCTACCCGCCAGCCATGTAGCCTAGCTGGACAGAGCATCGTCAAGGACCGGGCCAGATGGGACCAGTGGCGATGGCTCGTTGGAGGAACCTTATCGCTGCAGGCAGGGGATCGAGGTATAGGGAAAGGGGTGAGGAGATGCAAGTGGGTAGGGCAATTGCATTTTGAGTGTAATATAGGAAGACAACAGAGACATTTCACTATTCCCCTTCCCTTCAATTTTTAGTGAGCTTCTACCCGAAACACCCCCTCCAAAGCGTAACAAGTTAAGCCCAAGCCCATAACTCAAAAATTACTTCTTTACATCTTTTATGGCTTATTTTGACAATAAGCTCTGAAAAGGCGGAATAGAACCGGCCCTTAACCTACAATTCAATTATGTGTGCAATAATGAATCATTCATGCCTGCTATAGTGTACATTTAGGCATCATCATACATGGCATAACCTAATACATGTGCATTCCATTGTAGAATCTGGAATATGCAATGTTTATGTCAGTTCGTACGTTGCACATGATGTTTAAATGCCCCTTAAATCTGGTCAGTCAAGTGATGGTCTTTAAGCCTCCTTCTTTGCTTCTTTTCTTGATACATCTGTTCAATTGCTTGTTTGCATCAGCCAGCCATACCAGAACTGTTTGCTTTGATTACTTGTTGTTCTTGACCTAACACTCTAACAGAGCTTGTCAACAATTTAAACACTAAGGGCTGCTATAGTGGGGGCTTGTCTAACTCATAGGTGACATAAAGGTTTGGCTGTACACTAAAGTAGGCTCTCCAAGAGTACCTGGAGATCCAGTTCGAAGGTATTCCTAGTTTTTACATAGTGCACACATAGTTAATGCTCATTTCATTGTGTGAAAGTGCAAGATATGTGGCATGCTTCATTATGTGGTGTTGTTTTGTTGTAATCTCATCCTTTTGTGTTCTTCATAGACTGAAGAGTATGCATATTTATCTTCCAAGGAGACGAGTAGCTAGTTTGTGTCACCTTGCAGAGGGGGTGCAATGAAGATAAGATTGAGGATTTCCAAGTACAAGATGTTAGGAAGGAGCCTTGCAAGAGAAGTAGGAGCAGCGTTGAGCCTATTCAACCAGTTAAGGTAAGTCACTGTATCCAACTCAAAAGTTCAATTCCTTGTTTGTTTCAGGCATAGTTAATTTACTCTTTTCAATTGCTTTATTTGTCCTTAGTTAATGAGATTCCCAAACAATGATGCCTGATGTTGGGTACTTGTATAAGTATTAGTTGACATAATTAAAGGCCTTACCATTTAATTACTCTGGTGAAGTGTGCCTGAAGCTTTGAAGTCTATTAACCAACTATTACTGCATGAGGCTCACAATCTAGTTTATACTAGGCTACTGATTGCATAGCTTTGCTTGATGTAGTAGGTTTGTATGAATCCCTTTGCTGTTCATTATACTCCCTAAGACTTTAATTGAGCTACAGAATGGCCAACTGCTTGCTTACTTATACGCAACATGCCGTCTAAATTTGTAACATGTCTGTGTTTTGGATTTGGCCCCAACATCATGCTCCTCTAGTGAGCTAAGAGAGATTTCTGTATGCAGGCTGCACATACTACCATTTTTAAATTTTTTAAAATATCACATGCTTTGCCATGTACAAAATAGTCTGTCTTTCTTGCTTCACTATTGTAACTATATTTTTGCCCTAGTCATGTGTACTTACAAAAACATTTCAGGATGAAGTGACATCAACACAAAGATCTGCGAGCAGTGCGGCATGGCCGTTACCGAATGATTATGATTGTGACTAGAATGTGCTGATGTTCTCGAACATCAACTAGAGGTGGCAAGATAATGTGTACATGATTCTCAACGTACAATCAACAAGTTGAGACTGGACATGTAGGTATTAGATGCATGAGTCAAAAAATGAAACAAGACACTGAGGTAACCACGAAGGAATTGGTGATTTTGCAGACTGAAATTTGTTTTATCTAAATCGACCAATCCTATTTTCTGAAGAGATTATAGTTCAAATGGTAAGTTCTGTTGATGCGTGTCCATGATCTATGAGCTTTATTTGTCCAGTGCATGTAAGTTGCTGTTTGTGTATGCTTTATTATCACTGGTGCCGAACTATAATGCCCAGTGGGTATATTGAGCTGTAATTTCTTTATTGTATAGTGTAGGATTATTGTACGTTTCTATGCCTTAGTCTTTTTATTACATAGTGTATGTTTTTAGAGGCGATAGTATACAGTAGGATAATTCTTGAATATGCTATATCATTGAAACGGGGGCCTACATGCCCAAACATTTCCAGGACGCCATACAAACGAACAAATATGTGTAGTCAAAGCGGGCCTTAATTGGGCTGGTCAAAATAATATTAAGTGGATCCCAAATAATGTTGCCCACCGTAACAACAGCACTTAGCAGGTCGTTAACAGGCCAAAAGCTCGATAGGGCCGTATAAATGGAAATGGCTCATCGGCCTCTAGCGGGCCGAAATTGATGTCAATTTTGTCTCGGACCTTTTACTTTACGGGCCAATAAGAGGCCGAAAGTGTTATGGGGTAGAGGAGGCCCAATTTGCAAACTAGGCTTTTAACAAGCCGAAAGTCGCGCTGGGCTGGAATGATGCCTTGCGGAACGTGGGCCCCTAATGGACCTAAAGTCAAAGGCCCAACTGTTGTGCGGGCCGTTAGCAGGCTGAGAGACAAAATGGGCTAGGAGTTGGCCCATTTAATGAATGGGCTATTTATAGGCCTAATCTCACGGCAGGCTAGATTTGGCAACTGCAGAATGGGCCGAGAAAAGGCCGAAAGACGTTTCAGGCCATTAACGGGCTGGAACTGACGATGGGCCGCTAACAGGCCGAAAGAAGCTCGGGCCGCAATTGGGCCCAAAGATGTAGCGGGCCATTAACGGGCTAAAACTGACGATGGGCTGGAAATTGTCAAATGTAGAATGGGCCTTGGATGGGACGATTTTGTGTAACTTGTATGGGTCATGCTTGTAAATGGGCCTGACTCAAGTAGGCCGCTATTGGGTCGGCCCGCTTATTTTGACAGGCCCGGCCTTTTAACCTGAATGGGCCACTGTTGGGCCGGTCCACGTGTCGATGTATCATAGGTGCCTCCTGTCCAATGAATGGATGACATCCGTCCCAACGGTGAGCCAACAGGTGTTTGCTCCGGCCAATGAGAATTTTACACGTGGAAAATCCTCATTGGTCCGGGCCATTCGCGGGTTATCGGATCCAGAAGCGGACCCGATAGCTTAACGGCGACCCGTTACGGTGGATGCCACGTGTCGGTCACCCTTGACGAAAGCACTTCCATGACGCGACATTTATTGTCATGGAAGTGAACACTTCCGTGATGATAATTTTGGTAATGTCATGGAATACTTCTACGACAGCACAGGTATGACTATCTTGATTCTGTCATAAAATCGTCATGGATGTACATGCATGACAGAAAACGTGACCTACTGTGAAAAACATGTATCATCACGGAAGTGTCTTTTTTTGTAGTGGGACCATCTGGCACAGCCGGCTGATGCTCGCGCTCATCGCCTCCATGGGTCTAGCTTCTAGTCAACTGATCTTGTGATTGGAGTGATCACTCTTGCCCTTGGTTAGGGTGCGTAGGTGCGTAGAATTTCGTAGATTGGACTAGCAGGGAGCCTTTATATGAGAACTACAGACTATGTTGCATTCACGTGTGTGTTGGCCATCTACTCATCGGCCCTCCCTTTGTGGGACTGAGCTCCGGTGCCTTAACTACACCTGCCTTTGGCTGTATGACAGGTGGGCCAGCCACCTGTTGGGCCCACCTGTCATACACCCAAAGGCAGGTGCAGTAAGTCAATGAAACTGCATCCCCTCCGTGCCGGTGCAGTATAGTCATATCACCTGACCTCTAGTTGGGGCCAAACGAGAGAACTTTGATGTTTACTGGTTTATTGGTCCCCTTGGCATTTTGCGCCAAGTTTTGACCTTTGATTTAACTAATAAAATGTTAATGCGTGTAACCAAAAATGTTGTGCTAAGTAGTCTCAAGTCATTGAATGCATACGCACACCACGTTTCCTATTGGGTGATTTCTTTTTTCATGGCAAAAAATAGGGAACGAGGTGGGTAGTTAATGCACCACGCCTGTTGGGGATATAGCTATCAGTTATGACCTGCTCAGGAGGGGCCAGGTCAGCCCCAATGGTGGGTTATAATGGAAGCCCAGTAAACATTAAGATGATAGTTTATCAAATCTTACAGAAGGCCTGAAAGGCCTAGAGGCGGTTTAAGGCCCAATATTGTAAACCACCGTGTGTAAGGAAATACTTGTAAAGAAAGGCATGTAAAAGAAGTCACCGAGCCGGACACGATTTATGAGCTGGCCGGGACTCTGTAGGCCACCAGGCGTCAACCCGTCTATATAAGGGGACGACCCGATGGCGGCTTAGGGCAAGAAATAAGAGATCGATAACCAAGCCGGCGAGTAAAGCCTCTTGGTGATCGAAACCCCAGCAATACCAACACAACTAGACGTAGGCTTTTACCTTCATCGTAAGGGGCCGAACTAGTATAAAATCTCTCGTGTCCTTTGTCCTGATTAAGCCCTTTAAACTTCCTAGTTATGATGGCCCTACGACTAAGTCCTTCGACTAGGACATCTGCCGTGACAATTCCGCGATAGTTGGCGCCCACCGTGGGGCCAGCGCATGATGGATTTGAGTTCTTGAAGGGCAACTTCGAAGGGCTCAAGGGATACGCTGTGGGCCGGATGACCAAGAGTCGCCGCGGAAAGCTCTACATCGACGACGAAGGCTGGGGCCCCGAGGCCGGCTCAATTGAGTACGGGCACCGAGTCATCTTCGGCGGAATTCATGTCTTCATCGGCCGGATCGACGAGTCAAGTCCTGAGCCGGACGTCCACACCAACCTCATCGAAACGCCTCAGCGCGCGAGGACCTCCCATGTTCAATCTATCGTGAAGAATGCTTTTGTAGGCTGCGTCCACGGCGGTGAATACTCCGAGGGATCGGTGGATGGCGGTGAGACGGCCGTCTGTTCTGACACTGCATCATCAACGGGCAAGACAGACTCTTTGTATCAGCTGCAGGATGGCATGCTCGGGGGCTGTTCTGATGGAAGCAGTATTCCGGACCCCCTTGAGCCGCCGAATTGGGCCGGTGTCTTCATGGCAGGAACACAGCCCGGGCAGAACTCCACAGCAGCAGCAGCAACAGCTACCGGGTCGACCACAGCCAGGTCAGGAGACCCCGCGCGCCCCCACTCTGATTCTAATGGACCTCATGGATAAACTGACGACTCTGTTCACTGCCGTGGCAGAGCCGACGGATAAAGCCCAGCATGACGCAGAGGTGGCACGCGTATGTGAAGAGGTGGTACAAGCTAAGGAAAATCTAGCAGCGGAGGAGGTCAGGATGGCAGCGGAGCGGGCAGCTTTGGACGTTCGGGCTCAACAGCTTCAGGCAGAGACTTTCCGGCTCTCGGTGGATCTGAACGCATCAAATGAGGTCATGAGAAGAAGGCATCAGAAAACTCAGTCACGTCTACCTCTCACGCTTGATCCTAGGAACCTTTTTCATACACCTGGAGCTGGGACAAGCAACCCGCCGGAGGCAAATCGGGTCACGATACCCGGCGCACCGGTCCAACCGCGCGCCATGGAACCACCTCGTGTACATATCGCTCCACCTCATTATGTACCAACGCCACAGGGTTACTTCTCCAATCCTTTGGAAAACCTCATTGCAGCATCGGCTTGTTTGGTGGCTCTTCCGATGGAAGGTGATTCGCCGGCAGTGATCGAAATGCGAAGGGTGAGAGAACTTCTTCAAATAGCTCTGGCACAGCAGGATGCATACTCCTACAGCCGAGACATGATCCATTCAAATCCTCGCCCGAGCCGGAGCCCATGCTACAGCAGGCATATGGATTCAGCCGACATGTCAAGCAATGCTCAACGCCGCAACCGGCCACACGGGTATGAGCTTGTGCAGGCTAGAGCCCTTAACTTGGCGGATCAGGAGAGGGAGGCTGAGCGAGCGGTTCAACTAGCAGCAGAGCAGGCGGCTCATTAGACTTGTCTGGCTTATCCAGCAACCTCGCTTGAGGCAGGAGTGGCCACAAGAACCGAAGGTTTTCCTTGCCTGGTGTCGGCCATACGTAATGAGCGTTTGCCAAAAGACTTCAAGGGGCCTCATAAAGTGCCTAATTACACGGATGACTTGCAGCCTGGGGCTTGGATTGAGAGTTATGAGATGGCTATGGAGTTGTTGGAGGTCAGCGACGCGGCAATGGCTAAGTATTTCACTATGATGTTGGATGGAACAGCTCGTACTTGGTTGAAGGGGTTGCCACCCAATTCTATCGGCTCATGGACGGAGTTGAAGGCCCGGTTCATCCAGAACTTCAAAGACACGTGTAAAAAACCTATGTCAATTGTGGACCTGACTAATTGTAAGCAAGAGGACGATGAATCTACAACCCATTGGGTGCGCCAGGTCAAGGAGATAATACATTCGTCTGATAAGATGGATGCCGGCTCAGCAGTCTTGATGTTGGAGAAAAACGGCCATTTTGAACCCTTGAAGCAGAAGTTGGGGCGGCTCAAGCGTGACTGCAATGATATGGGCCAGTTGATGGCGGCTCTCGTCAAGTATGCTGATTCTGATAGTACCAAAGACCCGGTGTCTGACGAAGAAAAGACAGCGAAGGGAAAGAAGAACGGTAACGACAAGGGTCACCAACATAACCCAGCAAATCAAGGAGGTAATAAACGTAAGGCTGATGAGTTTGTCGCTAGCACCAATGCGCAGGGAGGAAATCAACGACACAAGGGAAGGCAACCCCCTCGGTCGGGCGGGTCAGGTCCCACCCTTGAGCAACTATTGAATGAGCCTCGTCCAAGGCACGTCACCCGAGAGAAGCCAGCCACCCACCTCTGGAAAGATTGTACAATTATGAAGGCATTTAAAAATTCAAATGCGTTTGATGGAGGTCACGGCCCGGGCGCCGGTTCAGGTGGAGGCGATTTCCATGGCCCGGGCACCGGTTCAGGCGGAGGAGGATTTCACGGTCATGGCCATCCTGGTAACCAAGGAGGATATAATCCACAACCCAGCCAAGGTAATCAGCAGCAACAGTCCGGATATCAGAGCAACCCAAAACAGTTGAATAGTGGGCAATACCATGTGTTCACCACTAGTTTATGTAAGAGGGACCAGAAGCTTCACAAGAGGGCCGTCAATGCCGTTCAGCCGGCGATTCCATGTTACTTGCGTTGGTCAGAGCAGCCTATTGTGTGGAGCAGAGAGGATCACCCACCCCGGGTTGATAATCCGGGTCACTTGGCCTTGGTAGTGGCGCCTCAGGTTGGTGGATATAAATTCACTAAGGTACTCATGGATGGAGGCAGTAGCATCAACATCCTCTACTATGAGACGTTCCATCGGATGGGGTTGACTGATAAGAGTCTTAAGCAGTCTAACACTGTTTTTCATGGTGTGGTACCTGGCAAGTCGGCATACCCAGTTGGTAAGATTGAACTAGAAGTAGCCTTTGGGGATGAGTATGACTCTAGAGCAGAAAAATTAACCTTTGAGGTGGTTAAGATCAAAAGTCCATATCATGCTCTGTTTGGACGGCCGGCTTATGCCAAGTTCATGGCTCGGCCGTGTTATGTATATTTGCAGCTCAAGATGCCAGGTTATAAGGGCACCATTACAGTACATGGAACCCGGAAAATAGCCTTGGAGTGTGAAGAAGGTGATGCTGCCTATGCTGAGTCTGTTTGTGCAACAGAGGAGTTAAAGTTTTACAAGGATCATGTTGACCCGGCAAACATGATGTCGTTAAAGAAACCAACAATGGAGCATGAGCCGGTGTTGAAGTTCAAATTAGCTGATGACACCAAGATGGTTGACTTTGTGCCAGGCGACTCATCCAAGCAGTTCATCATCAGTGCAAACTTGGATCCGAAATAGGAAAGCGCGCTCATCGAGTTCATCCGTGAGAACCGGGAAATCTTTGCATGGAAACCTTCCGACATGCCGGGTGTCCCGAGGGAACTCGCTGAGCACCCTCTCAATATTGATCCAAAGTTTAAACCTGTTAAACAGTTTCTCCGGTGGTTAAGTGAAGAAAGGCGCAAGGCCATTGGAGAAGAGATGGCTCGGCTCTTGGCGGCCGGGTTCATTGTGGAAGTCTTTCACCCAGAGTGGTTAGCCAACCCGATGCTTGTACTCAAAAATAACGGCACTTGGTGTATATGTGTGGATTACAACGATTTAAACAAGGCTTGTCCGGCTGACCCTTTTGCCCTCCCCCGTATTGATCAGATCATCGATGCTACGGTGGGTTGCGCACGTTTAAGTTTCTTGGATGCTTATTCAGGTTATCATCAGATCAAGATGGCAGTCAAAGATGAGGAGAAGACAACTTTTATCACCCCATTTGGAGCTTTCTGCTATGTGTCTATGCCTTTTGGGCTTAAGAGTGCCCAGGCGACTTACCAACGATGTGTGCAGAATTGTCTTCACAATCAGATTGGGCGTAATGTTCATGCTTATGTGGATGATATAGTGGTAAAATCTAGGAAAGAGGAAACCTTGGTCACAAATCTGAAAGAGACCTTCGATAATCTCTCGGTCTACAAAATGATTCTTAACCCGGCTAAGTGTGTTTTTGGAGTCCCAGCCGGCAAGCTCTTGGGGTTTTTGGTGTCCAACCAAGGTATTGAAGCTAACCCGGAGAAGATTAAAGCAATCACATCCCTGGCCAAACTAACATGCATCAATGACGTTCAATGGCTGGCGGGTCGTGTTGCTGCTTTGAGCCGATTCATAAGCCGGTTAGGGGAGAAGGCGATTCCTCTATATCGGATGATGAAGAAAACAGATGATTTTGTTTGGAGCGATGCTGCAAACTCTGCATTTGAAGATATGAAGATACAGCTTGCTGAGCCGCCGGTCCTTGCTCTAGTTGAGAAAGAGCCGCTGTTGTTATACGTAGCCGCCAACTCACGAGCTGTTAGTGTAGCTATTGTGTTGGAGCACAAGGAGGTTGGCAAGGAACATCCGGTTCAACGGCCGGTTTACTACGTCAGTGAGGTGTTAATTGAATCCAAACAACGATATCCACATTGGCAGAAGCTCGTATATGGGGTGTTCATGGCGAGCCGGAACCTTAAACATTATTTTCAGGGTCACCCAATCACTGTGGTTAGCTCTGCTCCTTTGGGGGACATCATTCAAAATAGAGAAGCCACTGGACGAGTCGCCAAGTTTGCCATTGAGCTTGGGTCTCATGGGTTGAAGTATGTACCACGTACTTCGATCAAGTCTCAAGCACTGGTTGATTTTACTAATGATTGGACAGAGATGCAGATGACAGAAGAGAAACCAGACAACACATATTGGACTATTCACTTTGATGGGTCCAAACAACTGGAAGGCTCGGGGGCTGGAGTTGTTTTAACCTCCCCTCGAGGTGACAAATTTTGTTATGTGTTGCGGCTGATGTTTCCTTGCACTAACAACACGGTGGAATATGAAGCTTTGCTCCATGGTCTTCGAGTGGCCAAAGAGATGAGCCTGAGCCGGGTCTGGTGTCTTGGCGACTCAGATTTAGTGGCTCAACAAGTATCAGGCAAGTGGGATTCCAAAGATCCTCTCATGGCGGCTTATTGCCGTGAAGTTGATGTTGTTGCAGGGCATTTTAAAGGTTATCAGGTGGAGCACATTGACCGTAGGAAGAACGAAGCGGCTGATGCTTTAAGCCAGTTGGGATCTCAGCGTAAGCCAGTGCCACCTAACACCTTTTTGGATGTTTTGCATAACCCGTCTGTTAAGTTACCCACAGAAGAAGATCTAGCCGTTCCTGACCCGGAGGCACAGTTGGTGGCGGCTCTTCATTTCATCCCAGATTGGATAGTGTCATTCTTGGCTTACATGACCCGGGGAGAATTGCCAGCGGATGAGACCCTGGCTCAACAGATAACCCGGCGGTCTAAGTCAATGACGATTTCGGATGGAGAACTATACCATCGCAGCGTCTCTGGAGCGTTTCAGCAGTGTGTTTCCCCTGAAGAAGGCCAAGAAATACTTCATGAGATCCATGAAGGCGATTGTGGTCATCACACCGGGTCAAAATCTCTGGTGGCCAAGGCTTTTTGTCACGGTTTTTACTGGTTGACGGCTCACGCTGATGTAGAGGATCTGGTCAGCAGATGTGATGGATGTCAAAAGTTCGCACGACGAGCACATGTGCCGGCTCAAGAGCTCGGGATGATTCCAATCACTTGGCCATTTGCGGTCTGGGGGCTTGACATGGTGGGACCTTTCAAAAGGTCTAAGGATAAAAAGACACATCTTTTAGTGGCAGTTGATAAATTCACAAAGTGGGTTGAGGCAGAGCCGGTGAGTAAGTGTGATGCGGCGACGGCGGTTCAATTCATGAAAAAGGTGATCTTCCGTTTTTCTTTTTCCACACAGGATTATCACTGACAATGGCACTAATCTATCCCAAGGGGCTATGGAGGAGTTTTGTCAATGTGAGCATATTCGGCTTGATGTTTATTCTGTAGCTCATCCTCAATCCAATGGTCAAGCCGAGAGAGCAAATCAGGAAATTATAAAAGGTCTCAAACTCCGGCTTATGGTTCCTTTATAGCGAACGCCGGGTTGTTGGGTAGGGGAATTACCCTCGGTGCTGTGGAGAATGAACACCACACCTAACAGGTCTACGGGTTACACACCTTTCTTCATGGTATATGGAGCAGAAGCAGTGTTGCCTAGTGACATCCGTCATGACTCACCCCGTGTGGCGGCTTATGTTGAAGCTAACAATGAACAAGCCAGAAATGATGCACTTGATTTGTTAGATGAGGAAAGAGACTTAGCAGTGGCTCGATCAGCAATTTATCAACAGGACCTGCGCCGTTATCACAGCCGCCGGGTTAAGTCCAGGACTTTTCAGGAAGGCGACCTGGTGCTCTATCTCATCCAGGAACTATCAGATGCACACAAGTTATCCCCACCTTGGGAAGGACCCTTTGTGGTCAGCAAGAACTTAAACAACGGGTCATATTACCTCATTGACATTCGAGAGCACAAAGACTCACGTAAGTCGGAAGAGGAGACCCGCCGGCCGTGGAACATTGCTCAACTTCGGCCATACTACACCTGAGCCACCGGCTCTCATCATGTACATACTTTAAAGGTTGTATATACTATGATAAGTAATAAAGCAGGACCATCGGTCTCTTTTCTTTTCAAAAGATTAAGCATCTTTGTTGTCTCTTATTATTCAAATGACTATTAAGGAGCTGATCATATTTGAATCAAGTCTAACCTTTTTGGTCCAGCTTATGATCGTATTCGAATCTAGCTGCAACTATCATGGTCACTTGGGGGCTTCCTGTTCAAACATAGGTCGTATTCGAACCAAAGAGAACATAGCTGTCGTAACCCTCTTGATCGGCTCAAGGCCAAGCTCACTAGGGGGCTTCTTGATCGTATCTGAATCATAGCTTAACCCCTTTTGGGTCCAACTTAGATCGTATTCGAATCAGGGTCATTAAAAACCTCTCAAGGTCATTTGGGGGCTTCTGTTCAAACATAGGTTGTATTAGAACCAAAGAGAACATAGCCGTCGATACCCTCTTGATCGGCGCAACGCCAAAGCCACTCGGGGCTATATGGTCGTATTCGAACCTTAGCTTAACCCCTTTGGTCCAGTTTACTGATCGTATTCGAATCAGAAACCCCCAACCTTTAATTACAAGGTTAATTTTATTTACCATCTGCCTTCTAGTTTTTTGTTGTCTCAATTTCACAAATAATTAGCATGGTCTTTTTCACCGGCTGGACTATTTGACAACAAGGCCACCAAGGTATGATGATCATTAAGTATTCAGAAGCATTGACTTCTCAAAAACGATTGAGTTATCAACTTCATTACCCGGGTTATTTAAACCGGTGGTCTAAAGATCAAAGGTACTAGTATGGCTACTGGTTATACGCAATTGCCTGCTGCATTAATCAAAGGATTATTTTCAGCCTTGTTCTCTTTTTATGTTCGTTTCTGTTTTCCACTATGGTAAGCATATTGGCTATAAGCCGGGTGTTCTAACCCGTTCAGTACTAAGCCGCCTAGCCAGTCTTTCTCTTGTATCTACAGGAACAGAGATGAAGCATTACAGGGACAACCATAAATATGATGCATATATTGACATCAGGAAACACAGAATCACATACAAGTGTTTTATGCGCGATGGCATAAG
The DNA here is from genome assembly GCF_056163025.1 of Triticum urartu. Classification (NCBI taxonomy): domain Eukaryota; kingdom Viridiplantae; phylum Streptophyta; class Magnoliopsida; order Poales; family Poaceae; genus Triticum; species Triticum urartu. The sequence goes on from NC_141874.1 coordinate 541,768,999, forward strand.
CAAAGTGTAACGCCCTCGATGCGGCTATATCTCCCACGTGTCGAGGCACGACTTAGAGGCATAACCGCATTGAAAGCAATGTCGCAAGTCAGGAAATCATTACACATCCCATGTACGTAAATAATATAAAGGGGAGATACATAGTTGGCTTACACTCGCCACGTCACATCAAGGTACGTAAAAAACATCCATCAAACAAATCACTCATGGCCCGACTATGGTGCCAAAATAGAAAAGACCCCCAACATGCGACAAGGCCCTGAATCGATAACCCCAACTAGGCACCACTACTGGTCATCCGGAAAAGACACGTAGTATCGCTGAGAGTCCTCGTCGAACTCCCACTTGAGCTCGTAATCGTCATCCGGAGCGGGAACACCTAGACCTGCATCTGGAGTTATAGTATCTGTGAGCCACAGGGACTCAGCAATCTCACACCCACACGATCAAGACTATTTAAGCTTATAGGAAGGATAAGGCAATATGAGTGGAGCTGCAGCAAGCGGCTAGCATATATGGTGGCTAACTTATACGCAAAAGAGAGCGAGAAGAGAAGGCGAAGCACGAGCGAGAAGCTAAAGGAACATCCTGCGCGAGCATAACTCCAACACCGTGTCCACTTCCCGGACTCCGCCGAGAAGGGGCCATCAAGGTAACACACACGGTTGATTCATTTTAATTAAGTTTAGTTAAAGTTATCTACAACCAGACATTAACAAATTCCCATCTGCCCATAACCGCGGGCACGGCTTTCGAAAGATCAATCCCTGCAGGGGGGTCCCAACTTAGCCCATAACAAGCTCTCACGGTCAACGAAGGAATAGACCTCCACCCAAGACACACCGATCAGACTCGGTATCCCAGTACAACAAGACAATTCGATAGGTCAAAACAAGTCCAGCAACACCGCACGAATGTGCCGACAAATCCCGATAGGAGCTGCACATATCTCTTTCTCAGGGCACGCTCGGATAGGTCAAGCTACGAGTAAAACCAACCCTCGAGTTTCCCCGAGGTGGCCCCACAGGCTGCCTGGTTCGGACCAACACTCAGAGGAGCACTGGCCCGGGGGGGGGGGGGTTAAAATAAGATGACCCTCGGGCTCTGGAAACCCAAGGGACAAGAGGCTAGGTGACAAATGGTAAAACCAATGTTGGTCATTGCTGGAAAAGCTTTAATCAAGGTGAACTATCAAGGGGTTCCCATTATAGCCCAACCGCGTAAGGGACGCAACAATCCGGGAACATAACACCGATATGACGGAAACTAGGGCGGCAAGAGTGGAACAAAACACTAGGCGAGAGGCCGAGCCTTCCACCCTTTACCAAGTATATAGATGCATTAAGATAACATAGCAATATAATGATATCCCAACAAGTAAATAAATGTTCCAACAAGGAACGGCTCCAATCTTCACCTGCAACTAACAACGCTATAAGAAGGGCTGAGCAAAGCGGTAACATAGCCAAACAAAGGTTTGCTAGGACAAGGTGGGTTAGAGGTTCGAACATGGCAATTGGGAGGCTGACAAGCAAAAGGTAGGCATCGTAGCATTGGCATAGCAAGAGCGAGCAAACTAGCATAGCAAAGATAGTAGTGATTTCGAGGGTATGATCATCTTGCCTGCAAAGCTGTCAGAGTTGACTGGATTCTCAAAAGAAAACTCAACCGGCTCCTCGTTAGTGAACTCGTCTCCCGGCTCTACCCAAACAACACAAACAAGCAACAAGAATACAATCAACCACGTGCACGGGCAAACAATGATATGCAAAGATGATATGCTATGCGGGAAGCGATGCGGGATGCAAAATGCAAGACGTGACAGAAAAATGCAAGAAACTGGCCTCAACTTGGATCACCAAGTGTGCCACTGGATAGAGGGGAAGAAATCACCTGAAAACGATATAAAGATCATAGGAATCGGAGCTACGGTTTGGAAATGGCGAGCGTTTTACGAAACGAACCGATCTGCGATATACCACAAGTAGGCTCCTAAATGCAACGAAACGAACATGCTACAGCCACCAAACATGAAAACAAAATACATGGCAGTGATGTACACAAGATGCTTAACAAATCACTAGCACTGAGCCATAGGCAAATTCATCCATTAAGGGGTTCAAACAAGCATGGCAAAAATGAATATGCAAAACAGATTTCAGACTTTGTGAAATTAACACTAGCCTGAAATTTCAGATCACGAAGCCCTCTTCGGAGCAGAAAAACAACATGATACATGACCTGAACATGACAAGTAATAACATGGCATGGAGCTACTCAACAAGCTTAACAAAACACCCAAAGTGACCTGGGGCCAAAAGGGTTCACAAAATACTCTACCGAGCTCACGAACATAGCTCGAACACAATCAGTTTTCAGACTTAGTGAAAACTGGGGCATGCAGAAATTATAACTCCCGAAGGCATGTAAACGAGCTCGATGCACTCACTACGGTGCAAGTCATGGCAAGATAAGCATATATACAGCAAGAAGACACAAAATTCTAGCTATACATGGCAAGAACAATGGCATAGCATGCATGGATCACTAACAATAGCTCCGGCAAAATCGCAAACAAGTTGACAATCTGCCCAGATTAACAACGAAGCAAAAGTTGAGCTCGATTGAGTCAACCCAGAGCATAACATAAATATCAAAACTCCCTTACTGATCATCCTCAAAAGAGGCACGGATCACTAGGAAACAAGCTGGACATATAGCATCATGAACTAAAATATCCCAGACTTAGTGAAAATCACAAAGTCCCTGAAATCAGCAATCTCAGGTGCCTCTCTTTGCAAGCTTGCACAAGACAACACACACACCCTAAAAATGCATGGATGGCACCTCTGGAAAGAAGACAAAATGCTTAACAATTCATCCCAAAGGGGCACAGGCATATCATGCACGGATTAAACATGGCAAAAATGACAAAAGTGCATGATGAACTAACGGATCTGCAATTTAACTCACGAAGCCTCCTTCTAACAGCATTTTGGGCAACAAGATGACCTCAAATGCAAATGATGCAATGGAATGAAATTATGTACATGTTGAGGCGAAGATTTTGATATATCATACGCCCAAATCGGAGCTATGGATGCCAAGTTACGGGTCCTCGAACAGAGCAACTTGGATCAAATTTCCAGGACTTAGACAAAAAAATCGGGGTTAGGGTTTACTGTAGCGGCGACCGGATCTGGATCGGGGCGCACTGTGCGCGGCCGGCGGCGGCGGGCGCGGATGTCGAGGCGGCGGCCGGCGGGGTCGGCGGCGTCGGGCGCGGCGGCGGACGGCAGCGGGCGCGGCTCGGGGCGCCGGCGACGAACGGCAGCGGGCGCGGCTTGGGGCGCCGGCGACGATGGCGGGCGGCGGCGGCGCGCCGGAGGAGGAGAAGAAGGGCGGCGGCGCGGTTCGGGCCACGGGCGCCTCTGGCCCTGGCGGAGGAGGAGGGGGCCGGCGCTGGGCCTCGGGCCCGCGTCGGTGGCGGCGGCGAACCGGTCCCCCCGGGGACACGTGGCGGGCGCTGGGTGGCTGGCGGCGGCGGGCGGACGTTGTCCGGTCGGATCCGGACACGTCCGTCGGTGGGGGGGGGGGGGTTGATCTGTTTTTTTTTGAGGACGGGGAGGAATCTGAGACTAGGAATGGGGGGGGGTGTATATATAGGCATAAGTGGAGCTAGGAGAGTCCAAATGAGGTGCGGTTTTCGCCCACGCGATCGTGATCGAACGATCTAGGACATGGAGCAAAGTTTGGTGGGTTTTGGGCCAAATTTGGGGGGGGGTGTTGGGCTGCAACACACATGAGGCCTTTCGGTCCCTCGGTTAACCGTTCAAGTATCAAACAAAGTCCAAATGACCCGAAACTTGACAGGCGGTCTACTGGTAGGAAACCAAGGCCGCATGGCAAGTCTCGGTCCAATCCGGAAATGTTTAATCCCCACACACGAAAGAAAGCTAGAAATGACCACCGGAGGAGAACGAAGCGCCGGAATGCAAAACGGACAACGGGGAAAAAGCTCGGATGCATGAGATGAACATGTATGCAAATGCAATGCACGAGATGATATGATATGAGATGCACGAAAAAGAAAAACAACACACGGAGACAAAGACCCGAACCCGAGGAATAAATATAACTTAGCGCCGGAGACGGCAAGAGTTGGATACAAATCTGGAAAGTATATCTGGGGCGTTACAACACTCCACCACTACGAAAGGATCTCGTCCCGAGATCTAGGACTGAAAGAAGTCCGGGTACTCAGAACGGAGGTGATCCTCGCGTTCCCAGGTAGCTTCACGGTCGGAATGGTGTGACCACTTGACTGAGAAATTTAATTGACTTGTTGCGAGTTTTGCGTTCAGTCTCTTCAAGAATGGCAACTGGGTGCTCACGGTAGGAGAGATCTTCTTGGAGCTCAATGTCCTCGAAATTGACTGTGCGTTCAGGCGTTTTGAAGCACTTTCGGAGTTGGGAGACATGGAACACATCATGAACATTGGCAAAGCTTGAAGGAAGCTCGAGCTGATAGGCGAGGTCGCCTCTCTTGCTGACAATCTTGAAAGGCCCGACATATCTGGGGGCAAGCTTCCCTTTAATACCGAAGCGACGAGTACCTTTCATAGGAGAGACGCGGAGGTAAACATGGTCTCCGATCTCAAAAGCCAGATCATGGTGCTTACTATCATAGTAGCTCTTCTGGCGGGATTGGGCTGCTTTGAGGTTATCGTGAATGACCTTGCACATCTCTTCTGCCTCTGTGATCAGGTCATTACCCAGCAGCTGACGTTCACCGGTTTCAGACCAGTTGAGAGGGGTACGACACTTCCTGCCATATAGAATTTCAAAAGGGGCCTTGCCCGAGCTTGCTTGGAAACTGTTGTTGTATGAGAATTCAGCATAAGGAAGACAGTCCTCCCACTTCATGCCGAAAGAAATCACACAAGCCCTGAGCATGTCTTCGAGAATCTGGTTGACACGCTTGACTTGACCGCTCGTTTGAGGATGGAAAGCAGTGCTGAAGCGGATACTGATGCCCATGGCTTTCTGAAAAGAATCCCAAAACTTGGAGGTAAAGATGCTTCCACGGTCTGAAGATATCACTTGAGGAATACCGTGCAGAGAGACAATGCGAGAGGTATAGAGTTCCGCCAATTGAGCTGCAGTGATTGACTCTTTGATAGGCATAAAGTGAGCCACTTTGGTGAGCTTGTCGATGACAACGAATATAGCATCATTGCCACGCTTGGACTTTGGAAACCCAGTCACGAAGTCCATTTCAATGTGGTCAAACTTCCATTCTGGAATGGAAAGAGGTTCGAGGAGACCTGCTGGCCTTTGGTGTTCTGCCTTCACTCTTCTGCAGACATCACACTCATTCACGAATTGAGCGATCTCGCGCTTCATTCGAGTCCACCAATAAGTTTGCTTCAGATCCTGATACATCTTCGTGCTACCAGGGTGGATGGAGAGGAGAGAGTTGTGAGCCTCGTTCATGATCACCTAATGAAGTTTACCTTTGGGCACAACAATTCGATCCTCGAAGAAGAGAGTGTCCTTGTCATCAAGTCGGTAACACTTGTACTTGGACTGACTCTTTGCGATACCAATCTTCACCTTCTTCACCATAGCATCAAGAAGCTGGGCTTGGCGAATCTGGTCTTCCAAGGTAGGAGAAACTTGAAGGTTGGCGAGGAAACCTTGAGGAACAATTTGAAGATTCAGTTTGCGGAAAGCTTCACAAAGCTCGGGTTGATAAGGCTTAAGAATCAGACTGTTGAAAATATGCTTTCCTACTCAAAGCGTCAGCAATCATATTGGCCTTGCCTGGAGTATACTCAATACTCGGATTGTACTCTTGAATCATTTCGACCCATCGAGTCTGCCTGAGGTTGAGATTAGGCTGAGTGAAGATGTACTTGAGACTCTTGTGATCAGTGAAAATGTCCACTTTCCTTCCCAATAGAAGATGTCTCCAAGTCAACAAAGCGTGCACAACTGCCGCCAACTCAAGATCATGAGTGGGGTAGTTCTTCTCATTAGGCTTCAACTGGCGAGAGGTATAAGCAACAACTTTCTTCTCTTGCATCAGTACAACACCGAGACCTTGGAGAGAGGCATCACAAAAGACCTCGTACGGCTTGGTTTCATCAGGCGGAGTCAGAACTGGAGCAGTGATCAACTTCTCTTTCAAAGTGTTGAAAGCAATATCACACTCCGGAGACCAAACGTACTTGACGTGCTTCTGAAGAAGATTTGAAAGAGGCTTGGCGATCTTAGAAAAGTTTTCAACGAATCTTCTGCAATAGCTTGCGAGACCGAGGAAACTGCGGAGTTGCTTCACGTTCTGAGGAGGATCCCAATTCACAATTGCAGACACCTTCTCAGGATTCACGGAAATGCCCTTGGCAGAGATGATATGACCAAGATAAAGAACCTCATCGAGCCAAAATTCACACTTGGAGAACTTGGCGTAGAACTGATGTTCCCTGAGCTTGTCAAGAACCAAACGCAAGTGCTTGGCATGATCTTCCTTGTTCTTGGAGAAAACCAGAATGTCGTCGAGATAGACCAAAACAAAGTCATTGGTGTAGGGGTTGAAGATGAAGTTCATCATGCGAGAGAACGTCGGAGGAGCGTTGGCGAGGCCAAAAGACATGACGGTGTATTCATATGAACCAAAGCTTGTTCTGAACGCCGTCTTGGGAATATCTTGCTCACGAATACGAATCTGATGATAACCCATACGGAGATCAAGCTTGGAGAATACTTGAGCACCCTTGAGTTGTTCGAACAGCTCATTGATGTTGGGAAGTGGGTATTTGTTCTTGATGGTCTTCTTGTTTACTGGACGGTAATCAACACAAAGTCGACTCGATCCATCCTTCTTCTTCACAAAAAGAACACCACAACCCCACGGAGAAGTACTAGGCCGAATGAGACCCAATCTTTCTTGCTCATCGAGTTGTTTCTTCAGCTCCTTCAACTCTTCGGGGCCGAGCTTGTAGGGACGTTTGCACACAGGTTCCATACCGGGCTCAAGTTCAATAACAAATTCAACAGGCCGGTTTGGAGGCATCCCTGGGAGTTCTTCTGGAAAGACGTCTTGATACTCACAAACAACTGGAATCTGCGAAATAGCATCCAATTCACCCTTCTCATTGAGAGAAAACAACGGGATGGTATTATCCCGGGCGGCAAAGACAATTACATCCTCAGACGAATGAGTCAATTGAATCTGCTTGGCTGCAGAATCAAGCTGAGCTTTATGCTTGGAGAGCCAGTCCATCCCGAGAATAAGATCGATATCCGAGTTACCAAGAACCATTGGAGTAGCAAGAAACTTGAAATCGCCCATCGTGATAGAGACATCTGGCACCTCCAGACTTGCACTCAAACGTTTGCCAGGAGAAATGATATCCATTTGTTTACCCAAATGAGAAGAAACGAACTCATGCTTGGTAAAAAATGGCTTTGACATGAAACAATGCGATGCACCCGTGTCAAAAAGAACTTTTGCAGGAATATCATTAATAGGAAGGTTACCCATGATGACATCTGAAGAATCCTCAGCCTGAACTGCATTCAGCATATTGACCTTGGCGTGCTTGGGATTGTGCTTGACCATAGCTATACTTGCCGATCTGACAGGAGGAGGAGGAGGAAGACGCCTCTAGTTGGTACACTTGTTGGCATAGTGACCCTTCTGTTGGCACTTGTTGCACGTGACCTCTGAAAGCGGACGGTGATACGGAGCACTCGGTCTTGGAGGTTGAGACGAAGTCTTGTTCTGAAAGCCTGGGTTGGGTGGGTGGGAGAAACCACTGCCACCTTTGCTCTTCTGCTGAAACGGCTGACGGAACGGAGGAGGAGGAAGCCAATACTTCTGCTGCTTGACCACTTGAGTAGAGGAAGAAGGAGTAACATCTCTGGCACGCTTCCTGGAAGCATCACACCTCAACTGAGCAGCCTCTTGCTTCAGTGCCATGTTGTAGAACTCATCGTATCTCAACGGCTCAAAAAGGACAAGAGCGAGCTGAATTTCCTCACGAAGACCACCCCTGAACTGATAGATCATGCTCTTCCATCAGGAACATCCTGCTTGGCAAAGCGGGCGAGCTTCTGGAACAACTTGTTGTAGTCATAGACAGACAAAGAGCCTTGCTTCAGATTGCGGAATTCCTGACGCTTACTCTCAACCACACTTTGAGGGATGTGATGAGCGCGGAAATCTTGACGGAAATCGTCCCAAGTGATCAGACGTCCACCTCTGGAATCCTTGTACTGCTGGAACCACTCTGCAGCCTGATCTTTGAGCTGGAAAGAAGTGAACTTGACGAAATCTTCAGGCCTGACGTTGCTGCATTCAAAATGCTTGCCCAGATCCACTAGCCAATCGTCAGCATCGGTAGCCTCAACACAACTGCTGAACGTCTTTGGACCATTTGCGAGGAATTGGTTCAGAGTAGCAAAATGGTTCTGATTGCTGCCTTGATTCCCTTGACTGCCTTGATTGCGCTCTTGGAGGATTTGCATGATCAACTGTGTATTTGCATTAGTAGCGGCCATCACAGCTTGCCATGCTTCCGGAGGAGGCGGAGGTGGAGGCGGATCAGGATTCGGAGTCGTGCGCGTTGGAGGAGCCATCCTGAACAGGTTGACCACCATTAGCACACAAATAGACAAGTATTGAAGGTGAATCCAATGGAATGAAAATTGCAACATAAAGTCTTCACATCCAAACAAAATGAACGAATGCATTTCTCTTGAAGTGGTCACATATTCCTAAATTGCGAAGCCACGAAGAATCAGGTAGAAGGGGTACATCAACGGGGGATGGAATCAACATATGACGTCGAAGCAAAACGAAAGCCACAACTCAAAATAAAACCAAGGGTTGGCTTGCGGAATAAGCCGGAACACACATATGATAGAAATTTCGTCCGAAGTTTTCGTGGTGGGACCTACACGGGCTCGATCGTACAGCACCATCATGTACAAGGCAGTGCACATGACCTACGAAGTGTCCCCGAGTCAGCATAGCCAAGGACTCTTTAAGACACAACGAGATCACTGTAAAATCGACCGTGAATAGACGAACCACTAGACGTCGAACCCCAATTTCGTATCATACATCTGTCGGAAAGATATCCTAAGGCTACTTGAATTCCCACCTATGAAATTCCCGAAATTTTCCGGTTACGCAATCAGGTGTTGGGGATACAGGGGAGCATAATATCTCACTCAAGCTAGCAAATCCTACATCCAGCTGTATCCATCCTTCAACACATAACCAAGAAACCTTCGGAAACCATCTATCTCAACCTTCGAAAAGCATCCGTTATACAAGTTATGGTGATACTCCCAAACTCTCGCCCCAGTACTGGGTGGCGTCGAGGTTATCTCACCAACGAACTACATAAAGGAGATTTTCGATGTCGCGCACATATCTCAAGCATACCAGAATTGCAACGATAAAATTGTGACGACAACACCTCGGAGCTCAACTCCCCGGGACACTGCCACAACCCCTAAAGACAGGAGGCACCAAGAACAATGTTCTCGTCACAAAACCATCGGAACAAAACCAAGATACTCGTGTGATCCTAAAATTTTTTTTGTGAAATTTTGAGAAGAGAAGAGTCAAAACTCTACGTCAGGATGCCTTACCAGAGCGATGAGGAGACTGGGAAGTAAAAAGAATTCCTAAGCTCTCCGATATATAATTCCTAAGGACTCAAAACATTTTTCTAGACACAACTCGGCTGCTAAAAACGATCAAGCAATGGGGCTCCTAAGGTCGGGGAAGGCTCTGATTACCAACTTGTAACGCCCTCGATGCGGCTATATCTCCCACGTGTCGAGGCACGACTTAGAGGCATAACCGCATTGAAAGCAATGTCGCAAGTCAGGAAATCATTACAGATCCCATGTACATAAATAATATAAAGGGGAGATACATAGTTGGCTTACACTCGCCACGTCACATCAAGGTACGTAAAAAACATCCATCAAACAAATCACTCATGGCCCGACTACGGTGCCAAAATAGAAAAGACCCCCAACATGCGACAAGGCCCTGAATCGATAACCCCAACTAGGCACCACTACTGGTTATCCGGAAAAGACACGTAGTATCGCTGAGAGTCCTCGTCGAACTCCCACTTGAGCTCGTAATCGTCATCCGGAGCGGGAACACCTGGACCTGCATCTGGAGTTATAGTATCTGTGAGCCACAGGGACTCAGCAATCTCACACCCACGCGATCAAGACTATTTAAGCTTATAGGAAGGATAAGGCAATATGAGTGGAGCTGCAGCAAGCGGCTAGCATATATGGTGGCTAACTTATACGCAAAAGAGAGCGAGAAGAGAAGGCGAAGCACGAGCGAGAAGCTAAAGGAACATCCTGCGCGAGCATAACTCCAACACCGTGTCCACTTCCCGGACTCCGCCGAGAAGGGGCCATCACGGTAACACACACGGTTGATTCATTTTAATTAAGTTTAGTTAAAGTTATCTACAACCGGACATTAACAAATTCCCATCTGCCCATAACCGCGGGCACGGCTTTTGAAAGATCAATCCCTGCAGGGGGGGGTCCCAACTTAGCCCATAACAAGCTCTCACGGTCAACGAAGGAATAGACCTCCACCCAAGACACACCGATCAGACTCGGTATCCCAGTACAACAAGACAATTCGACAGGTCAAAACAAGTCCAGCAACACCGCACGAATGTGCCGACAAATACCGATAGGAGCTGCACATATCTCTTTCTCAGGGCACGCTCGGATAGGTCAAGCTACGAGTAAAACCAACCCTCGAGTTTCCCCGAGGTGGCCCCACAGGCTGCCTGGTTCAGACCAACACTCAGAGGAGCACTGGCCCGGGGGGGGGGGGGGGTTAAAATAAGATGACCCTCGGGCTCCGGAAACCCAAGGGAAAAGAGGCTAGGTGACAAATGGTAAAACCAATGTTGGGCATTGCTGGAAAAGCTTTAATCAAGGCGAACTATCAAGGGGTTCCCATTATAGCCCAACCGCGTAAGGGACGCAACAATCCGGGAACATAACACCGATATGACGGAAACTAGGGCGGCAAGAGTGGAACAAAACACTAGGCGAGAGGCCGAGCCTTCCACCCTTTACCAAGTATATAGATGCATTAAGATAACATAGCAATATAATGATATCCCAACAAGTAAATAAATGTTCCAACAAGGAACGGCTCCAATCTTCACCTGCAACTAACAACGCTATAAGAAGGGCTGAGCAAAGCGGTAACATAGCCAAACAAAGGTTTGCTAGGACAAGGTGGGTTAGAGGTTCGAACATGGCAATTGGGAGGCTGACAAGAAAAAGGTAGGCATCGTAGCATTGGCATAGCAAGAGCGAGCAAACTAGCATAGCAAAGATAGTAGTGATTTCGAGGGTATGATCATCTTGCCTGCAAAGCTGTCAGAGTTGACTGGATCCTCAAAAGAAAACTCAACCGGCTCCTCGTTAGCGAACTCGTCTCCCGGCTCTACCCAAACAACACAAACAAGCAACAAGAATACAATCAACCACGTGCACGGGCAAACAATGATATGCAAAGATGATATGCTATGCGGGAAGCGATGCGGGATGCAAAATGCAAGACGTGACAGAAAAATGCAAGAAACTGGCCTCAACTTGGATCACCAAGTGTGCCACTGGATAGAGGGGAAGAAATCACCTTAAAACGATATAAAGATCATAGGAATCGGAGCTACGGTTTGGAAATGGCGAGCGTTTTACGAAACGAACCGATCTGCGATATACCGCAAGTAGGCTCCTAAATGCAACGAAACGAACATGCTATAGCCACCAAACATGAAAACAAAATACATGGCAGTGATGTACACAAGATGTTAACAAATCACTAGCACTGAGCCATAGGCAAATTCATCCATTAAGGGGTTCAAACAAGCATGGCAAAAATGAATATGCAAAACAGATTTTAGACTTTGTGAAATTAACACTAGCCTGAAATTTCAAAGTCCCTGAACTAAAATATCCCAGACTTAGTGAAAATCACAAAGTCCCTGAAATCAGCAATCTCAGGTGCCTCTCTTTGCAAGATTGCACAAGACAACACACACACCCTAAAAATGCATGGTTGGCACCTCTAGAAATAAGACAAAATTCTTAACAATTCATCCCAAAGGGGCACAGGCATATCATGCACGGATTAAACATGGCAAAAATGACAAAAGTGCATGATGAACTAACGGATCTGCAATTTAACTCATGAAGCCTCCTTATAACAGCATTTTGGGCAACAAGATGACCTCAAATGCAAATGATGCAACGGAATGAAATGATGTACATGTCGAGACGAAGATTTTGATATATCATACGCCCAAATCGGAGCTACGGATGCCAAGTTACGGGTCCTCGAACAGAGCAACTTGGATCAAATTTCCAGGACTTAGACAAAAAAATCGGGGTTAGGGTTTACTGTAGCGGCGACCGGATCTGGATCGGGGCGCACTGTGCACGGCCGGCGGCGGCGGGCGCGGATGCCGAGGCGGCGGCCGGCGGGGTCGGCGGCGTCGGGCGCGGCGGCGGACGGCAGCGGGCGCGGCTCGGGGCGCCGGCGACGAACGGCGGTGTCGGGCGCGGCGGCGGACGGCAGCGGGCGCGGCTCGGGGCGCCGGCGACGATGGCGGGCGGCAGCGGCCCGCCGGAGGAGGAGAAGAATGGCGGCGGCGCGGCTCGGGCCACGGGCGCCTCTGGCCCGGGCGGAGGAGGAGGGGGCTGGCGCTGGGCCTCGGGCCCGCGTCGGTGGCGGCGGCGAACCGGTCCCCCCGGGGACACGTGGCGGGCGCTGGGTGGCTGGAGGCGGCTGGCGGACGTTGTCCGGTCGGATCCGGACACGTCCGTCGGTGGGAGGGGGGGGTTGATCTGTTTTTTTTGAGGACGGGGAGGAATCTGAGACTAGGAATGGGGGGGGGTGTATATATAGGCATAAGTGGAGCTAGGAGAGTCCAAATGAGGTGCAGTTTTCGCCCCCGCGATCGTGATCGAACGATCTAGGACATGGAGCAAAGTTTGGTGGGTTTTGGGCCAAATTTGGGGGGGTGTTGGGCTGCAACACACACGAGGCCTTTCGGTCCCTCGGTTAACCGTTGAAGTATCAAATGAAGTCCAAATGACCCGAAACTTGACAGGCGGTCTACTGGTAGTAAACCAAGGCCGTATGGCAAGTCTCGGTCCAATCCGGAAATGTTTAATCCCCACACACGAAAGAAAGCTAGAAATGACCACCGGAGGAGAACGAAGCGCCGAAATGCAAAACGGACAACGGGGAAAAAGCTCGGATGCATGAGATGAACATGTATGCAAATGCAATGCACGAGATGACATGATATGAGATGCACGAAAAAGAAAAACAACACACGGAGACAAAGACCCGAACCCGAGGAATAAATATAACTTAGTGCCGGAGACGGCAAGAGTTGGATACAAATCTGGAAAGTATATCTGGGGCGTTACACAAAGCATTCGGTGTTTTCACAGCTAAACTATTACAAGGCTTTTATAAGCCCATGAAGATGGTTATTACTCCTCCCTTGCCGGTTCACCACCCTCTGTTGACTGGAAGCTGGGTTTTGACCAGTCAAAACCATTCATGACGACAAATTTTGCTTCTTCGTCAATCAGGCCGGCCGGGTCATCTTCCGGGGCAAATGTATTTTCACGAACAGGCGGGATTAAATCTGTCACCTTGTACAAGGGAGTTGCCATCTTCTTATTTTCCATATCAAAACCCGGCTGATACTTGTCGATGTTGGTTTCATCTCCAAGAATAGTTGTCTGAGGTCGGACTCCATGCACGCAAGCCATGAAGTCATCCTGTTCAAAGGGAGATCCATCTTCCTTCACGGTAGGATACCCTTTGGCCACATCCGCCGGGTCTAGATCTGGCACCCAAGCCTTGGAGCGGCTCAGGGCAGTCAAAGCTCTGGCTCTCGCACAGGAGCACTTCACTTCTTGGAACCTGACGGGTAGGATTGATAGCTTCTTTAAGACATCACTGAGCCGGTTGGGTCCTTGATTGGCAGGAGAGATGGCGGCAAGTGCCCGTTGTGCGCCAATATACAATTGCTCCACTAAGGTATACACTTCCTTCAGTTTAATCACAGGATCTTGGCTCAGATCTTGCTTCGTGGGCCTGCACATATTTTATAAACAAAGAGTCAGCTGGCGGCTTATATTCCGGATCAGCAAAAAGTACACAAAGATCAAATACAGATGGCATACCAAAGATGGCAGCCACCATTTGAGACACCCGGGCCTTTAAACTGGTCAGCTCCGTGGAAACCTCTTCAAGGGCGGCTTCAGCCTTCTCGGCGCGTTGTGTCAAAAGTGTTTTCTCTTCCGCCCAGGTTTTCTTCTTGGCAATGAAGCTGGTCTTTAATTTTTCCATCTCAGAGAGATTTACTTGCAATTTGGAGTTAGCAGACTTAATTTCTGCCTCCTGATCCGCCAGCTGGGTCTTCGCATCAGTTAGTTGCGAGCTCAATTCAGATAAGGCATTCTACAAAAAACATACACAGATGAGTTAAGATTTCAATTCAGGTTCAACAGTCAAGATTGAAGTCTCAAGTGCTTTACAAAACCTTGTGACACTTGGGGGCTAATGTATGCCAAAACAATTTCTTCTGACTCTACAAACATACTTTAAGTCCCAAGCACTTTACAAAGTAACATCACTTGGCACTTGGGGGCTAATGTATGCTATTCAGCAAGTTTCTCAAGGTTAAACCGGATTACAAAGTTCTTTGGATACCATGAAAATTTAAAGTACCAGCTCATTTATGATCAAATGAACCGGCCCTTGGGGACTACAGGTGAAGCTTTGCTCTCTTTTATTGAACTCAAGAAAAATTTCAAAAGTAAAAGTCTCAGCCTATATCATAAAGTCTAAAGATCATCCCGGTTCTCTCATAATCTGAAGATTTGGGGGCTGGTGGAATATAAGTAAGCCGGAAGGACATACCTCGTATTTCAGCTGCAACTGTTTGTGCATTTCGATCTCTGAGTCGCGACTGGAGTGCACATGGCTGAGATAGCCGAATAAAATGTCGTTGGCATTCGGATGGTCATAATGTGAAGCATCAAAGCGCACTTTCTGTCTCTCCAATGCCTCTTGTTTCGCCGTGTGACGAGCCAACACGGTGGGATTCCCTAGCTCAACAACGCGGCTCCCGATGATCAAAACATCTTGCACAGACGGTGATGACGGATTAGCCAAGCTTGATGGTCCAGTTGCGGAAGGATTCACGGTGGTATGATCAAACGACGGCTCAGGAGGATTTGCTTCTGCATTGACAGGCGGGTCTTCTGGAGTTTCAATTGATGGAGGAGAAGGTGGCCTTGCCGGTTCAGGTGCAAGGACTGGCGGGTCTTCCACCGGCTTAGTCACTTTGGCCTTCTTAGACTTATCTTGGCCACTAAATGAAATATTATAGGACTGTCAGTATAAAGAGACAAATTGAAAAACACGGAAGACAAAGGATTTTTCCTTACCCAGGGGTAGACTTGAAGGCCGGAAATTGGGTCTGAGACGAGTCGCCAGACGAGCGAGATACCTCCTGCAAATATAAAACAAAGTAAGTAATGCAAGGGAGGAGATCCATTAACAGAAAGTCAAAGACAAAGAAATAAACCTCATTCTGGCGTTTTTGAGGAGTTTGTTGAAGAACAACAGCCAGCTCGTCTTCGGTCTGGGCTTGACGGTGGCTCTCATGTTGCGGCTTTTTCAAAAGAAAGTGAGGGTCCAGATAAGCCAAAGGGTGTGAAAACCTTACTTTCCGGGTTACGACTCGAAGTTTCTGTCTTGGCAAATGGGCTGAGTCGGAGGAAATAGTTACCTCTTCTTCCACGGCCTGACTGGCCCCAGTGTCGTCCTGGTAATGATCAGTGTTAATAAGATTATTAAAAAGTTGCCCAAGGGAGTCAAGGGCTACCTCCAACTCAGAAGTATCATCGAGTTTCATCATATCTTCAGCGATGCTCTTCTTCTTCTTTTTGGACCTCCGGGTCGTTTTCTTAGCGTTTATGGCGGCGGCTCTTGCTTTCTTGGCAGCTTCGTGGTCATATTTAACTTTCCAGAAATCAGATCTGGCCTGCAGACAGGTAAAAACAAGATGAAAGGTCAGACAAGTATTAAACAATACGGCTGGGAAAAGTACAAATGAGAGAGATCAGAGCGTCCTTACTTCTGGCATCGGGTTAAGCTTGCAGAAGGGGTTTAACCCGACGATACTGCAGTCTTCGTATTTTCCGTTCACCAGAAGGGTTGACATTGAAACAATATCTTCTTCCGTTAACTGAACGGAGCTGTGATGAAGAGAGTCATCTGGGCCTCCACCATACTCGTACATCAATTTTATCGACGGCTTAGAGGGATAACCCGCCATGAGATCCAGCAGCGGGTCAGATCAACTCAGGTTAACCCGTTCCCCAACAAAGCATTAATACTTTTGATGGATGGTATCAACTTCTTGCGTTCAGCAGCAGTGATTTTGTCAGGAAGTGCAAATTTGGAGTCAAGACGCTCTGAGCGATAACCCGGCAGGGGATGTTCGTTTGCTGGTGAGGTATCTTGATAATAAAACCAAGTCTGATTCCAGTCTTTGGGATGACTTGGCAAGACTATGAGGGGGAAGACAGCGCCCTGCCGACGCTGAATTGAGATGCCTCCAAGCTCCAAGCTAAGGCCATTGGTGCAGTCATTTTGCCGGTTCAGATAAAAATATTCTCTAAAGAGGTCCACGGTCGGCTCTTCCTGAAGGTACACTTCGCAGAACACTTGGAAGTTGCAGATATTAGATATGGAATTGGGCCCGATATCTTCAGGGTGGAGTTTGAAAAGGTGGAGGACATCTCTGAAGAACTTTGAGCCGGGCGGTGAAAAGCCACGGTTCATATGGTCAGTAAAAACAATCACTTCGCCATCTGTTGGATTGGGCCGTTCTTCGTCCGAGTCAGGGGCACGGTAAGACATGACGGCTTTTCCTGGCAAAAATACTATGGAACAGAACTCCTTCAAACGTTCCACGGTTACGGTTGAGGGAACCCAGTTGCAGATGGTCGGCGCTTTGGACGGCATGATGTTCAAAAACGAACTGAAAGAAAGGCAACATGCCGGTTCAATTCAATGGTGAAATTAATAGTTAAATGATGATGGTACAAATAGGTAATGGCGGCTTAAATAAGGGCTAATGTCGTATAAGGGAAAAGTAAGCCGGCGTCGTAAGCCGCCAAGAGTATAGACATTTGAAGGAACAGAGACAAAATTGGCTAAGTGTTGAAGCAAACAAGTTTCCTAAATTCTTGTTATTATTCTGGATCAAAGGGTTGTTCAAAAGAAAATATCCTAGACCTAAAAATGTAGTTCAGATGAGTTCATGAGCTCTAATGAGGCTTTTGAAACCAGAGAAAGGGATCTGTTGGTATCGAGAATGAGCACAAAACAACTACCGCATGAACACATGTTCTCTTTGGATCAAGAAGAAGCTGTAGTAGAAGAACTACAAGGAAACCGTGATGAACTACGAAGAACACGCAGAAACCCTAATGCGGATCTGAAGAGCAGGAAGGTGAGCACTTACAGCCACAGAACTTCTACAGAGGTCGCCGCTGTTTATCTGGACCGATTCGGGTTGATGCAGCGGCCAAGGTCGACGGAGACGGAGGTGAAGCGCGACGACGGAGAAGCTCGAGCAGCAGGAGGGTTGCGAGAGGAAGAAGACGGAGAGAGAGAAGAATGAGGAAGGCCAAGGCGTGCCTATTTATAAGCAAAAAGGTGAACAGACGGGTGCGAAAATCGAGGAAGAGCCGAATAATGGTTATCCAACTACACAGACGCCTCGATTAAGCAGGCCGTCATTGGGCTAGCCCACTAGTACCTGATTAAGTTCTATGGGCCTTTGACTGGGCTGGCCTTTTTAACCTATATGGGCCTCTGTTGGGCCCAGCCACATGTCGACGTATCATAGGCATGTCTCCTCCAATGGACGGGCGACATCTGGCCCGTTGACGAGCTGACAGGTGTTCCCTTCAGCCAATCAGAATTTTACACGTGGAAATTTCCCATTGGTCAGGGCTGTTAACGGGTTATCGGATCCAAAATCCGACTCGATAGCTTAACGGCGTTCCGTTACGGTGGATGCCACGTGTCGGTCACCCTTGATGAAAGCACTTCTGTGACGCGCGATTTATCGTCATGGAAGTGGACACTTCCTGATGATAATTTTGGTAATGTCATGGACCACTTCTACGACAGCACAGGTATGACTATCTTGATTCTGTCATAAAATCGTCATGGATGTACATGCATGACAAAAAACGCGACCTACTGTGACAAACACGTATCATCACGGAAGTGTATTTTTTTGTAGTGTTCAATTCAGGAGACGCGTACATCCGTGCTGCTCAAAATGGCCTAGCCAGAGCCACAGACTAGTATGTAAGGGATATACAGGTAAGAAAATCTGACGATTATATGTATCAATAGCCCCTGAGACTTGAAACAGTTGACGCAACTGATTTAAGGATCATTATTTGTGCCAGTTCTTATAGAGAAGAATTCCCGACTGTCTCAAGAGCTAGAAGAGTGCAAGGCCCAGCTAGGGGCTGTTGTTGCCGCATTGAAGGAGTCCGAGAAGGGCCCCTCTGGTAACACTTATTTCCATTGCAAAGAATACAGGTACCAGGTAGGATACGGCATGCATGAAAATCTAACCCGGAGTGAATCCGGAGGCCGTGGCGGTGAATGCGGCACGTGCTGATCGATAGCTAGATGCTGGCGAGCGCGTGCTTACGCGAGTCAGGCAGGAGAAAAATAATCTCCAAGACGCCAATATCCGGCTGGGCGTGGAACTGAAAGATGTCCGAGTCCAGCTTGCAGACTCTGTGAAGGAGAATAAGCGGCTTCAGCACGACATTTTTAGTAAGTGCTTGAACGAACTTTTGAAAGGAGTTCGGTGAAGAAGCCGGCTAACAGAGTTATGTCTGCAGGTATGCTGACAGGTCGTCCCGCGGAGGAGATGCATGGGTCTTCGGGTGATCTTCTACCAGAGCTCTCACAACTACACGAGCAAGTTCGGCAGGTGATGCAGGGTATTGCCCAAGCCTTGTGGCCATCCGCGTCCCCGCTAGGAGGCATGGGGGAGCTTACAGAGAAGCTCAAGGGAGTGCGGTGGCGCTTCCGATTATGGAAGATATCAGCCTGCCGACAAGGTGCAAGGGAAGCCTGGGCTATGGTGAAGACGCGATATACCAAAGCTGACCCGAACCACATGGCCGAGGTCGGACCTGTGGGGCCCGATGGGAAAGAGATCCCTGTCAGTTTAGTGTATGACCAAGTAGAATTAGCCGCAAAGTATTCCCAACAGGATTGTAGGCTAGACAGCCTGTTGGATGGTATAGAAGAAGAATTTAATCAGTCTTAGTGACTATGTACTTCAAGTGACATATGTGATGTCCTAGCCCGATTGTAAATCATTTGTCATGGCGGACCTTTTCGCTTCGAACTCTGGACCCGATAATCCAGAGTGTATCCAAATACCCGCTCGGTTATGTAAAAATCGGGGTATGCATGGAAACCAGGCGTAGGGGTCATAAGTGCTTGAACAGACAAGTACCCAACTAGCTATGTTATATTACATGGGTAGTAAGAAATATCTTCCAGGGAGAATAGTTCCGTTAAGGGTTCCTTTCCCTGGGTACGCATTCCCTAATGTGCATGTTCGAACTGCGAAAAGAGACGCAAGCTATAATCATCTGGGGGCATGTGTCAAATTAAATAGAAGTCATCTTTTATTCACCGACCGAATATTCCCTTAAGAACGCTAGCTTTCAGCTTCACCCAGTCTGAGGTACACATCCGGCTGACCCGGCAGTAACAATCGCAGAGGTGCTCCCCTTATGCCCTAGCCGAATTAACAGGAATGTAGGGCATAAATACAAGAGCCAAGCAACCCAGCTTGGCCAAAACTTAAGTCATATTGATGCATATAACGGTGAAAAAGGTACATGCGGAAGAATAACACATGTGTGGGACATAAAACCCAGAAAAATAGTTAGATTAAGCT
Source organism: Triticum urartu (assembly GCF_056163025.1). Classification (NCBI taxonomy): domain Eukaryota; kingdom Viridiplantae; phylum Streptophyta; class Magnoliopsida; order Poales; family Poaceae; genus Triticum; species Triticum urartu. The sequence continues at coordinate 541,789,125 of NC_141874.1, forward strand.
TCTGTATAAGAAGCCCCCAGGTATAATGAGCGCGGTTAGCGCGTCAGGATTGTGTAACCAAGAACAAGTTTAGCCTTTTAGGGCGTTGAGGAGAATAAAAAGAGAGAAAGAGAGAAAAGACAGATATGCAAAAAATTGACGGAGGTAAGGAGACGAACATAGAGTCCGGCACTAGGCGTAGAATCTTCGGAGTCTGGCTGCGTTCCATGGGTTTGGCTCGAGTCGATTGTCTGATGCATCCCGCAGACGGTATGCTCCACCGGTCAGAACCTGGTCAATAATGAAGGGACCTTCCCATTTGGGCTTGAGCTTGTTCTTTTTCTTCTCCGGCAGGCGTAGAACTAGTTCGCCAACGTTATAGGTTTTGGCCCGCACTTCTCTGCTTTGATACCTTCAAGCCTGTTGCTGATAGAATGCGGAACGGGCTTTTGCCACATCGCGCTCCTCCTCCAAGGCGTCCAAACTGTCCTGCCGATCGAGCTCTGCCTCTTTTTCTTCGTACATGTGTACTCGAGGTGCGTCATGAATTATGTCGCAAGGCAGAACTGCCTCAGTATCGTACACCATAAAAACAGTGTGTATCCGGTTGTGGCGTGGTCCACAGCCCCCATAGTACGAAGTCGAGCTCCTCTACCCAGTGCGTGTTTGATTCCTTTAAGGACCGCACTAATCTGGGTTTAATGCTGCTCATGATAAGACCATTTGCTCGCTTGACTTGACCGTTAGTTTGTGGGTGATAGACAAAAGCATAATCGAGCTTGATTCCCATGTTGCTGCACCAAAGTTTCACCTCGTCGGCTGTAAAGTTCTTGTCGTTGTCAGTGATGATGCTGTGGGGGATGCCATAACGGTATACAACCCCGGATATGAAGTCTATCACCGGTCCGGATTCAGCCATTTTGACAGGTTTGGCTTCTATCCATTTGGTGAATTTATCCACCATGACCAGTAAGTAGTTTTTTCTTATGGGTTCCCCCTTTAAGGGGTCCGACCATATCAAGCCCCCAGACCGCAAAGGGCCAAGTGATGGGGATTGTTTGGAGAGCGGTAGGCGGCATATGGCTTTGGTTTGCAAAAAGCTGGCGACCGATGCAATGTTGGACCAGATGCTGCGCATCTGCCTGGGCCGTCGGCCAGTAGACCTATACGGAAGGCCTTGCTTACGAGGGCCCAGGCTGCAGCGTGATGGCCGCCGAGTCCAGCATGGATTTCTGCCAAAAGCTTCCGCCCTTCCTCTTCGGAGATGCACCTTTGAAGGACTCCGGTTGTGCTTTTCTTATAAAGCTCTCCCTCGTGGACCTTGTAGGCTTTAGATAGCCGCACTATGCAGTGTGCCTCATTTTGGTCCTCGGGTAGTTCATGCCTGGTTAGGTAGGCCAGGAATGGTTCTGTCCACGGGGTGATGACGGCCATTATCACGTGGGCTGAAGGTGTCATTTCGATGGCAGAGCCTCCGATTGTGTCAGAGTGTTCGGTATCTGATGTTGTGGCCGGGTCTAGATTATTGTTGCCGGTGTCCCCCTCCCATACCACGTATGGCTTAAATAGTATTTCCAGGAAGATGTTGGGTGGAACAGGGTCGTATTTAGCGCCGATACGGGCGAGGATGTCCGCCGCCTGATTGTTTTCCCGAGCCACATGGTGGAATTAAAGCCCCTCGAACCGAGCTGACATTTTGAGTACGGCGTTGCGATATGCCGCCATTTTCGGATCCTTGGCATCGAAGTCTCCATTTATTTGAGATATTGTGAGGTTTGAATCCCCACGCTCCTCCAGGCGCTGAATGCCCATGGAAACTGCCATCCGGAGACCATGTAATAGGGCCTCGTATTCGGCTGCGTTATTGGAGTCTGTGTATAGTATTTGGAGTACGTATTGAACTATATCTCTGGTGGGGGATGTCAGGATGACGCCAGCCCCTAGACCAGCCAGCATTTTAGAGCCGTCGAAGTGCATGATCCAATTGGAGTACACGCCGTACTCTTTAGGGAGTTCGGCTTCTGTCCATTCGGCGATGAAATCGGCCAGTACTTGCGACTTAATGGCTCGCCGTGGTTTATATGTTATGTCGAACGGGAGGAGCTCGATACCCATTTGGCAATCCGGCCCGTGGCATCGCGGTTGTTTATTATGTCATTGAGTGGTACTTCAGAGGCCACCATAATTGAACACTCTTGAAAGTAGTGTCGTAATTTCCGAGATGCCATGAATACCACATATGCTATCTTTTGATAATGTGGGTACCGTGATTTGCATGGAGTGAGGACAGTGGATACATAATATACCGGCTTTTGAAGTGGGAATTTATGTCCGTCCGTCTCTCGTTCGACGACGAGCATTGCGCTTACAACTTGGTGAGTTGCCACTATATATAATAGCATTGGTTCGCCAACATTTGGCGCGGCCAAGATTGGGTTGGTGGCTAGGATGGCTTTTATTTCTTCCAATCCGGCCATGGCTGCGTCCGTCCACTCGAAGTGTTCGGTGCGCCGAAGAAGGCGATAAAGGGGGAGTACCTTTTCTCCTAATCGGGAGATGAAGCGGCTTAAGGCCACCACACATCCAGTTAACGTCTGGATTTGCTTGAGGTCAGTTGGGATAGCCAACTGCAACAGAGCCCGGATCTTAGCCGGATTTGCTTCAATTCCTCTGCTGGAGATGATAAAGCCCAGGAGCTTTCCGGCAGGTACGCCGAAAACGCATTTTTTCGGATTGAGCTTAATGTCGTATGTTCGTAGATTGTTGAACGTGATCCTCAAGTCATCTATTAAGGAGTCAACGTGTCTGGTTTTAACGACCACATCGTCGACGTATGCCTCCATTGTTTTGCCAATCTGCTTTTCCAGACATGTCTGAATCATACGCTGATACGTTGCACCGGCATTTTTGAGCCCGAAGGGCATTGTGTTAAAACAGAAGGGGCCGTATGGAGAGATGAATGCCGTTGCGGCTTGATCGGACTCCGCCATCTTAATTTGGTGGTAACCAGAGTATGTGTCGAGGAAGCACAATGAGTCGTGTCCTGCGGTAGCGTCGATAATTTGATCGACGCGAGGGAGGGGGAAGGGATCCTTTGGGCACTGAGGGAGTCCTGGATTAGGGGGTCTCCGGACAGCCGGACTATATCCTTTGGCCGGACTATTGGACTATGAGGATACAAGATTGAAGACTTCTTCTCGTGTCCGGATGGGACTCTCCTTGGCGTGGAAGGCAAGCTAGGCAATATGGATATGGATATTTCCTCCTTTGTAACCGACCTTGTGTAACCCTAACCCTCTCCGGTGTCTATATAAACCGGAGGGTTTAGTCCGTAGGACAACTACAGTCATACCATAGGCTAGCTTCTAGGGTTTAGCCTCTCCGATCTCATGGTAGATCAACTCTTGTAATACCCATATCATCAAGAATGAATCAAGAAGGACGTAGGGTTTTACCTCCATCAAGAGGGCCCAAACCTGGGTAAAACATCGTGTCCCCTGCCTCCTGTTACCATCCGCCTTAGACGCACAGTTTGGGACCCCCTACCCGAGATCCGTCGGTTTTGACATCGACATTAGTGCTTTCATTGAGAGTTCCTCTGTGTCATCGCCGTTAGGCTTGATGGCTCCTTCTATCATCGATAGCGATGCAGTCCAGGGTGAGTCTTTTCTCCCCGGATAGATCTTTGTGTTCGGCGGCTTCGCACTGCGGGCCAACTCGCTTGGCCATCTGGAGCAGATCAAAAGCTACGCCCCTGGCCATCAGGTCAGGTTTGGAAGCATAAATTACATGGCCGATATCCGTGGAGACTTGATCTTCGACGGATTCGAGCCCCTACCTTGTGCGCCACGCGGTCACGATGAGTACGATTTAGCTCTACCATCGGACCGTATTCAGAAGATCGCACCGGCAGCCGCTCCGAGCCTCAATTCGGAGCCAGTTGCGCCATCCATGGACGGGTGGATAGACCCCGTCATGGAGGTCGTATCCTCAGCGGCGATCGAGCCGAATATCGACCTTACCCTTCACGAGAGCCGTGTTGCCAAACTGCCGGATCCTTCCCCGGCCACGGACTCCGAACCGCCTACGCCCGTGCCTATCAAATCCGACTGGGCGCCAATCATGGAGTTCACCTCCACGGATATCTTTCAGCACTCGCACTTTCGGCGACATACTGAATTCATTAAAGTCTCTCTCCTTGTCAGGAGAGTCCTGGCCGAACTATGTCCGGCAGGATTGGGATGCAGATGATGAAGAAATTCGCCGCCCACACACCACCCACTTAGTAGCCACTGTCGATGACTTAACTGACATGCTCGACTTCAACTCCGAAGACATCGACGGTATGGACGACGATGCAAGAGACGAACAGCAACCACTGCCCATAGGGCACTGGACACCCACTTCATCACATGACGTATACATGGTGGACACACCAAAATAAAACGACGACGAGGAACGGAAGGACGCAACGAAGGGTTGTCCCCTCGAGAAGCAGTCAAAGCGGCGGCGTAAGCGCCGCTCCAAATCCCGCCTCGGCAGAAACAACGATCATATAGACCCAGCGTTAGAGCAGGGTGAACCATCGCTGGACCACGGCAACATGGAGAATCAAACCAAACAACCCGACTCTATCAAAGATAATAGTCTGGACGACATCACACCAGACAGACACCCGGAGCAACAGAATGCCCGTCAAAGGCTTCTTGCCACCGCGAGGAGTCTAAAAAAGCAGAAGCAAAGGCTCAAGGCTGCGTAAGACACAATCAGTATCAGATGGAGTAAAGTACTCAACACAGCAGCGGAGTACGGCGGTAATCGCCCCACCAAGAGCTACCCGAAGCGGAAGTTGCTACCTGAATTTGATGAGGAGGCCTTAGATCCCCCGCAACCAAAAATTAAAACGGCCATCTGGCCGGATAGATGACCTCACGGCCAACATAGAGCGGCAAACAACACCGCACATAAGCCAATACGCGATCCACGCAAGGGCTCACATCAAAAGGACGGCGCAACCAGATCCATCGATGGACCACGCAAGCGCGCTCCAGCATACGTTGCAACACAACAAACATCCGAACAGCGCGGTACACCCAGATACAAGGGTGCCGCACACCCCCTATGTTTCACCGACGAGGTGCTGGACCATGAATTTCCAGAGGGATTCAAACCCGTAAACATAGAGGCATACGACGGAACAACAGACCTGAGGGTCTGGATTGAGGACTATATCCTCCATATCCATATGGCTCGAGGAGATGATCTCCACGCCATTAAGTATTTACCCCTCAAACTCAAAGTGCCAGCTCGGCACTGGCTTAAAAGCCTCCCCGAAAGCTCCATTGAAAGTTGGGAAGAGCTCGAAGATGCTTTTTGGGCAAATTTTCAAGGGACTTATGTCCGACCTCCGGATGCGGACGATTTAAGTCATATAACTCAACAGCCCGAAGAGTCAGCCCGAAAGCCGTGGAACAGGTTTTTACTAAAAAGAACCAAATAGTCGACTGTCCGGACGCCGAAGCCTTGGCAGCTTTTGAACACAGCGTCTGAGACGAATGGCTTGCCAGACACCTCGGCCAAGAAAAGCCAAGAACAATCGAAGCATTAACAAGCCTCATGACCCGCTTTTGCGCGGGCGAGGATAGCTGGCTAGCCCGATGCAGCACCAGCGACCCAACTACATCCGAAGTTAGAGATGGAAACGGGAAATCACGACGCAGCAAAAATAATAAGCGCCGGAATAGAGAAGACAGCCCGAAGAGCACGGCGGTAAACGCCAGATTCAGAAGCTCTCGGCCAGGTCAGCAAAAGCCGTCCCCTAAAGGCGCCAGGGATGAACTGTGTCCAGCCTAAACAAAATTCTGGACCAAATATGTCAAATCCATAGCACCCTCCATAAACCTGCAAATCATACCCACAGAGAATGTTGGGTCTTCAAGCAGTCCGGCAAGCTCAACGCCGAACATAAGGGGCAGGATACACCAAGCAAAGACGAGGATGAGCCTCGCAAGCAAAGCACTGGGGAACAGAAGAAATTTCCACCGGAAGTCAAAACAGTAAATGTGTTACACGTGATAAAATGGAGAAACAAAGCGGCACTCCCAGATAAATATGCCCAAGGGCCTATCACCGTGGAGTTCTGCCACTGGCCATCTCAACCGATCACCTTCGACCATCAGGATTACTCGGCAAGTATCCGGCGTGTAGGACGGGCTGCCTTGGTATTAGATCCAATCATTGACGGATATCGCTTCACACGAGTCCTGATGGACGGTGGCAGCAGTCTAAACCTAATATATCAGGATACAGTCCGCAAAATGGGGATAGACCCAACAAAAATTTGCCATAGTAATACTACCTTTAAAGGAGTAACGCCAGGCCCAGGGGCTCATTGCACGGGCTCCCTGCTACTAGAGGTTATATTCGACTTCCCCGATAACTTCCATAGCGAAAATTTAACCTTCCACATTGTGCCATTCCAAAGTGGCTATCAAGCACTACTTGGACGCGAAGCTTTCGCTCGCTTTAATGCAATACCGCATTACACTTCCCTCACTCTTAAGATGCCTGGTCCACATGGCATCATTACAGTAAATGAAAATATTGAGTGATCCCTGCGCACCGAAGAGAGTGCGGTGGCCTTGGTAGCCGCACACTAAAACGGCCTCACCAACTAAAGCATTTGATAGGTCGTCAAGACCACGGACACGGTTAGACGAGTCCGGCGCAGCTATATGTAATTCATACAGTGTCGGGACCCCGATTCTAAGTCACACTGATCTAGCATGTAACACCTCATATCACTTTGCGGCCTCACGCACGGTATCCCCACGGGTGTCGCCTTACCATGGCCCGGGACCGTTTGCGCCTTTTGGCTCACGTATATGATAGTGTCGCTAGCATCCATATGACAGAGAACCCGGGCCGACATGGCTAGTCGTGAACCCAAAGCGGCACAGACCTATGGAGACAGGCATACATGAATCACATCGAGCATGTCGGTCAACAGCGTATGAATCCGGGTTGTAGCACTTGGCTAACAGGACTCCGGAAGTCACCGTGTGACATTTCCCAGAAGGGACAGACATAGGAACGAAGTGGAACACATGCCGGCCAGTCAAGTGTTCTAAGAAGTAGTGCTGGACTAGCAGGACTCCGGTGAACCGGGCTGTAGCGGACTACTATGGCTCAAGGAAGCACTAGACTACATTTCCCCATAAGAGAGGCTGCCAAGGATAAACAACTAGATTGTCGGATCCCACACATAGCAATACACGTCACACGTATGCATAACATGCAAGTATGTGCTGTACAACATGGCATCACAACATAATGCAAACTCATATAGATAAAGGCTCAGAAGAGCCACATAGCAATAATACAAACAGGGGTCACATGACCCATCATTCAGAGCATACAAGCAACAAAAGCATTACATGACTGAGTATAGACAACTACAAAAGAAAAAGGCCGAGAAGCCTGACTATCTACAAGTCCCTCCAAGGTACAAGATCGTAGCTGAGGTAACAAGCTACTCGTCGAAGTCCAAGCGGTACTACTAGTGAGAGAGATGTCTCACCTGCAAAACATAAATAAAGCAAACGTGAGTACAAAGGTACTTAGCAAGACTTACATCAGATCCTATCATACATGCATTGTATCGAGAAGGTAATGTGGGGTTTAGTTGCAGCAAGCCAGCTTTGACTCAGTGGCTATCCTATTCTATGACAACGAGAAACTTCTTTGAGGTAAGGCAGCGCACACGAGTCCACTAATCACCACATCAATACACTACTATGGATTCATCCCCGTCTCTCCTACGAGAAGGCCATCCATAGCACTCACACTTGTCTTGAGCATTTTAGAGTATCCACTTTAAGTTGTCTATGTACCACGTAAGCATCCAAGAAGTCCATAACCGAGGACACGGCTATTCGAATAGATCATGATAACCCTGCAGGGGTGTACTTCTTCACACACGCTCTCACCACTTATCACCATGTACACGTCATGTATCTCGGCAACCTTCAAGCGAAAGCCTGGCGAGGGTGTCGGCCACGACCTGACTAACCACACAAGACTCTAGTCCAGGTTTATCACCTATTCGGGTTCCATCCGCAAGGAGATCCGGCCGGAGTGTCGCTCACGGCCCCAAACGATGTGAGTAGGGTTCCCAAGCCCACCATCCGGGTGCCACTTGGTACACCGTGCCACCTGTGCCTAGTCTGTCCCGAGCCCACCCTGCCGGGTGCCACTCGGTAGAAAAATAGCACTACCTACAAACACCAGAAACTAGTTGCGACTCCTGGACAGAGATCAAGTTGGTTAATAAATCGAGAGAGCTTGGAGCGCCTGGAGCCCAATGTGTGGTAGTAGCTAGTCATTGGACAACATATAGAGAACTCAGTTCTTAAGGACGGTCCCAATGAGACAACCCACCATGTACTCCTACATGGCCTCTCACCGCTACCTTTTACCAAATCATGTTCAGATGCTTAACTCTCAGCATCAGAACATAGCATAACACTCCAATCCATTCCCAATGAATCAGACCTGACACGACTCTAAGAAATAGCAGGCATGGCATGGTAGGAACACCACATGGCTCAATCAACTCCTACACATGCTAGTGGGTTTCAACTATTTACTATGGCAATGACAGGTCATGCAGAGGAATGGGTTCAACTACCGCAGCATAAAGTAGCAGTTGAATCGTTGTTGTCCTAATGCAATAAAAGAGAGCAGGAGCGAGAGAATGGGATTGTATCAGAATGAACAAGGGGGGTTGCTTGCCTGGTAGATCAACAGAGGGGGCACTCCTCCTCAGACAGGTACTCTCGAACACTCTCCGGAGCAGGACCTATCGAGAAGGAACGGTGTCGGCCATCAAACACAAGCATATGCAACAATATGATGCATGAACATGGCATGAGTATGTGATGTTGTTTGAGTTAATGCATCTAGAATTTATTTGGTTAAAGTCCATTTGAACCAAGGGTTCAAAGGCAACTCCAAAATAAGCTCTTTATATAAGCCATTTTAGTGTTTCACTTATACAACAGGTATAACTTGGTTTTTCATGCATGAAACTGGTACATATGGATAGATTGCATTTTTCTGATAATTCTTCATATATGCATCAATCTGAGCTACGGTTGAATTTATATGAATTTTTGAAGTTTATAACAATTTCTGGAATTTCCTGATTTATTTAAATCCAGAAAATGATATATTGTGTCAGCTTGAGGTCAGCACTGCCTCAGCAGTCAACCTGGGTCAAACCTAACGTGTGGGGGCCACACGTCAGTGTCATAGTTAGTTTAACCGAGGGGTTATTTCTAATCTAATTTAGATTAGTGGCGCTGGGGCCCACTGGTCAGTTGCTCAGGGGTTTAGTTAGAGGTGATCAGCCTTAAGCTAACCACCTGACCCATGGGGCCCACCTGACGGCCGGTGTGGTCAAAGGGGTCAAACCCCACCGGCGTTTAGCCGCAGGCGAGGCCGAACGCGACGGAGGGGCTCGGGATCGTCGCTCCGGCGGCCAAAAGCGCGGCGGAGACCACAGGCGAGGAGCTGGAGCTCGTCCGCGTCGGATGGAGCAAGCGGGAGGGCACGGGGTGGCCGGAGTTTGTCGGAGCGGGGCTCGCGGCGGCGGCCAGAGTTTGGGCGTCGAACGAGTCGACGGTGCAGAGCATGGCAGGAGCCGCGGTTAGGCGCGTCGGACTCGTGGGGGTGCGGGGAGTGCGTTAGGCACTAGCGGTGACCAAAAGGTCACCGGAGTGACGCCGGCGTCGAGCTCATGCGGCGGAGCGGCTCGGCTCCGGTAGAGGAGGTGGCTAGAGGAAGCGTACGAGCGCGGGGAGCAGGGGAGAAGATGGCGGAGCTCACAGGGAGTCAGATGGGCAGCTCGTTTGGCTTAGGGAAGCGTGGGAGCGAGCGGGCGGTGAAGGGGATCTCCGGCGGACCGAGGTTGAAGAAGAGGTCGGGGGAGCCGCTGCAGGGCGCGTCCGCTCGCGTGGCTTGGCGGAGAGGTTGCAGACGAGGTGGCGGAGCTTTTGGACAAAGCAGCGAGGCGAGGGGAGCACGGTGGACACGGCAACAGCGAGCGGTGGCGACGGAGCCGTTCGGGGGGGTTGAGAGAGAGAGGTCCAGGGGAGGAGGGAGAGCGAGGGAGAGGAGGAGAGGGTCGAGGGGTTTTCAGGGGGGGTGCGTGTCGCCCTCAGATGCCTCGAGCGGCGAGCAGGGAAGCAGGAGGTGGCCGGCGTGTGCTCGCGCGCGGCGGCCACGCGCGCGTCCTCCTGGCGGGAGGAAGACGACAGAGGAGGAGGCGAGCTGGGCCAGCTGGGCCAGTTGGCTGTAGTGCCAGGCCAGCAAGTGGCCTAGGTAAGTCCAGGTAGTTCCTCTTTTTTTCTCTATTTTGTTTTTGTTTTCTATTTTCTGACATTTGTTTTGATTTAATAAAAATACCAAATCATTTTATTTAATTCTGTCAAATTTTGCAGGGACCTAAGGAATTAATCCAAAGCCCCTCACCAAAATTCAGAATTATTGGACAATATTTTGTATATATAAAAATATTTATCCAACGCAAATAAATACTATATTAATTCCAAATGCCCAAAATAAATACTTATGAGCTCTTTAAAATATTGGTTTAATTTTTATCTCTGTCCAATATTTTCAGAGAGCAACATGAGCATTTTGTTGGACCCTTTTGGAGCAATTTTCATCTGGGTCATTTCCAGAAATGGTTCTGAGGGTTTCACAAATCCCCATTTCAAATTTAAATGGAATTTGAATATGATGCACAAATGACTAGCTAGTCTAGGTCATACCAGAACTAGGCATGTGACATACAGGTTTGATGGCCACACCCCTATTACAAATACAAGGGGCTCAACGCGCGCAGACAAGTGGCAATTTTTACTCATCTTGAATTGTACATGGTTTCTTTAAACCTACCTTTTTGCACGACAACTTTTCACCTAAGTTCCTCTCTTTTACAGATGACCATCGTGCTACACCCGTCCAGGATACGGCACAACGGAGACACAGGCGCAGACGTGCAGTATGGACCCGTTCAAGGGATTCTATTTAGATTAAGACCCTGCGTCAACCTTTTTTACTGTCTCTGGTTGATACACATCCCTCGGATTCTCAGTACCATTGAGAAGGATGCTGAAGTCTTGGCATGTGGCCACGTCAGAACAATGCACGTACCTGGACACCAGGGGCTTCTTACAAAGGGCACTGTTTAGGCCCGGTTTACACCATAAAGACCGAATACCTTAGGGAGTGTTTGGCGTCATGAGTTTGGCCTTATATGCATCATCTTCGAATCATGTCTTTGGTCAAATGTTGGGTTTGCCCGGCTCTTGTGTTTTGCCTCCTTATGTTCTGCTCTATCGGCTAAGGCGGTACCGGGAGAACTACTGTGATTGTGCCCTGGTTCATCCGGACAAGCACCTCAGTAGAGAAAGCCGAAAACTGACTGTCATGATATAGTGTGAGACTGGTCAACCACTCGATGACCTATCGGAATCTTAGAATTCCTCCGCCTTAACGAAGGGCCGTTTCCCGGCCGGGCATGTACGCACCCCGAATTCGGGTGAGTGCGGAGCCACCAGGGGCTATATAGTAGCCCCACTGTCAAACTCCTATGGCTAAGTGAAAGTGTTAAAGCATTATAGTCCGGTTGCCTAGTTCGCTGCGCTATCACCTCCTTATTAGGACCAAGACGTTGGATTAAGTGTGAATACACGTGTTCTGCGAACACCCCTGCATTATATGCGTGGGGGCTGAAGCCGACGACTGCAATCTTTCAGGTTATACACATGTATACATAAACGGCCGCGCATGAGGCGTCACAATACTTTCGGGCACAAGTATAAATACAGCCTTGATAAATTCAATAAAACATTGTTTTTACAATGGGAATACATATCATTCAACCATAATATTCTTCGAGCACTGGGCCTCTATCAAACGAGCACCCTCAAGAACTTCTCTCAAAATAGTGCTCGACAGCCACTCGGCCTATGGCCGAACCCTGCGCCGCAATAGTGGCAGCATCCATCTCCGCCCAGTATGCTTTGACATGGGCAAAGGCCATCCGCGAGCCTTCTATACACACCGACCTTTTCATCGCATTGATGCGCGGCACCGCACCAAGGAACTGCTGCACTAAGCTGAAATAGCTGTTCGGCTTCGGCTTTTCCGGCCACAAATGATCTACGATAGACCTCATGGCAAGTCTGGACAATCTATTGAGTTCGGCCCATTCGGCTAGCTGATCAGTCAATGGAAGCGGACGCTCTGGAACGTTAAACTGCGACCAGAACAGCTTGTCCACTTCACGATCTGTTTGATCTCGGAAGTATTCGGCCGCATCGACAGCGCTCGCCGCCAAGTCCATATATGCGTCTGCCGAACTCCACAGCCGATCCAGAGGGGCATACCGCAGGTCTCCGAACTTCGTTCGCAGCATAAAGGGCTTCCCAGCCGCAATATCCCCGGCTTCACGTAGTTCCTCCTTTTTCGCTCTCATGGCAGAACGGGTGTCCTTGGTCGCCATTGTGGCCTTCTCAAGGTCCGTCGCCCTCGCCCGGTTTTCTTCTTCGAGGAACTGGCAACGGCCGGCAGTGTCTTTTAACTTTACAGCCATCTTGGCCATTTTATCTTTGCTCTCGCAATATGCAGCCTTTTCGGCTCTTAACTCTTCGGCCACCTTTAAAGCGACTGCATTACTAATCCTTGCTTGTTCTTTGGCTCGGGCAAGCTCCTCCCGAAGGGTCTCCACGGTGGCAACTCCATCTGCAGTCACAACATATTAAAGGTACTGGCATTACGCTGCTCTTACTATATGACATTCACCAGAAAACATTACTTACCCTGTGCCTCGTCAAGCCGCTTGTTAACAAGCTCGATGTCGGCATCTGCCGCATCCAGTTGCCGCTTTAGTTCGGCAAACCCATAAGTCCGGCTAGCCACCAGAGCTTCAACCACCTGCACATGAAGGTGGTCTGGTTATTACCTGGGACTACGATCCTCTGTTTGCCGCCGTTCTCTACGACAACCAGAGTCTCAGGGGCTAGTATCTACACAGGGCACACCTAAAAATGTGAGGTACTATCACAAATGTATATCATTTCACGTACCTCAAAACCCGTCAGTAGACTTATAAAGGCTTCATGCAACCTGCTTTCGGCGGACGAAATCCTTTCAATCACCGTACCCATCAATATACGGTGTTCTTCCGAGATGGTCGCTCGCTTTAGCAGATCCCTTAGTGCATCTAACCGCATACCAGACGGTGTCGGATTCTTTTGGTTGCTCTTTTCAAGAGCCGGACACTGGGGACTTCGGGTGACCACAGGAATATCTTCTGGCCTCATCTGATCCGGCGAGGCCCTCCGTGACGACACTTCAAGGTCACTCGCTTCTTGAGCGGAGGAGTCCGGGGGAGGCGTTTCGCTCTCCATCATCTCCGGAAGAAGATCCCCCGAAGACGATCTCTGCTGAGAAGGGCTAAGATCCAAACTGCAAGATAAATGCTTCGGTTATTTTCCTCAGAGGTAAGGTAGTATATCTTCACCATTAAAGTACCTTTTTTATTACTTACAGCTCGTTAGAGGGCTGATCCCCGCGCGGACTTTGTGCGGCAAGAGCACCCTCCAAGGCAGGACCCTCTGGTGGAGATTTCTTCTCCCGTTTGGAAACCTTGCTTTCCGGATCTTCAGAGGTAGTCCTCTTCCTTCCCCGGGGTGAGAGTGTGTCAGATTCCTCCCCTTGGTTACCCTCCCTCACAGAGGCACTCGTTCCCTTAGTTGGAATTGGTAGCGATGGGGGCCCGCTTTCGCCCTCATTATTCCCCCATTTATCTTCCTTTAAGGGCTCCGGGCAAGGTGCTAGCTCGAGCATATTTTCCAGTACCGGATTGTCCAAACCCTCAGGAAGGGGGGTCGAACACCGAATCATCTTCGCCTTTGTTAGCCAGTCCTGGTCAAAGAGCGATTTCTCAGAATGACATCATGATAAATGAAAGACGGTGTGTTCGGCTAGAGGATTATTTACTTGGTCGGCGGTGCGGTTGCTGCTCAGGCCCACGTCCTCGGTTGTATCCCGACACTCTATTTGGGGTACGAAGAATGATTTATACATCTCCTCGTGCGTCAGGCCGAGGAAATTCTTAGGCCTCCTTTGGTTTGCAGGAATTTCATAGGAATTATAGAGGATAGGATTCTTATAGGATTTTTTCCTTTAGAGCCCTTTGGTTCCTAGGAATAGATTCCTATTCCTACATAGGATTGGTTCCTATCCTCCACATTTCATAGGAAAATAAAAATGAGCCTAGACTCAATGGAAAAATTCCTTTGGTGTCAACCAAATGACATCTCGTTTCCTATTCCTACTCATAGGATTTGAGATACATGCCATCTCATTTCGTACAAATTCCTATTCCTACGATAATCCTATCCTATGAACCAAAAGAGTCCTTAGTAGTGCACGGTCCTTCTGGGTTGAACTCCCACATGCGGAGGGGCCGGCAATTGCAAGGCTGGACTCGACGAACCAGCATGACTTGCACCACCGTAACCAGACTGAAATCTCCTTCGAAGAGATCTTGAATGCGGCTTTGCAGTATAGGCACGTCCTTGGCTGGACCCCAGTTCAGCCCTCTGCTAATCCATGACATCAGTTGTGGTGGAGGGCCCGAGCGGAAAGCAGCGGCAGCCACCGACTTGGCACTTCTGGGAGCTGTGATGTAAAACCACTCCCGTTGCCATAATCCGGACACCTCTGGAAAGGAACCCTTTGGCCATGGAGCTCCAGCGATCTTGCTTATTAATGCGCCTCCGCACGCTACATGCTGCCCCTCGACCATCTTTGGCTTCACGTCAAAGGTCTTGAGCCACAGGCCGAAGTGAGGGGTAATGTGGAGGAAGGCCTCACATACAACAATAAATGCCGAGGTGTGGAGAAAGGAGTCCGGGGCTAGATCATGGAAATCTAGCCCGTAATAGGACATCAAACCCCTAACGAAGGGATCCAGAGTGAGGCCTAGACCTCGTAGGAAGTGGGAGACGAACACAACGTTCTCGTTGGGTTCGGGAGTAGGGACGAACTTCCCTCTGGCAGGCAGCCGATGCGAAACCTCGACGGTCAGGTATCTGGCCTCCCTCAACTTCTTGATATCCTCTTCCGTATCGGAAGAGGGCATCCACCGGCCTTGAAGGCTAGCTAGATCCGGACATCATTGAAGGTCCGAAGCACCTGACCTGGGCTTTGGGTGTTAGAACTTGAGGCGGGGGAAGGATTCAATTGAGCACGGGAGGGAAAAAAGTAAAAGCCTTGTCCCTTTATAAAGAGGGTGAACATCAAGCGTCCTCCTAGTGGCCGTTTGGGACTTCCCTAAAATATAGGAGTCCTAGGACAATTGGGATACCCTCGACTGTATTGATCAGAATCCCGTAATTAGGGGAGCACGATCTCTGCTTTGACAAGACGTGTCAAAAAACTGCGTCACGTTATGCGTGGGGCTAGTTAAAGAAAACGGTGAGAATAAATCACCGAGCCATGTCCTGATGTCATGTTGCTGAAATGTGTTAGCAGATTGGATTTGTGGAAATATTATTCTCTCTATGGTCGTATGTGGAATTTATTTTGCAGGGACAGACACTATCCTGGTATTTAAACTCTTTTGTGATGTGTTCGAAGGAGGAACCCGCCTTGCAATGCCGAAGACACCACTGCGCGCCGGACTCATCGTCATTGAAGCCTGGTTCAGGGGCTACTGAGGGAGTCCTGGATTAGGGGGTCTCCGGACAGCCGGACTATATCCTTTGGCCGGACTATTGGACTATGAGGATACAAGATTGAAGACTTCGTCTCATGTCCGGATGAGACTCTACTTGGCGTGGAAGGCAAGCTAGGCAATATGGATATGGATATTTCCTCCTTTGTAACCGACCTTGTGTAACCCTAACCCTCTCCGGTGTCTATATAAACCGGAGGGTTTAGTCCGTAGGACAACAACAATCATACCATAGGCTAGCTTCTAGGGTTTAGCCTCTCCGATCTCGTGGTAGATCAACTCTTGTAATACCCATATCATCAAGAATAAATCAAGCAGGACATAGGGTTTTACCTCCATCAAGAGGGCCCGAACCTGGGTAAAATATCATGTTCCCTGCCTCCTATTACCATCCGCCTTAGACGCATAGTTCGGGACCCCCTACCTGAGATCCGCCGGTTTTGACACCGACAGGCACGCCTTATTAAGGTCCTTGAAGTCGACGCATAGGCGCCAGGATTTGTCCTTCTTTGGCACCATCACCAGGTTTGCTAGCTAGTCCAGATGCTTTATTTCTCTAATGAATCCGGCCTCCAGTAACTTGGCTAGCTCCTCTCCCTTTGCTTGTCGCTTAGGTTCGGAGAAACGCCGAAGAGTCTGCTTTACCGGCTTGAATCCTTCTAGAATGTTAAGGATATGCTCAGCTAGCCTGCGTGGGATTCCTGGCATGTCTGAAGGATGCCAGGCGAATATGTCCCAATTCTCGCACAGGAACTCCCACAGTGCGGCGTCTACGGCGGGGTTTGGCTGTGCCCCGATGGATGCTGTTTTTGTTGGGTCCGTTAGATGGACTTGGAATTTGACTATTTCATCCGCTGGTTTAAAGGTGGTGGACTTGGATCTTTTGTCTAGTATCACATCGTCTCTGTCCATTGTGGAGCGCAGCGCGGTTAACTCCTCCGCCACAAGGGCTTCAGATAATGCCTTGAGGGCCAGTGCGGCTGTTTTGTTCTCGATGCGGAGTGCTATGTCTGGATCACTAGCTAGAGTGATGATTCCATTGGGTCCGGGCATTTTGAGCTTCATGTACCCATAATGGGGTATGGCTTGAAAAATCATGAATGCCTCCCGCCCTAGAAGGGTGTGGTATCCGCTGCTGAATGGGGCCACTTGGAATGTTATTTCTTCGGACCTGTAATTATCTGGAGTGCCGAATACCACATCTAGTGTGATTTTCCCAGCGCAACGTGCCTCCCAACTAGGGATGATCCCTCAGAAGGTTGTGCTGCTTTGTTCAATACAGTTTTTTTGTCTATTTCCATTTTTTGAAGAGTCTCCTCATAAATGAGGTTTAATCCGCTGCCGCCGTCCATGAGCACTTTAGTGAGCCGAAAGCCGTCCACAATTGGACTGAGGACCACAGTGGCTGGTGCTCGGGCTGTTCAGAATTTAGGTTCGTCACTGGCATTAAAGGTGATAGCCGTGTCGCTCCATGGATTTATTGCTGCCACGTGGCAGACTTCGGCAAGGCTGCGGAGTGCTCGCTTACACCTATTATTTGAGGGGAAGGTCTCAAAGACTGTCAATATTGTATTGTTATCCACGGGAAGGTGCTCTGAGGTATTTTGGATGAGGAGATCCTCACTGCTCTTGGCCACCTGCCGGAGTACCCAACATGCTCTAAGGCTGTGTGTTGATATGGTATCCGCTGTACTATGAATTTTGCAGGGCCAGTTAAGCCATCCCTCCAATACAGTTCCACGCCCTGCAGTGGGCTTTTTCTTCTTTGTAATTGAGTCGGGCGATTTACAAAAGTGCACCCTTTTAGTTCGGACTGGGGGTTTTGTCAGAGCCGGATTATCCCAAAATTTTGTTTGGGTTTTCCGCGCACTTTCCATCGCACAGTACTTCCGCACTATGGCCCCCAAGTCAGCGAAGTGTGCTATGTCCCGGCAACTTATGCCATTGAGGATTCCCTTGTCCATGCAATTGTTGCAAAAGAACGTAATTGCGTCTTCCTCGCGACATTCCTTGACCTTGTTCATTACAAGGAGGAATCTGGCCCAATAGTGATGTACTGTCTCTTGGGGCGCTTTCCTGATGTGGGAAAGATCGTTTGTATCTGGGTGGGTGGGTGGATTTAAGTCCAGACCTCGACCCAACCTGAGACCCCGGGGCAGGGGAATTTCCGATCTTGGAAGTTCGGGCTCCGGGATGTTGCCCCGCAGGTTCGGTATGCAGCCCGATTCTAGGTTCAGGGTTGGGGCGATGTCCTCCCGTGAACGGGTATCCGTCTTGGAGAGCTCGGGAATCCGGACATAGTTCATCTTCAGGATAGAGGGAGAATCGCCGCAATGCTCCTCCACCACCGCTATCTGATGGGTGACCGGTGCAGAGTTAATCTCCCTTTGGTCGGGTTTAAGCCCGATCCGATCGTAGTCCGTAGCGGCTCCTAGAGCGGCGATGCGATCCAAGAGCTCGTTCAAAGAGGAGAGCTCCATTGGATCCATCTGCTCGGCAAATTTCAAGCCAATGTGGAGGCTATTTTCGATGACCAGAGAAGTCATCGTTGCCGCAGCGGCCGAGCGGGCGCTCATGACGAAGCCGCCTAGTCGGAGAGTTTGGCCTATAGGCAGGGCTCCCCCAGAAGTGATGTTGTCCTTGACAACGAGACGAGCCATCCCTCCTTATGATGACGACAAAGTGGAACTCTCAATGAAAGCACCAATGTCGGTGTCAAAACCGACGGATCTCGGGTAGGGGGTCCCGAACTGTGCGTCTAAGGTGGATGGTAACAGGAGGCAGGGGACACGATGTTTACCCAGGTTCGGGCCCTCTTGATGGAGGTAAACCCTATGTCCTGCTTGATTGTGCTTGATGATATGAGTATTACAAGAGTCGATCTACCACGACATCGTAGAGGCTAAACCCTAGAAGCTAGCCTATGGTATGATTGTATGTTGTCCTACGGACTAAACCCTCCGGTTTATATAGACATCGGAAGGGGCTAGGGTTACACATGGTCGGTTACAACGTAGGAGATCTACATATTCGTATTGCCAAGCTTGCCTTCTACGCCAAGGAAAGTCTCATTCGGACACGGGACGAAGTCTTCAATCTTGTATCTTCATAGTCCAACAGTCCGGCTAAAGGATATAGTCCGGCTGTCCGGAGACCCCCTAATCCAGGACTCCCTCAATAGAGGTTACAAGAGTTGATCTATCACGAGATAGTAATGGCTAAAACCCTAGAAGTCTAGCCTATATGATTATGATTGCATCTACTGACTAAACCCTCTGGTTTACATAGACACCGAGGGTGCCTAGGGTTATACAAAGTTGGTTACATAGAAAGGAAATAGTACATTCGGCCGCCTAGCTTGCCTTCCACGTAAAGGAGCATCCTATCAGGACACTGGAGGAAGTCTTCGATCTTGTATCTTCATGGCCAAATAGTCCGACCCACGTCACACAGGCCGGATGCCCAAGGACCCCTTAATCCCTGACTCCCTCAGTAGCCCCCGAACCAGGGTTCAATGACAAGGTGTCCGGCGCGCAGATTGTCTTCGGCATTTCAAGGCGGGTTCCTCCTCCTATCACTTCAAAGTACCTGGCTTAAATAGATGTATTCGGCCCTCCATTTAATGTCGCACCCATCGGCTTCTGTGCCTCCATACTTTCTGCTTCCACGTGTCGAGCGAATACGAGAGGTCGGGGTATTTTTGCATAACCCCCCTCCGGCCACATAAGAAAGGCCTCTATTTAAAGGGGTTGGATCTCAGATCCATTCCACACCTAGCGGAAAATCCTCAGTCTTGCTAGGGGAAACCATTCTACATGGCTAGCGTCCCTAGTTCCTCTTCCTGCCCTCACGGCTCCGAAAAGACGATTGGGAGAGATGCTCTGTATCCCATGAGCAGTTGGTTGAGCTCCAAACACAGTGATTCCTTCCCCCCGCGGATCTGGTCCCTATTCGAGCAGGATTGACCTCCTTCATAGGCGAACTTCTGGCGGAAAATTTCGCCAATCCAACTAGGGGGGAATGGGTGTGCTTCGTATCTTACTTATTGAGAGGCATCGGGTTTCCAATCCACCCTTTCCTCCGCGGACTCCTGGAGTATTACGACCTCCAACTGCACAACCTCACGCCGACCTCTATCCTGCACATCGTGGGTTTTGTTGCCCTGTGGGAGCTTTTCCTGGGCTGTGAGGCCCATATTGATTTGTGGAGGAAGCTATTCTGCCTCGTCCCTCGCAACCAAGAAGGGTCGATATTCAAGGTGGGTGGCGCCGAAGTATGGCGCATAGCTGGGACCGGAAACCTGTCTAGCACGCCGAAGAAGGCGCCCCAAGAATGGCCCTCAGAATGGTTTTATATTGAGGATGTCGCTCTCCCCGACCCAGTTCGAATGGGCCTTCCCGAATTTTCAAATGCTCCGCTGAAGAAACGTCACAGCTGGCGCCCTCGGAGCCTTGTCGGGTGGTAGGTGCGACATATGCCAATGAGTGGCTTATCATTGTGGGAGCCAGTAAGACGTCGCCGGTGCCTGGAAACGGGATGAGGCAAAGACATGCACGCCGGTGAATCTTACCCAGCTTCGGGGCTCATCGTGGAGATAACACCCCTACTGCTGCTCTACGGGGTCTCCGCGTGGTCACTAGATGAACAAGTAGCTACACGGTGCTCCTTGAGCTGTTGGCGAGAGGAGGAAGAAGGGCACGGCTTGCTCTCTTCTCCTCCCTATGTGGTGTCTGAGACTAGCAGGGATTGATCTCTCTTTGCATGGATGCCCTGGGGGGTTTATATAGGCCTACCCCCCGGGGGTACAATGGTAATCCGGCTGGGCGCGGGGCCCAGCCGTCTGTGTCTACGCTCTCCGGCTTTTGCGCGGCTGCTGGGGCCCGCCGGCTAGTGGGTCCCGCTGGCTGCCGGCTCCCTAGTCGACAGGAAGGCCCCACTGTCAGGGCCTTGTCGGCGGCTGGTTATTGTTGCTCAATCTTGGTGGTGAGGGATTCGCCGAAGTGGGCGTGGCTACAGTGCTGCTGCCCGGTGGGCGATCACTGTAGCCCCACCGCGCCTTGTCTCCTTAATGGGGCGTCTTCTTCGAGGGAGGTGGCAAGCCGGCTGTGGGGAGCCGGCTCTATCTTGGGCCGACTGGGGGAGGTCTGGCCGCCTTCCGGTGTCTCTCTGCCTGAAGGGGCCCACCGCCTGTGGGCCGTACAGGTAGCCCGTCGTGGATGACATCAGGGTCAACGTGGCAACAATGTTGCGCTGGACGGGTCATGGCCACCCGTACAGCGCACTATGCCAGGCGTGCTCCGGGATTCGGGGGTGGCAGGCTTCACTGTAGCCACGCCCCGTCACATCGCCGTTATGTGGATGCAGACTTCGAGGGTACGATCTGGACCGCTTTATGGGAGCCGGCTTCTTGGAATCGGCCTTCTCGCGGACGGCTTCTCGGAGTCGGCCCTCCCGCGGCTTCTCTTCATGAGGGCTGAAGTCGGGCCGCCTTGCGATAGCTGGCCTGGAGACAGCCGGCACGGGGAAGGCGGCCCTGCGTCTGGGATTCTTGAGGGCCGAATCGGCTCGTAATTTTTTCAGAAGGGCCAGGGGGAGCCGGCTAGGCTACCCATGGTTATTTACTCCAACAGTAGTCCCCGAAGTTGATCGAGCTTCGAGGCTGACAAAGGGACGAGAAGCTAGGTCAGCTTCCTATCCGGAGGGGCCGGCTTTGCTCGTGCGCGCCGTCTTCAGAAAAGCTCCGTTTCTCGTAGGCGGGAACGCGGGCCACGTGGCGAGGAAATCCTGCCAACGTACGCACGTGACGGGACGCCGCTGCAGGCCCGGGCCTGCCACTTGCAGGCCTCGGTCCGAGCGCGGATCTTCTGCGGCCCACATGGACCGCTCGCCTTCCCGCGGCGGTTTTATTCTGCCATCAAGGCACAATAATCGCGGGACATGGGGGAGTGGGCGCAGTTGATCCCCACATTCCCCCACGCCGCGCCTCCTCGGCTCCGCCGCGCGGTCTATAAGTAGGAGGAGGAGGGGGAGCGGCAGAGGCTCGCGCGCTCTCCCTCACTCCGCCCCTTCTCACCCTCCTTCTTCTCTTCGCCGCAGCAACTCTTTGTCACGCCGTTCCGCCGTCACTTCGTCTTGCTCCCCGCCGCATCGCTCCCATGGCGCTATCGAGCTCATGGGATGGCTCCAACGTCCACGAGGACCACGTCGAGTTCCTCCGCCGGACGCGGCGTCTGCCCGGCGAGAACCTTGTGCGGGTTCGTCAAGCGCCGGCGAGGGAGATTTTGCCGGCACCGAAGGAGGGCGAGCGGGTGATCTTCCGCTCGCACTGCCTGCGCGGCTTCGGCCTCCCGGCGAGCGGATTCCTTCGAGCCTTCCCCGAGTTCTACCACCTCTAGCCGCATCACCTCACGCCCAACGCGGTGATGCTGCTATCGGCCTTCGTCACCCTGTGCGAGGGCTTTCTTGGAGTTCTCCCCATGCTCGAGCTCTGGGGGGAGTTCTTCCAAAGCAAGCTCGGCACCGTCGTCGCGGGCGTGCCCGCCCCCTGCGGAGCCTTCATTGCCATGAGGCGGGCGAGCGAGAACAATCTGTTCCCGTCCATTCCGCTGATCCAGTCGGTGAAGCTTTGGCAGAGGTCTTATTTCTACGTGAAGAATGTCGCCCAGCAAGGCGACTACGCCAACCTGCCGGATTACGTAGCCTGCTCGCCAGCTGGGAGGCAGCCTTCGTGGAGCTACCGGGCCAGGTCGCTGTCTCAGGCCGGGAACGCAGCCATATCCCGTCTTCGGGTGATGATCAAGTCGGAGGGCCTGACCGGAGCCGACTTGGTGGCCGCCTTCGTGGAGCGCCGGGTTCTTCCGCTCCTAGGCCGGCCTCACATGATCTGCCAAATGAGCGGCCGCTTCGACCCGTGCCGGCTGAGCACCAGGGAGATGCCTCACACAGAGGTGTCTTACATGGTGAATTATATCTCCAACTGCAAGCTCGTCGAGGATTGACGATACGGCAAGGAGCCGTATTCCCGTGCCAACCCTCCGCCTGCCATAAGTTCTTTCTTCTTTTCTTCCTTTTTGTAGCCGGCCTCATGATAGCCGACTCTTGATCAGCTCGTTTGCCTTTTGCAGAACCCTCTTCTCCCGCCGACAGCCGGGGCCGCGGGGGTAGAGCGCCGGCTCCTCCCCGACCGCACGGTGGACGACGCCGATGATCCGGACCTGGGAGCGGCCGCCATGGAAGACGCCATCGTGGGGGAAGGCGACGAGGCCGGAGGCGCGGGACTCCGGGCCAGCTTCCAGGACTGGCCGGATGACGACGAGGTCAAAGTCACCCCGCACCGCCAGCCGGCGCCCGATCATCAAGGCGCGGGCTCGTCTGTCGTGCCGGCTGCCCGTGGCGGCGCGCAGAAGCGCCAGGCCGCGTCGACCTTCTTCGGCAGCCGGCCGAAAAAATCCAAGGCCTCCACGGCGGCGACCAAGCGGGATGAGGCGGCCGCGAAGGTGGCCCGCTTCCATAAGGCGGTGAAGCAGCCGCAGGCGATCTCTACGTAAGTCGTTGAATGTCTTGCGTATATTTTTTTTGTCTTCTTCGTCCGAAACTCTTCTAAACCTTTCTTTTCTTGCCGGACAGGGCGCGGCTTTCTCTCGAGCGAGATCCTGGTGGCTCCGTAGTCAGGCCGACTGGAGGGTCCTCAAGCTCCCGCCGCGTGGATCCCCGCGCCGACCTTAAGGAGGCCACGGAGCGGAACACGCGGGAGGCGCGGGAGGAGCGGGAGGCGGCGGAGCGAAGGACCGCCCAGGCGACGAAGGAGCAGGCTGACGCGGCGGCCAAGGCCCGGGCGAAGGCGGCAGCCGCGGAGACAGAGGCGGAGGCTTTGCACAACCGGCCTCTGCTGCTCGTTGTTCCCCTCCGCGCCGTGGCCCCCGACATTCCCGTGCCCCCGTCGGAGGAGGTCGACCAAGGCCCGCCGGTGATGGAGAGGCGGGAGGATCCCTGATCTTCGTGGAGGGGGCGTCGCAGACGGCGCCGACTGGAGCGGGCCAAAGCGGCCAATCAGCTGCGGCGCCAGAGCAGCCGTCCAGGGGCGAGCCGGCGGCAGGGGCCGGCCTCGAGGTGCAGCCAGCATTGCGCCGGCGCGCAGGGGGTGGCGCCTCCGTGCCGGAACCCCACCGAGCAGCGGGCGCCAGCCATACGGCGGAGGCCCTGGAGACGGCCAGCGTTAGCACGTCCGAGTGGACACCCAGCGGGGGGACGGGCGAGCTAAACGCGGCGGCCCAGGAGGTCCGGAACCGGCTTCAAGCTCAGGCCGCCTCGCTGCAGCGATACACTCAAGCGTTTCTCTCGACGCGGGCCGTCATCCGGGTGAGTCTTCTGTCCTTGGTTATTTTGCTCTTTCGATTTCTTCCGTGGGGGCGCGTCAGCGCACCCACTGGGTGTAGTCCCCGAGTTCCAAGCCGGCTACTGCGCAGGCGGTTTGGAACTTACTAGGTCCTGACAACTTAACTTATCCTTGCCTCCTGTATAATCTTCCAGGAGTATCATGACCTTCGCGCAGCCGCCTTCAACTCCCAGGCTCAGGAGCTGGGCTGGAGAACTGAGGACCTGACCAGCAGCCGGAGTGCGTGTTTGTCTCGTTCATCTCCTGTGGGGGCGCGTCAGTGCACCCACTGGGTGTAGTCCCTGAGATTCGGGCCAACTGCTGAGCAGCCGGGTCGGATCTTCCTTGACGACTTCCCCTTATTAATTTTTCCTTTGTCTTCATGCTTGCAGGAGCCAATGCCGACTTGAGGGGGCAGCTCAGCGAGGTGCAGGCCGCCCTTCGCGCCAAGGAAACTAAGTACGACGCCTTGGTCCTAGAGGGCGACCGCCTGGCCAAGAAGCTGGCTGACCAGGAGGAGAGCCACAAGGTGGCCCTGAAGAAGGCGCAGGATAACGAAGCCGCCCTGAAGGCCGAGTTCGAGACCGAAGCGTCGGGCTGGGCTGAGACCAGGCAAGCACTGAATGAAGGCTTCAGCCGTATTGAGGATTTGATCGACGGTAAGCCGCCTTCCTCGCTCCTTGCATGCCCCTTGCCGCCTGATTTGTGTTCTGACTTGTGCTGCTTTTTATTCTCTGTGCAGACTACTTTCCCGGCTACTCCGTCTTTGCTACCCAAACCATCGAGGCCCATCGCGAAGCGCGCCGTCAGGCGGGGGCCGACATCACGCCGGACGCGAGTCGGACGCTTGAGGAGCAACTCTTGGCGGTCCAAGCGTGGCTGCAGCCGGCTCGTCGTATGCTCCGCCGCCTCCAGCGCGCCGGGGCGCAGGTGTTGGCCGCCCTCTGGCCAAGCGAGACGATTCCCCGCACCCCGAGTCGGACTGCCGACTGGCTGGAAGTTGCGGTTGGCCGCTTCGAGGCTTGGAAAGCATCAGCGGCCCGGCTTGGAGCTGGGCGAGCATTGGAGTTCGTCTGAGCTTGGTATCCGGGGCTGAACCTGGACCAGCTGCGCACCTGGCGGCTGGAGGCCGACGAAGAGCTAGAGGAGGTGCGGCCGGCTATCACTCAGCGCGCTTCGACGATCGCCGAGTGTACTAACATCAGTGTCTTCGCTCCTGAAATTAATGATGACGGCGCTGCCCAGCCGGAGGAGTGGTTCGGGCTGGACCCGGCAGCGGGTGAAGACTCGGCAGAGGAGATCGCCTCCAGCGATGAAGGCGAAGACGACGAAGGAGAGGAGGGCGAAGACGTTGAGCCGGCCGGTGAAGCGGCCAGCCAGCCTCAGCCTGATCGTGCCTCCAGCAACGAGGCGCGTGCTAGCGCGCCTTCTGCAGGAGGCTGTGATCATGCCGAGGTTCGCCAGCCAGCCACTCCTCCAGCCGGCACTGCCGTCTCCACCGACCTGCCCGACTCGCCAGTCGCTCCCTTGGCTTAGTCCGCCGTCTTTCTTTTTTCCTGCTTGTTGTCTTTTCAACGATTTTATCAAACTTGCGTAGTTCCACCCACTGGGGGTGTATTCAAACTATGTCGAATGCTGGCCTTTTGAAGGTCTTTTATGTAAATATTATTGCGTCCTTGGTTTCCATTCATGTATGCTTTTTATCCTTAGGCTGTTTCCTTTGCCGCCTTCCCCTTCTGGGAAGGCAAGTACTCGAGCTTTCTTAGATTGGAGCGAGGTGAATGGAAGCCGGCCGGCCGGCTACTCTGGTAGCCGGTCGGTGGTGGGAGAAAAACCGGCTTTTGTTATATTAGTCCGTTAGTCCCTAGCCGTTTTTTGTGTGGGCACCCGTTCCTGCCCTTAACTCTTGCCAGCCGGACAGCCGGTTCTTCGAACTGTGACTTTTGGCAAGAGAGAGCTTGGGAGCCGACACACTACTTGTGTGACTGTGGGTAGGACTTCTAATATAACTCCAGGCGGCCAGTCCCCGGGCCGACTAGTCGAACCCGGTGCCGGACGGAAAAAAGTGAATGCAATGACAAGGCGATAAGCATGATACTTTTCATTTCATAGACAAAAGATGGCAGTCCCCGAGCTCTGCTCGGGGGGCCTATTGTCTCGAACTTTGTACAAAAGTTAGCGTGATACATACTGCATTTCAATTGTAAAACCTTCGGAGGAGGTTGGCATTCCATGGTCGTTCCGACTCCTTGCCGGAGTCATCTCTCTTTCGTGCCTTCGGCTTCTGCGCGTCGATCAGGTAGTAGGAGTCGTTGACTAAGGCTTTGCTGATGACGAAGGGGCCCTCCCAAGGGGCCGAGAGCTTGTACTGGCCGGCTGTTCGCTGGATCAGCCGGAGCACAAGATCGCCCTCTTGGAAGGATCTTGGCTTGACCTTTCGGCTGTGGTAGCGGCGCAGGCCCTGCTGATAGATAGCGGACTGGCTGAGGGCTAACAGCCGGCCTTCTTCCAGTAGGCCGACACCGTCTTCTCGTGCTTCCTTGGCCTCGGCTTCCGTGTACATGGTTACCCGAGGCGAGTCGAACTCGGTGTCAGTTGGGATGACCGCCTCGGCACCATATACGAGGAAGAAAGGAGTGAAGTCGGTTGACTTGTTTGGTGTAGTGCGCAGACTCCACAGGACAGCCGGCAGCTCATCGAGCCAACAGTCGGCTGAACGCTCCAGTGGTACGATCAGTCGGGGCTTGATGCCGGAAAGGATGAGGCCGTTGGCTCGCTCAACCTAGCCGTTTGACTGCGGGTGGGCGACGGACGCTAGGTCCAACCGGATGCCTTGCGTCGCGCAGAAATGTGCCAAGGCTCCCTTGGTGAAATTCGTGCCATTGTCGGTGATGATGCTGTGTGGTACGCCGTACCAAGTTGTTATATCTGTGATAAATGTCATGGCAGTCGGCCCATTCAGATTCTTGATCAGCTTTGCCTCAATCCATTTTGTGAATTTGTCCACGGCGACAAGCAGATGTGTCATGCCGCCGCGTGCCGTCTTGAATGGGCCCACCATGTCCAGTCCCCAAATGGCGAAGGGCCAAGTGAGGGGAATGGTCTTGAGTGCTGAAGCCGGCATGTGTTGCTTGGAGCTGAAGAGTTGGCACCCTTTGCAATGTTTAACTAACTTCTTGGCGTCATCCAAAGCAGTCGGCCAAAAGAAGCCATGGCGGAAGGCTTTGGTGACGAGTGATCTTGAGGCCGCATGGTGGCCGCATTCTCCTTGGTGGATGTCCCTGAGGATTGCAATGCCCTTCTCTTTCTCAACGCATCGCTGGAGGACTCCAGTGACACTATGCTTGACGAGTTCTCTGTTGACGATTGTGTATGCTCCGGCTCGGCGTTGGACTTGTCTTGCCTCTACTTCGTCAGCCGGCAGATCTTGGTTTATTAGGAAGTTGAGGATGGATTGAGCCCATGACGGAGCTGCGACTTCTTCTATTGCCAGAATGACTACTGCGACCAGGGCGGGTGGGCTGGGCGGTGAAATGCTGGAGTCGGCCGCCGCCTATTGTGTTGGTGTAGTCTCCAGGCCGACTACCGCAGTCCCCAAGCCGGGTGAGGCAGTCCCCGGGTCAGGCGTAACTACGGAAGTCCCCGAGCCGCCAGCTGATACCCCCTGGCCGACTATCGAAGTCCCCAGGACACCTGCTTGGTTCTTCGAGCCGGCTGCGTCGGGGTCAGGCGGCACGAAGATGGAATCGGACTCTGGAGACGGCTTGGTAGACGGCTTGAGGAGGCGTTGTAGAGAGACACCGGTTGATATTGCTTGCCGAGTGGAGCCTATTCGAGCCAGGGCATCAGCTGGCTCGTTGTCGGCTCGTGGTACGTGGAGGAACTCGCATCCTTCAAAATACCCACTGATCTTCTGAACGAGGAAGCGGTAGCTTGCCATATTTGCGTCCTTGGCATCCCAGTTGCCGGATGATTGCTGGACTACCAAGTCCGAGTCGCCATAACATAGGATCCGGCGAATGCCGAGTTCTTTGGCAAGCCGGAGCCCGTGTATGAGCGCCTCGTACTCGGCCACGTTGTTGGAGGTGGCAAAGTGAATTTACAGCGTGTATCTGAGCTTGTCGCCTTTGGGAGAGGTGAGGATGACATCGGCTCCCAAGCCGGTGCGCATCTTGGACCCATCGAAGTGCATGCGCCAATGAGTGGAGTCGGGAGCCGGCGGTAGGTACTGGGTCTCGGCCCAGTCGACGAGGAAGTCGGCCAAAGCTTGGGACTTGATGGTAGTGCGAGGCTGGTAGAAGATCGTATAGGGGGCCAGCTCGATGGCCCATTTCGCCACCCGGCCGGATGCATCCCGGCTGCCTATGATCTCGGCCAGCAGGGCGGTGCATACAACTATGATGGGATGCTCTTGGAAGTAGGGCTTCAGCTTCTTGGCGGCGAAGTACACACCGTAGCACATCTTCTGGTAGTGCGGGTAGTTCTGCTTCGAGGTAGAC
This sequence comes from Triticum urartu, assembly GCF_056163025.1. NCBI lineage: Eukaryota > Viridiplantae > Streptophyta > Magnoliopsida > Poales > Poaceae > Triticum > Triticum urartu. Next base: position 541,817,791 of record NC_141874.1, read on the forward strand.
ATCACCTCGCTCAAATAGTACACCATCCTCTGGACCGGCTGGGCTCGGCCTTCTTCTGGGCGTTGGACTACGATGACGGTGCTGACCACCCGGCTGGTTGCGGCAATATAGAGGAGCATGGGCTCTTTCTCAGTCGGCGCTGCCAGGACAGGCGGCGTGGCCAGCATCTTCTTCAGCTCGTGAAAAGCTTGATCTGCTTGGTCATTCCACTCGAAGTGGTTGGTCTTCTTCATGAGGTGGTAGAGGGGAAGATCCTTCTCTCCGAGCCGGCTGATGAAGCGGTTCAGGGAGGCCAAGCATCCGGTAAAATTCTGGACGTCTCGAAGTTTGGTGGGAATCGCCATTCTCTCAATGGCCTTGATCTTTACTGGGTTGCATTCGATGACGCGTTCAGAGACCAGGAAGCCTAGGAGCTGGCCGGCTGGCACTCTGAACACGCATTTCTCAAGGTTAAGCTTGATTTGGAACCGGCGTAGGTTCTCAAATGTTTCCTTGAGGTCTTCCAGCAAGGTGCCGCGCTTCTCCGTCTTCACTACAATGTCGTCTACGTAGACGTGGGCATTTCTGCCGAGTTGCTTGAGGAGGCACTTCTGCATGCAACGCTGAAAAGTGGCACCGGCATTTCTCAAGCCGAATGTCATAGTCAGGTAGCAAAAGGCTCCAAATGGCGTGATGAAGGCTGTCTTCAGGCGGTCTGCCGGATTTAACTTTATCTGGTGAAACCCTGAGTAAGCATCCAAGAAACTCAACAGCTCGCATCCGGCCGTGGAGTCTATCACTTGGTTAATCCTTGGCAGGGCAAAGGGATCTTTGGGGCAGGCCTTGTTGAGGCTCCTGTAGTCTATACACATGCGCCACTTGTTGTTTTTCTTTAGCACGAGGACCGGGTTGGCGAGCCACTCTGGAAAGAAAACTTCCATAATGAAGCCGGCTGCCAGAAGCCGGGCTATCTCCTCTCCCACAATCCTGCGTTTCTCCTCCGACAGTCGGCGGAGGGGTTGTTTGACTGGCTTTGCGTCTTCTCGGACGTGTAATTTGTGCTCGGCGAATTCCTTCGGGACGCCCGGCATGTCCTTGGGGGACCATGCAAAGATGTCCCGATTCTCACGGAGGAAATCGGCGAGCTCGCCTTCCTATTTGCTGTTTAGGTTTGCCCCGATGACGGCAAACCTCTCTGGGTGCTCGGGGTCAAGAGGTATCTTCTTCGTCTCCTTGGCCGGCTGGAAAGATCCTTGAGCATCATGGTCCTTGGGATCGGGGGACAAGGCCGACTGTTTGCCGGCCATGGCCATGACTCGGTCCAACATCCTCTTTTCTTCGGCAATCACAAGGGACTCGGCCAGCCGACTGCTGGCTGCTGCGCACTCAGAGGACTTCTTGTAATCGCCGGCTATGGTGATGACGCCTTTGGTGCTCGGTATCTTCATCTTGAGGTATGCATAGTGGGGAACTGCCATGAACTTGGCCAAGGCAGGTCGGCCAAGCAATACATGGTAAGGGCTCCCCAGGTCCACCACTTCAAACCAGATCGCTTCCCGGCAGAAATGCTCCTTGTCCCCAAAAAGTACATCAATCTTGATCTTGCCAATGGGGGCGCAGGACAGGCCGGGTACGATGCCATGGAACACAGTCCGAGTAGGCATGAGTTGCTTCGTCTTGACATTCAGCTTCTCCATGGTGTCACGGTACAGGATGTTGATGCTGCTCCCGCCGTCTATCAGCACGCGGGAGAATCGGGCAGCACGTCTATCCGTTGCAAGGGTGGCATCCAGAACCAGTGCATAAGAGCCGGGAGACGGCATCACCTCTGGGTGGTCGGTCCGGCTCCAGCTGATAGGTTTTTCTGACCAGTGCATGTGCTCGGCGGGGTTGGCAGCAACCATGCTGACTTCTTGGTGCTCTCTGCGTTTGCTGCGCCGGTCTTCGGGCTAACTTGTAAAGATGATATAGGCGGCATGCTCGTCGGGGAACTCATCGTGCACGGCTCTGACTGCGGGCCGAGCGGCCGGCGGCTGCGGAGCCGGAGGCGGCGGACCGGCAGGCGGAGGCGGCGCGAGCCCTTCGCCTTTAGAGATTCGGGTGAGCCAGTGGCACTTCCGGGTCGTGTGGTTGGACGGCTTCATGCCGCTGTGGAACTTGCACGGGGCGTCGAGAGTCTGCTCGTAGGAGAAGGCCGGCTGCCAAGCCGGCTTGCCGCCCCTCTGCTTCTTGGGTGCGGGCCGCGCTTTGGGCTGCTCGTCTTCGCCTGTGGCCACCTGCCGACTGGTGGAGGGCGGCACCGGGCCCTTGCGCTTGTGGTCGTTCTAGTGTGGGCGTCGGCCGGAGTCCCCAGCCGACGTCTTGGGCGCCGGGTTGAGTACCTTTCCGGATGCGTCTACCCAGAGTTCGGTCTTCATCGAGGAGTCGGCGGTGGCGTACTTATCCGCTATGATCAGAAGCTCGTCGAGGGTAGTCGGCTCGTCACAGAGGAGCTTGTGCTTGAGGAGGGTGCCTTCTCGGCACCCGGCAGTGAAGTATTCTATGGCTTGCACCTCGTGCACCCCTTCGCAAGAGTTGCGGAGCTCGGCCCAACGCGTGAGGTAGTCACGAGTGGACTCGGCGGGGCCTTGTACGCACAAGGAGAGCTGTCTGGGTTTGGGAGCCCTCTTGTAGGTGCTGGTGAAGTTGCAGACAAAGGCTTCTGTGAAGTCTAGCCAGCTATTGATGCTCTATGGCTTGAGGTTGTTGAGCCAGGTCCGCGCCGTGCCCTGCAGCATGAGGGGCACGTATTTCACGGCAACGCGCCTGTTGCCGTTGGCTATGCTAACCGCCGTGGAGTAGTCGATCAACCAATCTTCCGGCTTCATGGAGCCGTTGTACTTGGGCATGTCTCTTGGGAGCGAGAACCCTTTGGGGAAAGGCTCATCGCGGATACGGGGGCCGAAGCAAGGCGGGCCGACATCGTCTTCTTCTTCTAGCGCCAGGGATTGCGCCAGGCGGTCGATCCGATGGCGGGCGTCATTCTCGCCGACTCCTTCGCACCGACCTAGCCGGCCACTGAGAGTCGGATGCGCGACAGGCGGCGGGGTGGGATATCTCTCTCCACGGGGCCGGGGCGGAGGCAGGTTGCCCCGCCACTCCACGGCCCGGGGGTGGCCTTCTGCGTCTCGCTCAATGGAGATTCGGGTTCGGCTTCGGCTGGCAGCCGGTTCTTTCTCGCGCCGCGCGCTGGTTTTACCCATAGTCGGTGTCCGAGACGTCGCGCCGTGATCTCGGCGCGGGGGAGGGCTTTCCGCGCGGGCGTCGGCTTCGTGCCGCTGCGCGGCTGCATCGACCAGCTGCTAGATGCGTCGGGTCATGTGGGGGAGCTCTTCGGCCCCCATACCATCTAGCTCGTCTACGGCCGCTTGGGCAGCGCGCAGGTTCTCGAGTGGAGTAGCGTAGACTGGGCGGTCGACTCCTAGCATATCGGCGACGACAGCGCCGCGCTGTCTGACAACGCCGGCCCGGCTAGGCCCGCCTGGGGGTGGTGTGCCAAAGGCGGCATGGTCGGCTTCGCGTCGGTGGGCCTCAGCGAGGCGTCTCATGGAAAGCAACTTCCGGCCCTCCGCGAGGAGGGCGAGGCGGCGAGCTTCCAGTGCTTCAGCATCGGCATCGGCCGGGAGGGGGAGGGACAAGTCGTGGACTACCGTGTGCGGGGCGTCATGGGCGCTCTCGTCAGAAGCGCCGCCGTGGCCGATGACCATCACCTCGGTGGTGACAGTGTCGCAGCCATCGGCCCGGGGAAGCGGGTCGTTGTAGATCGCGACGTTGGTGGGGAACGTGTCGAGCGAGGCCGTGTCGGAGTCGACAGGCATCGGATTGGTGGAGCCAACCGACTCCAAGTCCATGGCAGGCTCGCCGGAGACGTGTAGCTGGCCGAGGAGGTTGATGAGTTGGTCGGTGCCCGCGTCGGGGGCGAGCTCGTCAGAGATGAGAGTCTTGTCAAGGATATTGGCGAGGCTGCTCGCCGCACAGATGTTGGTGACGCCTTGTAGCACGTTGTGGCAAGCGCCATCGGGCGTGCCGGGCTGGCTACGCTCGCGGGGGAGGAAGAGGGTTCCCGTCCAAAACAGGTCTCCGGACGACGGTGCACCTGGCCCCATGGTGGGCGCCAAATGTCGGGTGGTAGGTGCGACATATGCCAACGAGTGGCTTATCATTGTGGGAGCCAGTAAGACGTCGCCGGTGCCTGGAAACGGGATGAGGCGAAGACATGCACGCCGGCGAATCTTACCCAGCTTCGGGGCTCTCCATGGAGATAACACCCCTACTACTGCTCTGCGGGGTCTCCGCGTGGTCACTAGATGAACAAGTAGCTACACGGTGCTCCTTGAGCTGTTGGCGAGAGGATGAAGAAGGGCACGGCTTGCTCTCTTCTCCTCCCTATGTGGTGTCTGAGACTAGCAGGGATTGATCTCTCTTTGCATGGATGCCCCGGGGGGTTTATATAGGCCTACCCCCCGGGGGTACAATGGTAATCCGGCTGGGCGCGGGGTCCAGCCGTCTGTGTCTACGCTCTCCGGCTTATGCGCCGGCTGCTGGGGCCCGCCGGCTTGTGGGTCCCACCGGCTGCCGGCTCCCTGGTCGACAGGCAGGCTCCACTATCACGGCCTTGTCGGTGGCTGGTTACTGTTGCTCAATCTTGGTGGCGAGGGCTTCGCCGAAGTGGGCGTGGCTACAGTGCCGCTGCCCGGTGGGCGATCACTGTAGCCCCACCGCGTCTTGTCTCCTTAATGGGGCGTCTTCTTCGAGGGAGGTGGCAAGCTGGCTGTGGGGAGCCGGCTCTATCTTGGGCCTACTGGGGAGGTCTGGCCGCCTTCGGGTGTCTCTCTGCCTGAAGGGGCCCACCGCCCGTGGGCCGTACGGGTAGCCCGTCGTGGATGACATCAGGGTCAACGTGGCAACAGTGCTGCGCCGGACGGGTCATGGCCACCCGTACAGCGCACTGTGCCAGGCGTGCTCCGGATTCGGGGGTGGCAGGCTTCACTGCAGCCACGCCCCATCACATTGTCGTTATGTGGATGCAGACTTCGAGGGTACGATCTTGACCGCTTTATGGGAGCCGGCTTCTTGGAGTCGGCCTTCTCGCGGCCGGCTTCTCGGAGCCGGCCCTCCCGCGGCTTCTCTTCATGAGGGCTGAAGTCGGGCCGCCTTTCGATAGCCGGCCTGGAGACAGCCGGCAGGGGGATGGCGGCCCCGCGTTTGGGATTCTTGAGGGCCGAATCGGCTCGTAAGTTTTTCAGAAGGGCCGGGGGGAGCCGGCTAGGCTACCCATGGTTATTTACTCCGACAAGCCTTGAGGAGGAAGATAGTGCGGAAGTCTATCAATTGATGGGCAAGATAAAGACACTTGCCCAGTCCGGATTATCAATAATCAAGGTGATGGCGACTTCCATAGTGCGGGGGGTCCAGCCACTCCAATACCAAGGGCTTCCCATGTGGCACTATAATGCGGAGGATGACGCCTCACGCTGCGGTCGGAAGGGTCTGGACACCGCTGCCGCTTTTTCAAAATATTGGTCGAACTGTACAAAGGGGAGGAAGAGGAGTTCACTCGTCTTAAACGCCAAGATGGATTTTCCATGTACAATCCTCTGAGCTGGGTGAGCTCTAATCCCACCCCTTTACTCAATCTTCTCCCTGAATCACTTTTGATGGACATTAACCCATCTATTTATAAAAAGAATGGCGGAAGGTTACCGAGGGGATCCATAACCCCGCCCCACAGCCAGAGGATCACAACCCTTGACCCCGGATTCGAAGAGGATCCGGACATATTTGTGGAGCTCGATAAGGGAGTATTCTACCAGACGAGCAATGATGGCAAAGTTGTGCCAATCGTGGCTGACTATCCCAGCCTCCTTCCTGCCTCACATGTAAATAATCAAGAGATACCTTCTTCAAAAGAGCTTCCTTATTACGCCTCACCCACCACACTATTTCGTGCTCCAAAGGGGAGGCGCTCGATGCCACAATGTGCACTAGAGGCATCTCCAAGGAGAGCGGTGCCCGCGCCGAGCACATCTTCGAAGAGAAAGGCGAATGACAATACGGCAGAACCTTCATCAAAGAGGTATGGCTTTCTTTTTGAATATGCCTCCTGGTCGCCACATCAAAATATGACATTATCGGCCGCATTTTATCAGGAAGAGCGTCTGCCGTACTATCTCTGGGGATCCTGCCGGTCGTGCCTCCATTAGTCAGGTTCCAGACCCTGATCTAAGGACGGGGGCTGACACGAGAGTGGCGCCAGGAGGCCCTTCCGCAGAGGATTCAGATGATATGTCCATCACGAACTCTGAAGTGGAGAGCGCCACGAATCATCATCGCCGGATGGCAGCTCTCCATGACCCCGACTTTTCAAAAGAGGCGGTCAATGCCTTCAGCTCGGCCGATGCATACATCCGAGCTACACGGGATGGACTTGACAGAGCCACAGACTAGCATCTAAAAGATATGCGGGTAAGTGTAGATTTGATAATCATATACCAGTAGCCCCCGAGACTTAAAGCGGTTGATACAACTGATTTAAGGATCATTATATAATCAGGCACTTATGGAGAAGAATATCCTACTATCTCAAGAGCTGGAAAAGTGTCAGACCCAGCTAACTGCGGCTACCGCCGAATTGGAAAAATCCAAGGAGGCACAGCCTGGTAATGTTTCTCCCCATCAGAAAAAGTATAATCATATACCAGTAATATTAATACTGTTGTGTTTCCACTGACAGAATTAGTAGGGCAACTGAGAGAGAGACTGAAGGTCGCCCAGGCTGGTGAACAAGTGGCCGAAAGGCAACATGCGGCAGGCGAACGTGTGCTGACACGGGTCAGGGATGAAAAGAACAAACTGCAGGATTCCAATACCTGGCTGGGCGAAGAACTAAAAGATGTTCGAGCCCAGCGAGCTGACACCATCAAGGAGAATAGGAGGCTACAAGGCGGCATATTCAGTATGTTTTTGACCTCACCTTTATGCATTTCAGTGAAGAAATGATCTGACAGATTGATGTCTGCAGGTCTGCTAACTGACCTTCTGCAGGAGCTGTCCCAATTGCACGAGCGAGCTCGAGAAGCAATGCGGAGCATTGTGAAAGCTTTGTGGTCGTCCGCCTCTCCTCCAGGCAGTATGGGGGAGCTTGTGAAGCTATTCTAGAGAGCTCGGCGGCACTTCCGATTATGGAAGATATCATCCTGCCAAGAAGGTGCGCGAGAGGCCTGGGCCATGGTAAAAACACGGTATACCAAGCTCGACCCAAATCATATGGCCCGGGTCGGACCTAAGGGGTCAGATGGAAAAGAAATTCCAGTTAGTTTGGTATATGACCAAGTAAAGATAGCCGCCACATAGTCCCAATAGGATTGTAAGCTAGACAGCCTATTAGACGACATTGAGGAAGAAGTTTTTGAGTCTAAATGACTATGTACTTCAATTGAAAATTTTGTCCCTAGCCAGATTGTAAAACGATTTTCATGGTAGACCTTTTCGCTTCGACCTCTGGACCTGAAGTCTCGGAGTGTTTCCGAATACCCACTAAGTAATATAAACCGGGGCATGCGTGGAAACCAAGCGTAGGGGTCATAGTTCATTGAACAGACAAGTTGTATTCAGCTAGTTATGTTATATTACATTGTAATTGTAAGAAACATCTTCCAGGGAGAATAGTTCCGTTAAGGGTTCCTTTCCCTGGGCGAATATGCGTTAGTATGCATGTCCGAACTATAATTGAAAAAAAATCGCAGTGTGAGTGACATCTGGGGGTTCATAGTGTAATGAGTGTAACTCGTCTTTAGTCCACCGACTGAATATTCCCTTAAGAACGCTAGCTTTCGGCTTCACCCAGTCTGAGGTACATGCCCGGATGACCCGGCAGTAACAATCGTAGAGGTGCTCCCTTTATGCCTTAGCCGAACAAATGGCAACGTAGGGTATAAGCACAGGAGCCAGGCAACCCAGCTTGGCCAAAACTTAAGTCATAACGATGCATATAATGGCGAAGAAAAGTTACATATGCGGAAGAGGACACATATGTGTTGAGCTTGATGCTCGAAAAATAATAATAAGCTTATGTAAAAGAAGCCCCCATGTATTATGAGTGTATACATTTAAGGGTGTGCACGTCATATGTGTGTGGTTTGGCCGCACAAGAGCTAAAGAGCTAAACGAATAAGTTAAAGAGAGGAAAAAGAAAATAATTTAAACAAAGGGAGAAGAAGACAAACAAAGAGTCCGGCTGTAGGCGTAGAATCTTCAGAGTCTGGCGGCATTCCACGGGTTCGGCTCTAAGCGGTTGTCCGATGCGTCACGCGGGCGGTACACTCCTCCAGTCAGAACTTCATCTATGATGAAGGGACCCTACCACTTGGGCTTTTTTCTTCTCTGGTAAGCGTAGAACGAGTTCGCCAACGTTATAAGTCTTGGCCCGCACCTCCCTGCTTTGATATATGCGAGCCTGCTATTGATAAAATGTGGAACGGGCTTTTGCGACGTCGTGCTCCTCCTCCAGGGCATCTAAGCCATCCTGCCGATCAAGCTCGGCCTCTTTCTCTTCATACATGCGCACTCTAGGTGACTCATGAATAATGTCGCAGGGCAAGACAGCCTCCGTACTCTAGTGCGATTGGGCATGGTCTGCAGCCCCCAGAGTACGGAGTCGAGATCCTCAACCCAGTGCTTGTGTGATTCTTTCAAAGACCGCACTAGTCTAGGCTTAATTCCACTCATAATAAGACCATTAGCTCATTCGGCTTGACCGTTTGTTTGTGGATGATAGACCGAGGCGTAATCGAGTTTAATGCCCAATTTAGCACACCAGGATTTTACTTCATCGGTTGTTAAATTGGAGCCGTTATCGGTGATGATGTTATGTGGGACACCATAACGGTGCACAACACTGAATATAAAGTCTATCACAGGTCCAGCTTCGGCCGTTTTCACTGGTTTGGCCTCTATCCACTTGGTGAATTTATATACCATGACTAGTAGATATTTTTTCTTATGGCTCCCTCCTTTAAGGGGTCCCACCATATCAAGCCCCCAGACCGCAAAAGGCCAAGTAATGGGGATTGTGTGTAGTGCAGTAGGCGGCATATGGCTTTGATTAGCGAAGAGCTGGCAACCGACACAATGTTGGACCAAGTCCTGGGCGTCTGCTCAGGCCGTTGGCCAGAAGAAACATGTACGGAAGGCCTTACTTACAAGGGCCCGAGCCGCGGCGTGGTGACCGCCGAGGCCAGCATGGATTTCAGCTAGGAGCTGTCGTCCTTCTTCTTCGGAGATACATCTTTGAAGGACTCCGGTAGCACTTTTCTTGTAGAGATCTTCGTCGTGGACCTTGTAGGCTTTCGAGCGCCGAACAATGCAGCAAGCCTCATTCTGGTCCGCCGGGAGCTCTCGCCTATTAAGGTAGGCCAAGAATGGTTCGTTCCATGGGGCAATTACTGCCATTATTAGATGGGCTGATGGTGTTATTGCGGTGGCTGAGCCCCCGATGATATCGGTATTGTGTTCGGAGTCTGGGGGTATAGTCGGATCCGGACTAGTGTTGCCGCACTCATCCTGCCATACCACGGATGGCTTGAAGAGCCTTTCCAAAAATATGTTAGGCGGGATGGGATCGCGCTTGGCACCCATGCGAGCGAGGACGTCCGCCGCTTGATTACTCTCTTGAGCCACATGATGGAACTCATGTCCCTCGAACCATGCTGGTATTTTGAGTACGGCATTACGATAGGCCACCATCTTGGGTCCTTGGCATCGAAGTCTCCATTTATCTAGGATATTGCAAGGTTTGAATCCCCGCGCGCCTCCAGGCATTGTATGCCCATGGAGGTAGCCATCCGAAGACCGTGCAATAAGGCCTCGTATTCGGCTGCATTGTTGGGGTCTGTGTATAATATTTGGAGTACATACTAGACTGTGTCTCCAGTGGGGGATGTTAAAACGATGCCTGCTCCTAAACCAGCCAGCATTTTAGAGCCATCGAAGTACATGACCCAGTTGGAATATGTGTTGTTCTCTTTAGGGAGTTCGGCCTCTCTCCATTCAGCGACGAAGTCGGCCAATACTTGGGATTTAATAGCTCGGTGTGGTTCGTATGTTATGTCAAATGGTAGGAGCTCAATAGCCCACTTAGCAATCCGACCCATAGTGTTGCGGTTATTTATTATGTCATTAAGTGGTACTTCAGAAGCCACTGTAATCAAGCACTCTTGGAAGTAGTGTCATAGCTTTTAGGATGCCATGAATACTGCATATGCTATCTTTTGGTAATGACGGTACCGGGATTTGCATGGTGTAAGGACAGTGGATACGTAGTATACCGGTTTCTAGAGTGGGAACTTGTGTCCGTCCTCCTCTCGCTCAATGACGAACACTGCGCTCACCAACTGGTGCATTGTAGAGATGTATAATAACATTGGTTCGCCGACGTTTGGCGCGGCCAGGATCGGGTTTCTTGCTAAAAGAGCCATTATTTCCTCCAGTCCGGCCGTTGCCGCTTCCGTCCACTCGAAGTGGTCGGTACGTCGGAGAAGGCGATAAAGTGGCAGTGCTTTTTCTCCTAGTCTAGAGATACAGCGGCTTAAAGCTGCCATGCATCCGGCTAGTTTTTGGACCTATTTGAGGTTGGTTGGCATGGACAATTGTGACAAAGCTCGGATTTTTGCTGGATTTGCCTCAATTCCTCTAATGGAAACGATGAACCCCAGCAGCTTTCCGGCTGGAACGCCGAAGACACACTTTTCCGGATTGAGTTTAATGTCATATGTCCAGAGATTGTCGAATGTGAGACGCAAGTCGTCTATTAACGACTCGATGTGTTTAGTTTTGATGACGACATCATCCACATATGCTTCCATTGTCTTGTCGATTTTCTTCTCCAGGCATGTTTGAATCATGCGTTGGTAGGTGGCGCCGACGTTTTTAAGCCCAAAGGGCATAGTGTTAAAGCAGAAAGGCTCGTATGGGGTGATGAATGCCGTTGTGGCTTGATCGGATTCCTTCATATTAATTTGATGGTATCCGGAGTATGCGTCGAGGAAACACAATGAGTCGTGTCCTGTAGTAGCATCAATGATCTGATCGATGCGGGGGAGGGGGAAGGGATCCTTAGGGCAAGCCTTATTGAGGTCTTTGAAGTCGACGCACAGGCGCCAGGATTTATCCTTCTTTGGTACCATCACTAGGTTTGCTAGCCAGTCCGGGTGTTTTATTTCTCTGATGAATCCGGCCTTCATATTTGATTGTTCTTAAGTGCAGCCTTGGTTATAAACCCGGGTTATATGTTGGGCATTATGACCCGTCCGGCGGTAAACCGCCAGGACACTTTAAACTTGTTGTATGCAGAAACAGGTTGAATAAAGCATGATTATAAATCGTCGGCGTTTATTAAACCTGCCTGGCTTTCGACTATATGTCGCCAGTATGTTGATAAATTATCCGGTGTTTATTAAACCGGCCTGGCTTTAAGACGATAAGTCGCCAGTATATATTTCGATTGCGCCATTGGAATCATGCGCTTATAAATCATTGGGTTATATTATTTAAATAGCCAAACTTGGCTGAATTTTCATTATGGTATTGAATGAATAAGGTTTTCATACCGGATTATATTATCTTGAATAGCCAACATGGCTGGATTTTATCATGGTTATTAATAACTAGTATTATTGGGGTTTTCAAAGTCGCTTTAGCGCAATGGCTATTATTTTATCAAAGGATATGATTTATTCTACAATGGAAGGAATAGTCCCGAGTCGCTACAGGCTTACGACCCGGCACTTGGGGGCTACATTATACAAATTGAGATTACATGCAAGTCTCATGTCGCTGCAAGCATGCACCATGACACTTGGGGGCTAATGCAAAGTCATTTTTATTGGCCTTATTGAAGACCCGACTCATCATATCATAATGAGCCAGCCCTTGGGGGCTACATATCGCTGCTCAAGTCTACATGATCATATTTACAAAGTGCCTGCCCATTATTGCATAATGACCTGGCCCTTGGGGGCTACAATGGTTGAAGGTTTTTGGGCATTAGTCAATTACAAGTCCCAGGTTGCTGCAAGCATGACAACCCGGCACTTGGGGGCTACATCATATGGAGTATTCAGTTTTTACTAGTGACTGGGATGAACAACATGGATTTCTTAAAAATTGGCAGTATTTATATCGAAGCAAGTCTTAAGCCATCACTTTGTTCTGCTCGAAGACTTGGGGGCTACAGGTATTATATTATTATCGAAGAAATATGTTCAAATTCTCAGTTTGAGTAAACCAGATTGAACCGGCGTTGGCAACAATCATGAACCGGCATTAGCAACAATCATGACCCGAAATTATCAGTTTTTATAACCCGGTAATTTTGGTAATATTGAACCAGCAAGTTTTACATCTTCAAACCGACCGGATATCGGATGAGTATTTCAAGACCAAAATTTCTTAAGCCGGCGCTTTGGAAGCCGACTCAAGTGGATTATTCTTCACAATATTTTTTTGTGAGAAACCAATGTCAACAAATTGAGTATGACGCTGGCTTATTGACCTGGATTTTCTAGAAGGAGGAAATGACAAGGACTTAAGGATGATCAGGTGCCGGTTTACAAGAATTCTTAACCCGAAGCACAACCTGTCAAGTTTGTTCTTGTGTTTATTTTACAGGATCAGTTTAACATGGATAAATCCAAATTAAACCGGGGGCTAATGTCGGGGATATACCCCGTGGCGTAAACCGGCTAGAATTATAACCCGGCCGGACTGGACGACTCACTGGTAACCCGGCCGGAGCTTGGCGGTTCATGGGCTACCCGCCCGGTCTTGGCGGTTCATTAGTAACCCGGCGGGCGGGTCAGATGGATGACGAGGCCCATGGCCCAGAAGGCCGGTTCACGTTTAATGGTGGGCCGGTTTATGAGGAAAGCACAAGGAATATTTCCTTACAAAGGAAGCAAGACTAGGACTCCGCTTGTAATAGAGTATTCATAATCCAACTAGGCCTAGTCATGTAAACCGCCCCTTCAACATATAAGGAGGGGCAGGGCTCCCCAAAGAGGGACAAGCTACAAGCAGGAAGAAACAATCTTAGGGCTAGACACAAAGAGGAGAGCCGGTTTACGGCGACTCCCTCGTGATGATAATGAGACCTAGCCTCAAACAGCATGTAGGGTTGTTACCAGATGATGTTTCCCAGGGCCCGAAGCTGTCTAAATCCCTATCTTGTGTTGCGTCTCTCGATTCCGATCAACCCCCCTCAAGCTACCACATAGATGCATTGGCCTCACAACTAAGTCCTCACCGTAGGACATCTGCCGTGACAAAACCACAACAGTGGGTGGCTTTAGATCCGAACCCTGGCCCAATGTAATGCCCACGATGCAGCTATATCTCCCACATGTCGAAGCATGACTTAGCGGCATAACCGCATTGTAAGCAATGTCGCAAGTGGGGTAATCTTCACACAACCCATGTACTGAATAAAGGAAAGGGATACATAGTTGGCTTACACTCGCCACGTCACACAATGCATAAATATAACATTACAATCATCCAGATACAATCACGGTCCAACTAGGGAACCAAAATAAAGACAACCCCAAATGCATAATGTCCCCGATCGCCCCCAACTGGGCTCCACTACTGATCGTCTAGAAAGGAAATGTAGTATCGTCCTGAGTCCTCATCGAACTCCCACTTGAGCTTAGTCGAATCTCCTGGAGCAGTATCATCGGTGCCTGCATCTGGTTTTGGAAGTAATCTGTGAGTCACGGGGACTCAACAATCTCACACCCTCGCGATCAAGACTATTTAAGCTTATGGGTAGGGAAAAGGTATGAGGTGGAGCTGCAGCAAGCACTAGCATATATGGTGGCTAACATACGCAAATGAGGGCGAGAAGAGAAAGCAAGGCACGGTCGAGAAACTATGATCAAGAAGTGATCCTAGAACAACCTACGTTCAAGCATAACACGAGACCGTGTTGTCTTCCCGGACTCTGCCGAAAAGAGACCATCACGGCCACACACTCTATTGATTCATTTTAAATAAGTTAAGTTTCAGGTTTTTTACAACCAGACATTAACAAATTCCCATCTGGGCATAACCATGGGTACGGCTTTCAAAAGTTCAAAACCCTGCAGGGGTGTCCCAACTTAGCCCATCACAAGCTCTCACGGTCAATGAAGGATATTCCCTCTCCCAAGACAATCCGATCAGACTCGGAATCCCGATTACAAGACATCTCGACAATGGTAAAACAAGTCCAGCAAGACCACCTGCTGTGCCGACAAATCCCGATAGGAGCTGCACATATCTCGTTCTCAGGGCACACCGGATAAGCTAAGCGTACGGGAGCCAACGTAACCCAAGTTGCCAAGGGACGGCCCCGCACAGTGCTCTAGGTTGGACCAACACTCAGAGGAGCACTGGCCCGGGGGTTTAAAATAAAGATGACCCTTGAGTTCGCGAAACCCAAGGGAAAAAAGGCTAGGTGGCAAATGGTAAAACAAAGGTTGGGTCATGCTGGAGTTTTATTCAAGGCGAACTTTCAAGGTGTTCCCATTATAACCCAAACGTGTAAGGAACGCAAAATCAAGGAACATAACACCGGTATAACGGAAACTAGGGCGGCAAGAGTGGAACAAAACACCAGGCATAAGGTCAAGCCTTCCACCCTTTACCAATTATATAGAAGCATTAAAATAGACAACATATAATAATGACATCCCAACAATAAATATGTCCCAACAAGGAACAAACTCCAATCTTCACCTGCAACTAGCAACGCTATAAGAGGGGCTGAGCAAAGCGGTAACATAGCCAAACAACGATTTGCTAGGACAAGGTGGGTTAGAGGTTTTACATGGCAATATGGGAGGCATGATAAGAAAGTGGTAGGTATCATGGCATAGGCATAGCAATTGAGCGAGCATCTAGCAAGCAAAGATAGAAGTGATTTCGAGGGTATGGTCATCTTGCCTGCAAAGTTCTCCGAGTTGACGTTAGCTTGATCCTCGTAAGCGTACTCAACGGGTTCCTCGATCACGTACTCGTCTCCCGGCTCTACCCAAAGCAAGAACACAAGCAAAGGGGAACACAATCAACCACGTGCAATGCACAAGTAACATGATGCAAAACATGGCATGACATGTGGGACGTGATATGCGATGCATATGCATGCTTCGGAAGGGAAAGATTGAACCTGGACTCAACTTGGAAAACCAAGAGTGCCACTGGAAAGATGAGTTGATTTCGGTCGAAATCGACATAAAGATCACCGGAATTGGATGCACGGTTTGCAAATGACAAGCAAAACAAATATGGCACCGATCCGCAATTAACAGCACGAGACCATCTAAATGCATCAAGATAAATAAGCTATAGCACTCTAACATAGCAACAAAGCACATGGCAGGGATCCACTCAAGATTCTTGACAAAAGATGAACACTGAGCTATGGCTAATTCACTCAATAGCAGGTTCAAACAAGCATGGCAAAAGTGCAAAAGATACCAGGTTACAGACTTAGTGAAAATAACAAAATGTTAGGAATTTAACATCAGGAACCAATGTTTAGAGCACGATAACAACATGCTACAGGAACATATCATGCGAAGCAAGGCATGGCATGAAGCTACTCAAAGCATACAACAAAAGTCCCTTACTGACCATAAGCCAAAATGGATCAGAAAATACAATGGCAACCATGTGAACATAGCAAGTTTCGTTAACAGATTCACACTTAGTAGAAAACTGGAACATGGCAAAACAAATATCAAGTAGGCATGTTTACGAGCTCGATACACTCACCACAAGGCATTGCATGACAAACTAAGCATACACCCGGCAAGTAGACATGGCATATAAGCTAAACATGGCAAGAACAACCTTATAGCATGCACGGATCAACTACAACAACCTCGACAAAATTTCTTAACATGTAAACAATCCGTCAGGAACATTTTATAGCAAAAGTAGAGATCGATTGAGTCAAGCTATGGTGCTCCATTATTGCAGACAAAGACATGGATGGATAGAGCATAACATTATATCAAAATCACCCTTACTGATCATGCTCAAAAGAGGCATGGATCACTCTGTAGCAACAAGAATACGTGGCATAAAAATATAATCAGGAAAATGACTTAGAAGATTTCTAAGTCCCTGAAATCAGCAACATCATGAGAGCTACTTTCCATGCTTGTGCTAGTCACCACAAAGATCACAAAAATACATGGCATACACCCCTGTAAAGATGGCATGGCATAATTCAAAACTCATGTAGGGCTCAAGTTCATAGGAGGCGCACATTAAACATGGCAAAAATGACAAATGTCCAATTACTGATAAGAATCTGAAACTAACATTGCATAGCACTCTTGTAACAGCATTTAGGGCATCAAGATGACCTCGAATGAACATGGTGCAATGGAATGAAATGAAGTACTCGTCGAGACGAACAATTTGAAATGCTACACGCCCAAAACGGAGCCACGAGTGCAGAGTTATGATGCGAAGAAAAACGCTAAAATTATCTGGGACTTGGGGAAAAAGTCAACCTCCCAGATCCAGGGTTCCTCGTGGGTGCGTGAACCAAGGAGCTCCGACGAGGCAACGAGCTTGTTCGGGCGAGGGGAAGGCGAGGGGGAGCCGGAGAAGGCGGATCCGGTCGGATCCGAGGTGCGCCGGTGACGAGGAGGCGTCGGATGGCGGGGGCGGCGGCTCCCGCGGCGAGGCGACGAGCGGCGAAGGCACGTGGCGTCAGAGGTCAACGGCGGGGCGACGACCGGGCGAGGAGGTCGACGGCGGCGGCGGCAGGGCGCGTGGTGGAGGCGGCGGGGCCGGCGAGCGAAGCGGGCGGCGTGCGGTGCGGGGGGCGTCGGGCGGCGGTGTCGATCCGGGAGGGCCGCGTTTGGGCCCCGGCGGGCCCGCGCGGCGGTGCGCAGCGAAGTGGGGCGGCCCCGCTAACGTGGCGCGCTCCGGTTGGGTGCGGGCGACGGCGGCGCTGACGTATCGCGATGCTATTTGCCGGGGCGACATGGCTGGAGGCGGTGGACACGTCCGGCGGCGCGAGGGGAAGGATTTAGGGCTTCGTCCGTGAATTTCGGGGGAGAGGACATATATATAGGTAGAGGGAGCTAGGAGACTCCAAATTGATCACGGTTTTCGGCCACACGATCATGATCGAACGACCTAGATGATGGAAGGGGTTTAGGTGGGTTTTGGGCCACTTTGGAGAGGTATTGGGCTGCAACACACACGAGGCCTTCTCGGCTCCTGGGTTAACCGTTGGAGTATGAAACGAAGTCCAAATGGCACGAAACTTGACAGGCGGTCTACCAGTAGTAAAGAAGGCCGCTTGGCAAGTCTCGGTCCAATCCGAGAATGTTTAACACCCGCACACGGAAAGAGGTAAAAGGAGACACCGGAGGACATAGGAGCGCCGGAATGCAAAATAGACAACGGGGAAAATGCTCGGATGCATGTATGCAAATGCGATGCACATGATGACATGATATGAGATGCATGACAAAGACAAAGGCAACACAAAGACAAAATCCAACAACGAGGAAATATCATAACTTAGTGCCGGAAATGGAAAGAGTTGGAATACAAATATGGCAGGTTACATACGGGGTGTTACAACACTCCACCACTACGAAAGGATCTCGTCCTGAGATCTAGGACTGGAAAAACTCCGGGTACTCAGAACGGAGGTAGTCCTCGCGTTCCCAGGTGGCTTCACGGTCGAAATGATGTGACCACTTAACTTTCAGGAATTTGATAGACTTGTTACGAGTCTTGCGCTCAGTTTCTTCAAGAATAGCAACGGGATGCTCATGATAAGACAGGTCTTCTTGGAGATTAATCTCTTCGAAGTTGATGGTGCGGTCAGGAGTCTTGAAACACTTGCGGAGTTGAGACACGTGAAACACGTCATGCACGTTTGCAAAGTTGGATGGAAGCTCAAGTTGATAGGCCAGATCGCCTCTTTTGCCAATGATCTTGAAAGGACCCACGTATCTAGGGGCAAGCTTCCCTTTGATACCGAAGCGACGAGTACCTTTCATTGGAGAGACGCGGAGGTAGACATGGTCTCCGATCTCGAAAGCCAAGTCACGATGCTTGCTATCATAGTAACTCTTCTAGCGCGATTGCGCGGCTTTGAGATTTTCAGGAATGACTTTGCACATTTCTTCAGCCTCTGTGGTCAAGTCATTGACAAGAAGTTGGCGTTCACCAGTCTCTGACCAGTTAAGAGGAGTACGACACTTCCTGCCATAGAGAATCTCGAATGGGGTCTTGCCCAAACTCGCTTGGAAGCTATCGTAGTAGGAGAACTCGGCATATGGAAGACAATCTTCCCACTTCATACCGAAAGAGATGACACAAGCCCTGAGCATATCTTCAAGAATTTCATTGACCCTCTCGACTTGGCCACTAGTTTGAGGATGAAAAGCTATGCTGAAGCGAATGTTGGTGCCCATGGCCTTCTGAAAACAATCCCAGAACTTAGAGGTAAAGATGCTACCATGATGTGAAGATATCAACTGCGGAATGCCGTGCAGAGAGACAATCCTGGAAGTATATAGCTCTGCCAACTGAACTGCCGTGATAGATTCTTTCATAGGAAGAAAATGGGCCACTTTAGTGAGCTTGTCGATGAAAACAAAGATATCATCATTGCCACGCTTGGACTTGGGAAATCCAGTCACGAAGTCCATCTCAATATGGTCAAACTTCCATTCTGGAATGGCAAGAGGTTGGAGGAGACCAGCTGGTCGTTGGTGTTCTGCTTTCACTCTTCTGCAGACATCACATTCATTCACGAACTGAGCAATCTCGCGCTTCATTCGAGTCCACCAATACGACTGCTTGAGGTCATGGTACATCTTTGTACTTCTAGGGTGAATAGAGAGGAGTAAATTGTGAGCCTCGTTCATAATGACTTTACGAAGGTCACCCTTAGGAACAACAATGCGATCCTCAAAGAATAGAGTATCCTTGTCATCAAGACGATAGCACTTGTACTTGGGTTGACTCTTGGCAATCCCAATCTTCACCTTCTTCACCATAGCATCAAGAAGTTGAGCCTCACGAATCTGATCTTCCAAAGTAGGAGAGACTTGGAGGTTGGCAAGGAATCCTTGAGGAACAACTTGGAGATTGAGTTTGCGGAAAGCTTCACAAAGCTCCGGTTAGGGCTTGATAATCAAACTGTTGCAGTAAGCCTTCCTGCTCAATGCGTCAACAATTACATTGGACTTTCCTGGAGTATATTCAATACTCGGATTATACTCTTGAATCATTTCAACCCAACGAGTCTGCCTGAGGTTGAGGTTTGGCTGAGTGAAGATGTACTTGAGACTCTTATGATTAGTGAAGATGTCCATTTTCCTTCCCAATAAGAGATGTCTCCAAGTTAAAAGAGCATGGACAACTGCCGCCAACTCGAGGTCATGAGTGGGGTAGTTCTTTTCATTGGGCTTCAACTGGCGAGAGGTATAGGCCACAACTTTCTTCTCTTGCATCCACACTGCACCGAGACCTTGAAGGGAAGCATCACAGAAGACCTCGAACGGTTTGGATACATCAGGAGGAGTCAAAACCGGAGCAGTGACTAAATTCTCTTTGAGGGTGTTGAAAGCAATGTCACATTCAGGCGACCAGACATACTTCACATGCTTCTGGAGAAGGTTGGAAAGAGGCTTCGTGATCTTAGAGAAGTTCTCAATGAACCTTCGACAATAGCTTGCGAGACCAGGGAAGCTGCGGAGTTGCTTCACATTCTGAGGTGGTTCCCAATTCACAATTGCAGACACCTTCTCAGGATTAACAGTTATGCCCTTGGCGGAGATGATATGCCCAAGGTAGAGAACCTCATTGAGCCAAAACTCGCACTTTGAAAACTTCGCATAGAACTGATGTTCTCTGAGTTTATCCGGCACCAATCTCAAGTGCTTGGCATGATCCTCTTTGTTCTTGGAAAAGACCAAAATGTCATCGAGGTAGACCAAGATGAAGTCATTTGTGTAGGCGTTGAAGATGAAGTTCATCATGCGAGAGAATGTTGGAGGGGCATTGACAAGGCCGAAAGACATGACAGTGTATTCATATGAACCATAGCTTGTTCTGAATGCTGTCTTGGGAATATCTTCTTCACGAATGCGAATCTGATGATAGCCCATACGGAGGTCAAGCTTGGAGAATACTTGAGCACCTTTGAGTTGTTCGAAAAGCTCGTTGATGTTGGGAAGTGGGTACTTGTTCTTTATGGTCTTCTTGTTCAATGGCCGGTAGTCGACACAAAGTCGGTCTATTCCATCCTTCTTCTTGACAAAAAGAACACCACAGCCCCATGGAGAAGAACTTGGTCGGATGAGACCCATACGCTCTTGAATATCGAGTTGCTTCTTCAGCTCCTTCAACTCTTCAGGTACAAGTTTGTAAGGACATTTGCAAACAGGTTCCGTGCCAGGCTCAAGATCGATGACGAATTCAACTGGCCGATGCGGAGGCATTCCTGGAAGCTCTTCTAGAAAGACGTCTTGATATTCGCAAACGACTGGAATCTGAGATATGGCATCCAACTCGCCCTTCGCGTTGAGAGAAAACAGTCGAATGGTATCATCATGAGCGGCAAAGATGATTACATCGTTAGACGAATGTGTTAATTGAATCTGCCTAGTAGCACAATCAAGCTGAGCCTTGTGCTTAGAAAGCCAGTCCATTCCAAGAATAAGATCAATATCCGAGTCACCAAGGACCATTGGAGAAGACATAAACTTATAGTCACCCATCGTGATGGTAACCTCCGGGACCATCATGGTAGCCCTCATAGACTTGGCCGGAGAAACCACTCCCATAGGTTTACCCAACATTTCGGAAACGAAGTCATGCTTTGAAACAAATGATCTTGACATGAAACAATGTGATGCACCTGTATCAAAAAGGACTTTTGCAGGAGTAGAGTTAACTGGAAAGGTACCCATAATCACATCTGACAAGTCCTCTGCCTGAGCTGCATTCATCATGTTGACCTTTGCATACTTGGGATTATGCTTGACCACTGCAGTGCTAGCAGACCTCACAGGAGGAGCAGGAGGAAGACGCCTCTGATTGAAGCATTTGTTGGCATAGTGACCCTTCTGCTGACACTTGTTGCACGTGACCTCTGAAAGCGGACGGTGATACGGAGCACTTGATCTTGGAGCATGAGACGAAGTATTCTTCTGAAAGCCTGGGTTAGGTGGGTGGGAAGATCCATTGAGACCTTTGCTCTTCTGCTTATAAGGTTGACGAAACGGAGGAGGAGGAGCCAACCAATACTTTTGCTGCTTAGTTGCCACTTGAGTTGAGGAAGAAGGAGTTGCATCCTTGACTCGCTTCTTGGAAGCATCGCACTTGAGCTGAGAAGTCTCTTGTTTCAGTGCCATGTTGTAAAACTCATCGTACTTCTGCGGCTCAAAAAGCACAAGCGCTAGTTGGAGATCTTCTCTGAGGCCACCTCTAAACTGATAAATCATGCTCTTCTCGTCAGGGACGTCTTGCTTAGCAAAACGAGCGAGCTTCTGGAACATGATGTTATACTGGTAAACAGACAAGATGCCTTGCTTCAGATTGTGGAACTCTTCACGCTTGCTTTCAACAACACTCTGAGGAATGTAGTGAGCTTTGAAGTCTTGACAGAATTCATCCCAGGTAATCAAATGACCTCCTCTGGAATCTTTGTATTGCTGATACCACTCTGCAGCTTGGTCTTTGAGTTGGAACGAAGCAAACTTGACAAAGTCCTCAGGCCTGACGTTGCTGCACTCGAAATGCTTGCAGATATCTACGAGCCAATCATCAGCGTCTGTTGCCTCAACACAGTTACTGAAGGTCTTTGGCTGGTTAGCGAGGAACTGGTTGAGTGTAGCAAACTGATTCTGATTGTTGCCATGGCCTTGATTTCCTTGGTTGCCATCTTGCAAGAGTTGCATGATCAGCTGCGTGTTGGCATTGGTAGCAGCCATCACAACTTGCCATGCCTCCGGAGGTGGAGGTGGTGGCGGCGATTCATGATTCTGACGCGTTGGAGGAGCCATCCTGAAGAGGGTGACATCCGTTAGCATCTTGACAGACATATAATCAAGCTGAATCAAATGGATCGAAATTGCAACATATAGTCTTAACATCCAGACAAAATGAACAAATGAAATCCAATTGAAATGGTCACACTTCCATAAATTGAGAAGCCACTTAGATAGAGGTAGAAGAATAAAACAACAAGGTACGGACAAGAACAAATACTTGGTGAGGATTACCCAATCACAAACCAAATATCCGCGGAAGAAATACAAGAGCTACATGAATTCCCACCTATGAAACTCCCAAAATTTTCCCGGTTAGGAAATCAGGTGTTGGGGGTACAGGGGAAGCATAATATCTCACCCAAAGCTAGCAAATCCTACATCCAGCTCTATCCATCCTTCAACACATAACCAAGAAACCTTCGGAAATCATTTACCTCAACCTTCGAAAAGCATCCGTTATACGAGTTATGGCAATACTCCCAAACTCCCGCCCCAGTATTGGGTGGCGTCGAGGTTATCTCACCAACAACTGCATAAAAGAGATTTTTGATGTCGGCGAAACTCAGGTATTCCAGAACTGCAACGATAAAATTGTGATGACAACACCTCGGAGCTCAACTCCCCGGGACACTGCCACAACCCTAATGTCAGGAGGCACCAAGAACAATGTTCTCATCACAAATCCATCGGAACGATTCCAAGATACCCGCGTGATCCTAAATTTTTTTAGTGAAATTTGAGAAGAGAAGAGTCAAAACTCTACGTCAAGATGCCTCACCAGAGCGACGAAGGGACTGAGGAGTAAAAAGAATCCTACTCTCCGATATATATAAACACTAAAAGACTCAGAAAATTTTTTCTAGACTCAACAACGCTAACGTTTCGATCAAGCAGGGGGCTCCTAAGTCGGGGAAGGCTCTGATTACCAACTTGTAACGCCCACGATGCGGCTATATCTCCCATGTGTCGAAGCACGACTTAGAAGCATAACCGCATTGTAAGGAATGTCGCAAGTGGGGTAATCTTCACACAACCCATGTATTGAATAAAGGAAAGGGAAACATAGTTGGCTTACACTCGCCATGTCACACAATGCATAAATATAACATTACAATCATCCAGATACAATCACGGTCCGACTACGGAACCAAAATAAAGACAACCCCAAATGCATAATGTCCCCGATCGCCCCCAACTGGGCTCCACTACTGATCGTCCGGAAAGGAAACATAGTATCGTCCTAAGTCCTCATCGAACTCCCACTTGAGCTTAGTCGAATCTCCTGGAGCAGTATCATCGGTGCCTGCATCTGGTTTTGGAAGTAATCTGTGAGTCACGGGGACTCAACAATCTCACACCCTCGCGATCAAGACTATTTAAGCTTAGAGGTAGGGAAAAGGTATGAGGTGGAGCTGTAGCAAGCACTAGCATATATGGTGGCTAACATACGCAAATGAGGGCGAGAAGAGAAGGCAAGGCACGGTCGAGAAACTAAGATCAAGAAGTGATCCTAGAACAACCTACGTTCAAGCATAACACGAGACCGTGTTCTCTTCCCGGACTCCGCCGAAAAGAGACCATCACGGCCACACAATCTGTTGATTCATTTTAAATAAGTTAAGTTTCAGGTTTTCTACAACCGGACATTAACAAATTCCCATCTGCCCATAACCGCGGGCACGTCTTTCGAAAGTTCAAAACCCTGCATGGGTGTCCCAACTTAGCCCATCACAAGCTCTCACAGTCAACGAAGGATATTCCTTCTCCCAAGACAATCCGATCAGACTCGGAATCCCGATTACAAGACATCTCGACAATGGTAAAACAAGTCCAGCAAGACCACCCGCTGTGCCGACAAATCCCGATAGGAGCTGCATATATCTCGTTCTCAGGGCACACCAGATAAGCTAAGCGTACGGGAGCCAATGTAACCCAAGTTGCCAAGGGACGGCCCCGCATGGTGCTCTAAGTTGGACCAACACTCAGAGGAGCACTGGCCCGGGGGTTTAAAATAAAGATGACCCTTGAGTCTGCGAAACCCAAGGGAAAAAAGGCTAGGTGGGAAATGGTAAAACCAAGGTTGGGCCATGCTGGAGGAGTTTTATTCAAGGCGAACTGTCAAGGTGTTCCCATTATAACCCAACCGTGTAAGGAACGCAAAATCAAGGAACATAACACCGGTATAACGGAAACTAGGGCGGCAAGATTGGAACAAAACTCCAGGCATAAGGCCGAGCCTTCCACCCTTTACCAAGTATATAGATGCATTAAAATAGACAACATATAATAATGATATCCCCACAATAAATATGTCCCAACAAGGAACAAACTCCAATCTTCACCTGCAACTAGCAATGCTATAAGAGGGGCTGAGCAGAGCGGTAACATAGCCAAACAACAATTTGCTAGGACAAGGTGGGTTAGAGGTTTTACATGGCAATATGGGAGGCATGATAAGAAAGTGGTAGGTATCATGGCATAGGCATAGCAATTGAGCGAGCATCTAGCAAGCAAAGATAGAAGTGATTTCGAGGGTATGGTCATCTTGCCTACAAAGTTCTCCGAGTTGATGTTAGCTTGATCCTCGTAAGCGTACTCAACGGGTTCCTCGATCACGTACTCGTCTCCTGGCTCTACCCAAAGCAAGAACACAAGCAAAGGGGAACACAATCAACCACGTGCAATGCACAAGTAACATGATGCAAAACATGGTATGACATGTGGGACGTGATATGCGATGCATATGCATGCTTCGGAAGGGAAAGATTGAACCTGGACTCAACTTGGAAAACCGATCTGCGATTAACAGCACGATACCATCTAAATGCATAAAGATAAATAAGACACAACACTCTAACATAGCAACGAAGCACATTGAAGGATCCACTCGAGATGCTTGACAAAATATGAACACTAAGCTATGGCTAATTCACTCAATAGCAGGTTCAAACAATCATGGCTAAAGTGCAAAAGATATCAGGTTACAGACTTGGTGAAAATAACATGTCAAGAATTTAACATCAGGAAGCAATGTTTAGAGCACGATAACAACATGCTACAGGAACATACCATGCAAAGCAAGGCATGGCATGAAGCTACTCAAAGCATACAACAAAAGTCCCTTACTGACCATAAGCCAAAAGGGATCAAAAAATACAATGGCAACCATGTGAACATTGCAAGTTTCGTTAACTAGAACATGGCAAAACAGATATCAAGTAGGCATGTTTACGAGCTCGATACACTCACCACAAGGCATTGCATGGCAAACTAAGCATACACCCAGCAAGTAGACATGGCATATAAGCTAAACATGGCAAGAACAACCTCATTGCTTGCACGGATCAACTACAACAACCTCGGCAAAATTGCTTAACATGTAAACAATCCGCCAGGAACATTTTATAGCAAAAGTAGAGCTCGATTGAGTCAAGCTATGGTGCTCCATTATTGCAAACAAAGACATGGATGGATAGAACATAACATTATCTCAAAATCACCCTTACTGATCATGCTCAAAAGAGGCATGGATCACTCTGTAGCAACAAGAATACGTGGCATAAAAATATAATCAGGAAAATGACTTAGAAGATTTCTAAGGCCCTGAAATCAGCAACATCATGAGAGCTACTTTCCATGCTTGTGCTAGTCACCACAAAGATCACAAAAATACATGGCATACACCCCTGTAAAGATGGCATGGCATAATTCAAAACTCATGTAGGGCTCAAGTTCATAGGAGGCACACATTAAACATGGCAAAAATGACAAATGTCCAATTACTGATAAGAATCTGAAACTAACATTGCATAGCACTCTTGTAACAGCATTTAGGGCATCAAGATGACCTCGAATGAACATAGTGCAATGGAATGAAATGAAGTACTCGTCGAGACGAACAATTTGAAATGCTACACGCCCAAAACGGAGCCACGAGTGCAGAGTTATGATGCGAAGAAAAACGCTAAAATTATCTGGGACTTGGGGAAAAAGTCAACCTCCCAGATCCAGGGTTCCTCGTGGGTGCGTGAACCAAGGAGCTCCGGCGAGGCAACGAGCTTGTTCGGGCGAGGGGAAGGCGAGGGGGAGCTGGAGAAAGCGGATCCGGTCGGATCCGAGGTGCGCTGGCGATGAGGAGGCATCGGACGGCGGGGGCGGCGGCTCCCGCGGCGAGGCGGCGACCGGGCGAGGAGGTCGACGGCGGCGGCGGCAGGGCGCGCGGTGGAGGCAGCGGGGCCGGCAAGCGGCGCAGTGCGACGGAGCGGGCGGCGCGCGATGCGGGCGGCGGCGGGCGGTGGTGCCGGGCCGGGAGGTCCGCGTTTGGGCCCCGGCGGGCCCGCGCGGTGGTGCGCGGTGAAGTGGGGCGGCCCCACTGACGTGGCGCGCTCCGGTTGCGTGCGGGCAACGGCGGCGCTGACGTGGCACGATGCTATTGGCCGGGGCGACGTGGCTGGAAGCGGTGGACATGTCCGGCGCAGCGTGGACGTGTCCGGCGGCGCGAGGGGAAGGATTTAGGGTTTCGTCCGCAAATTTCGGGGGAGAGGACATATATATATATATATATAGGTAGAGGGAGCTAGGAGACTCCAAATTGAGCACGGTTTTTAGCCACGCGATCGTGATCAAACGACCTAGATGATGGAAGGGGTTTAGGTGGGTTTTGGGCCCCTTTGGAGAGGTGTTAGGCTGCAACACACACGAGGCCTTCTCGGCTCCTCAGTTAATCGTTGGAGTATCAAACGAAGTCCAAATGGCACGAAACTTGACAGGCGGTCTACCGGTAGTAAACCAAGGCCGCTTGGAAAGTCTCGATCCAATCCAAGAATGTTTAACACCCGCACACGAAAAGAGGTAAAAGGAGACACCGGAGGACATACGAGCGCCAGAATGCAAAATGGACAACGGGGAAAATGCTCGGATGCATGTATGCAAATGCGATGCACATGATGACATGATATGAGATGCATGACAAAGACAAAAGCAACACGAAGACAAAACCCAACAACGAGGAAATATCATAACTTAGTGCCGGAAATGGCAAGAGTTGGAATACAAATATGGCAGGTTACATACGGGGTGTTACACCCAATTTGGGATCCGGAGTCTGAGGAACTTCCAAGCTTAATAGTTCGGGCTCCGGGATATCAACCGATTTTTCACGCCCGCCGTCCGATTCTAGGTTCGGAGAATGGGGCGTGTTGTTCTGCGGACGAGTATCCGGCTCTTCAAGCTCGGAAATCCGAACATAGTTTGTCGTCAATATAGAGGAAGATTTGTTGATTTGCTCCTCAACTACCGCTATCTGATGGGTGATTGGCAGAGATTTGATTTCTCTCTGATTGGGTTTAAACCAAATCCAATCTAGTCCGTAGTGACCCCCAAGGCGGCGATGCGATCGAGGAGCTCGTTTAAAGACGACAACTCTATCGGATCCAACCGTTTGGAGTATTCGGGGTCAACTCTAAGGCGATTTTCAATGACCCGAGAAGTCATCATCGGCTTAACGGCCGGACGGGCGGTCATGGTAAAGCCGCCCAGCCGGAGGGTTTGGCCTGAGGCCAGGGCTCCTCCGAAGGTGATACTGTCCTTGATAACAAGGCAAGCCATCAACCCTGTCTTCAATGTCATAGAGGAACTCTCAATGAAAGCACTAATGTTGATGTCAAAACTGGTGGATCTCGGGTAGGGGGTCCCGAACTGTGCGTCTGAGGTTGATGGTAATAGGAGACAAGGTTGATGGTAATAGGAGAGAAGGGACATGAAGTTTTACCCAGGTTCGGTCCCTCTTGATGGAGGTAATACCCTACGTCCTGCTTGATTAATATTGATGAGTATAGGGGTTACAAGAGTTGATCTACCACGAGATCGTAATGGCTAAAACCCTATAAGTCTAGCCTATATGATTATGATTGCCTCTACAGACTAAACCCTCCGGTTTATATAGACACCTGGGGTGCCTAGGGTTACACAAAGTCGGTTACATAGAAAGGAAATAGTACATGCGGCCGCCTAGCTTGCCTTCCACGTAAAGGAGAGTCCTATCCGGACACGGGAGGAAGTCTTCTATATTGTATCTTAATGGCCCAATAGTCTGGCCCCCGTCACACAGGCCGGATGCCCAAGGACCCCTTAATCCAGGACTCCCTCAATGACCTCCGTCCTGCCATCCTGCTAGTCTTGGTTTCATTGCACCGATATGGAAACCTTTGCGTAATGCCTCGACACTCCTCACCTGCACCTGCCTCTTTAGCACCAAAGAGGGAACTGGTACTCTGCGCCCGCTGGCGCCCGCCTGGCCTTGGTCGTCATGGCTCACGTCACAGAAACCTCACAAGGTGCCCCTCGCCATGATTTCTCCGCTCCTCGCGAGTTAGCCTAGTGAGGCTGCCCATGAGGAGGTCTTGTGTCGTCCGCCTCGCGAGGCTTGGCCCCTCGCAAGGGTCTTGAGTGTTTGTTGATGAAGATGGGACGTACCAGGCCACTGGATGACCCACGCCCTGGGCCGCAGGTAGGAAAATCTGGGGACCCCCGTTCCCAAAATGGCGACAGAGGATGGGGGTCGGGTGTGGATTACCTGCCTGGATAGACAAGGCCGACCAGCGTGAAGGATGGTCGGCGGCGAGGAGGCGGCGCTGCAAGCAAGGAGTGAAGGTTTCAACTTGGAAAGGAAGGCGGAAATAGGGGAAATATGGCTTTTGGTAAGGGGGAGGGGGCGGGGAGGTAGATATTTCCGTGGAAGCCGAAAATTTTGAATCGGTTCAGCGAAAAAACTGGCACGCAAAGTGTCATGAGACATGGTTCCTTATTTACAACTGTGTACGATATGTGAACATCACAAATGATTCAGATAGCTTAACCCGTGTGTGAAGAGTCTGAATGTCAAAATTTTTGGTTTGAATTTCCCTAGTTACAGTGGTCATCCACGTCATTGCATAATTTGGGTACACAAAGGATACTGCAGCACAACCACACTTCTTAATCGAGCAAGTTCAGCAACTAAACAAAGCTAGCTGACCTAAACATTACTCTAACAAATTAAAGACAAGTGCTCTTAATTAAAAAAACAAAGAGTGCTACTATGGCTGGTGCTCGTCGATCTCCGCCGCCTCCTCCATGTCCAACTCGCGCCCGACGATCTCCTGGGGAAGGGGCTCCGTGGCATTCATCACACCATACTCGACAAGCATCTCGCCATCCACGTCCGCCATCTCTTTGGAAAAGGCCACCACGAGTTGGGCGTGGGTGGCCGTGATCTGGGTTTGGACGGGCTCCATCGTGGCAAGGTATGCGACGGAGGAACAGATGGCTGCTTGAACGCTCTCGGCGATTGCCAACTCTTCAGCCGTGGGTTGCCGACCGTTGTCGGAGAAGCTTCGTTCGATTTGTGCGGTGACCGCCATGAGCTAGGCATGGGCGGCCTCGACATGGTCGTGTGCGGCCTCCATCAGGGCTAAGGCCGCCACTGCAGAACGGACAGCCGCTGTGCCGCTCTCGCCAGTTGCTATCGCCATGGTAGATGTTGCTGCCGCCACCTGAGAAGCAACAGCGGCCGTTTGGGCTGCCTTGGCCGCACGGTCGCGGATTGAGGCCGCGCTCTCGCTGGAGTGGGCCACCGTAGTTGCCCTCATGACGCGGGTCCACATCCCCATCTTTCACCAGCGACGATTGAATAGTTAAATGATATTTGGGGAGCGATCTAGTGTGCTTGACACACCGGCTGTGGACTGTAGCCGACGCACCTTCTCGCATAAGCCATAGGCGTACTATACACCAACGGTGCTCTAGGATATTTTGCACTTCACCTCACATGGTTGGGATAAGAAACTGTGTGGGATCTACTTCATTTTTCATCTTGATTTGAATTATATAATGGGGTCACAGCAGAAATGGACGGTGTTTGAATTGCTAGAACTTTTATCTGCGATGAACATGCAACTATATGTGTGTCATAAAAAAATTGGAATTATTCAGGGTTCATTTGGACATTTCATACACTAAATTTGTTTTCTAGCCATTTCAGGTGCACAATTCAAAATTAAACTACATGCACAAGCTCCGGTGCACCAACATGGGTTGTAAAATCATATATGTGTCCATGGGTTTATGCTTCTGTCCCATGGAAAAATGGGGAAGAATTTCGAACACCACGACACCGTGGCTCTCCGGCAAACGTTGAGGTGCTTGCTTTTTTAATTCTAGTAAATACAAAACTTGTCTGAAGTTCATGAACCTTTGCATGCTATCATGGAACGGCATCAACAGCTGGGGTAAAAGTATTATCCCATTTGGGGCAGGTTATGGTATAAGCTTCTCGCAAACCAGAGCTTCTCTCACAACAAGCCTGATGGTTTTGGTAGGGAACGTGCCACCTTGGGGGACGAAATGATATCTATTGCCTCTTCGTACTTTCAAATTTTTATCGTGTCAAACATAGAACAACAGGAGTGTTGTGCAATTTTTTGGGATTTTTTGGGGTTCTCTTTGACATTGTTATACATTAACTGAGTTTTCAATGCATTCATGTGCATAATTCAAATTTAAACTACATGCACATGCTCCAGTGCATATAAATTAGTTCAAAATTGGAATGTGTGTCCTCGGTTACATGATTAAGTCCCATGCAATAAATGAGAATGAAAGTCAAACACCTTGCCACCGTCGCTCGGCTGCTAACATTAAGATACATGGTTTTTAAATTCTAGTAAATTGAAAACTCCTCTTAAATTCATGAAACTTGACATGCTAGCATGGAATGGCATCAACATGCAGTGGTAAAAATATTGTCCCATTTGGGGCAGGTTGGGGCATATAAGCTTCTCACAAACCAGAGCTTCTCACCACAAGCCTTGGGGTTACGGTAGGGAACGTTTCACCTTTCTGGATGAAACGATATCCGTTGCCTCTTCTTGATTTCAACTTTTTGTAGTGTCTAAAGGAATATGCCCTAGAGGCAAAAAAAAAAGTTTTTATTTATATTTCCTTATATCATGATAAATGTTTATTATTCATGCTAGAATTGTATTAACCGGAAACTTGATACATGTGTGGATACATAGACAAAACACAGTGTCCCTAGTAAGCCTCTACTAGACTAGCACATTAATCAAAGATGGTTAAGTTTCCTAACCATATACATGTGTTGTCATTTGATGAATGGGATCACATCATTAGGAGAATGATGTGATGGACAAGACCCATTTGTTAGCTTAGCATACTGATCCTTCAGTTTTATTGCTATTGCTTTCTTGGTGCCAAATACATATTCCTTCGACTATGAAATTATACAACTCTCGGATACCGGAGGAATACCTTATGTGCTATCAAATGTCACAACGTAACTGGGTGATTATAAAGATGCTCTACAGGTATCTCCGAAGGTGTTTGTTGGGTTGGCATAGATCGAGATTAGGATTTGTCACTCCGAGTATAGGAGAGGTATCTCTGGGCCCTCTCGGTAATGCACATCATAAGAAGCCTTGCAAGCAATGTGACTAATGAGTTAGTTGCGGGATGATGTATTACAGAACGAGTAAAGAGACTTGCCGGTAACGATATTGAACTAGGTATGAAGATATCAACGATCGAATCTCGGACAAGTAACATACCGATGACAAAGGGAATAACGTATGTTGTCATTACGGTATGACCGATGTTGGGGATATTACTACTGGGCGTAAACCGGCCTATCTGGGCCGGGTTAACTTCGTCAGTAGTTAAGTAAGTTAAAGCCCAAGAAGACAGAGGAGGGCTCAAGGCCCATGGTCGGCTCAAGGCCTGCAGCCGTAAACCGGCGTTAGTAGTTAACCTGTATTGTAAGTTAGGAATAAGAAGAGACCAAACCGGACACATCTATGAGCCGATATTGGGACTCCGTAAGCCAACGAGAGTCACCCGTGTATATAAGGGGACGACCCGGCGGCGGTTCTAGGACAACAGACAATAACTCGAGACATAGGCGAAGCTTGTTTGCTCCCTAGTCATCGAAACCCCATCAATTCCATCACAACTAGACATAGGCTTTTACCTTCATCGAAGGGGCCGAACTAGTATAAACTCTCTTGCGTCCTTGTGTCCGCTTTAACCCCTTCAAGCTAACCCGTCGCGATGGCTCCACGACTAAGTCCTTTCTCTAGGACATCTGCCGTGACAAAACCACGACAACCGATAAAGATCTTCGTATAATATGTGGGAACCAATATGAGCATCCAGGTTCCGCAGTTGGTTATTGAATGGAAAAGTGTCTCGATCATGTCTACATAGTTCTCGAACCCGTAGGGTCCACAGCTTAACGTTTGATGACGATTTTGTATTATATGAGTTATGTGATTTGGTGACCGGATGTTGTTCGGAGTCCCAGATTAGATCATGGACATGATGAGGGGTCTTGAAATGGTCGAGAGGTAAAGATTCATATATAGGAAAATAGTATTCGGACACCGCAAGTGTTCCGAGGGTACCGGGTACGTATCGGGTCACCGGAAGGGGTTCTGGGCACCCCCTACAAATATATGGGCCTTATTGGGCCAAGGGTGGGACAGACCAGCCCCTAGTGGGCTGGTGTGCCCCCATATAGGCCGAATAGGAGGAGAAGGAAGGAGGGTAAGGGAGAAAGGAAAGGGGAGGATTCGGCCTCCCCGTTTCCTTCGCCCCCCCCTCTTTCCTTCCCCCTCCGACACTTATGGAAGGGGGGAGGCCAACTTGGAGGAGGCACCCAGGTAGGATTACTCCTACTAGGGGCGCCCCTTGCTGCCCCTCTCCCTCTCCCACCTATATATATGTGGGAGGGGCACCTCTAGAACACACAACATTGATTCCTAGCCATGTGGGACTCCCCTCCACAGTTTACGCCTCCGGTCATACTCACGTAGTGCTTAGGCAAATCCCTACGCGAATCACTTCACCATCACCATCACCACGCTGTCATGCTGACGGAACTCTCCCTCGACACATTGCTAGATCAAGAGTTCGAGGGACGTCATTGAGCTGAACGTGTGTAGAACTCAGAGGTGTCGTACATTCGGTGCTTGATCGGTCGGTGTCGGTGTCAAAACCGGCAGATCTCGGGTAGGGGGTCCCAAACTGTGCGTCTAAGGTCGATGGCAACAGGAGGCGGGGGACACGATGTTTACCCAGGTTCGGGCCCTCTTGATGGAGGTAATACCCTACTTCCTACTTGATTGATCTCGATGAATATGAGGATTACAAGAGTTGATCTACCACAAGATCGTAATGGCTAAACCCTAGATGTCTAGCATGTATGATTGTGATTGTCCCTACGGACTAAACCCTGCGCTTGACATTTGCTGTATTTATAAGAGGGTAAAGATCCATTCTTTCACCCACGCCTTCTTCCTCTCTGCCCATTCGTTCTGGAGCTCCAGCGCCCAAGCTTCCATCCTTTCTGCCTCCAAAAAGCACTCCGACCATGTCCGGATCTGGAGCACAGGGCAAGTGGATGGCCTCCTCCGTCATGGAGAAGGACTTCACGAAGCTCCATGAGGCGGGGTACTTGGCCCAGGAAATCACCCACCGGCTTCCGGCCAAGGGGCAGATCGTCCCCACCCTGGAGCCTCATGAGAGGGTGGTATTCATCGCCCACTTCGTCCGCGGGATGGGATTTCCTCTCCACCCATTCGTCTGCGGACTCATGTTCTACTATGGGCTAGATTTCCATGATCTAGCCCCAAACTCCTTTCTCAACATCTCGGCATTCATTGTCGTGTGTGAGGCCTTCCTCCGCATCCCACCCCACTTCGGATTGTGGCTGAAGACATTCAATGTGAAGCCAAAGGTGGTGGGCGGTCAACACACAGAGTGCGGAGGCGTTATGGTGAGCAAGATGTCCAACTTCTCATGGCCAAAAGGCACCTTTGTGGAGACCGTCAAAGGGTGGAAGAAGCAGTGGTTCTACGTCATAGAGCCCGCGACACCACCTGGGCCACGGCTCCCGAATTGAAGTCCAGGGCCCCAATGCGGCTCACCTCCTGGCTGGAAAAGGTCTTGGACTGGGCATCATTGGACGAGGTGTCCGCGCTGCAGACGCGCATCAAGAGCATGGTGGAAAAGAACATCAAGCTTGTCAATGTGATCCAGGTGATGCTTTTTCGCCGGATCCTTCCTTTCCAAAGCCGGACTTGCAATTTGTGGGAGTTCGATCCGGCCAAGCACCAAACCTTGCAACAGTTCTTCAGCATTACACACAAAGGCATCTGGAAGGTGCTTTTTAAGGCCAATGAGACATGGACGAAGACGACCGAGGACCGTGGGTACGACCTGACCCATCCCTCCAGTCCGGTAAGTTTTTCGTATTTCAAGGTGTATCCTTCACCTGTACATTCAAGGAAGATGTCTAAGCTTCCCCATGTATCTTTCTAGGGCTGGACAAGGAAGGTGGAGCGGATCCAGCGTCCGGCTCCCTTGCTGGAAAACCCAGCAATCCCACTTCTGACGAAGATGTTGGTTCCGGCGCCCTACCAGGCGCTGGAGAAGAAGGCCTAGAAGAAGGGCCAGGCAGAAAGAAGCGGCTTTCGCTGTAAAGGTACTTCGGACGTGCCATCCGAAGACGTCGAAATCCACTCCTCCCCCGCCATCAAGGATGACGAGGAGGAGGGGGAAAGCTACTCTACCCCTGAGGGGGGAAGGAAGAAAAGTACGGCCTCCACGAATCTGGAGGCAGAGGCGTCCAAGAAGGGGAGGGTCTCCCTCGCGGATAACTCCGCATTGGACACTGATAGCAGCTCCGAGTGGCGCCCCAGGGAGAAGCCCCTGGCCGAGTCGTAAGTACTCAAAGGCACTTATATACACATATATCCAACTTCTTTACTTCGTTGTTTTAATATGTCGAATCATGCGCTGCAGTCCGACCCACGCCCGCCCCCCAGTGATCCTTATCTTTGGGGAATTCGCTGGATCCAAAGGTGATGGACAGCAGGTCGCTTCCGGCAGCCTCCTCTCCCAAGGCCACGGATGACGCTGAGGTGCAGTCCTGAAGGACCTTCCCAGGCCAGGGAGAGGTACATGAGGCTGCCAGGGTCGCGCCAGAGGGTAATACCTTGGCCGCCGGACACATGGGGGAGAAAATCCCCCTGGAGATTGGCGATGGGGGCCATACCCAATTCGGCCCCCAGCTGAGTACTATTCCGGAGTCCCATACGGCTCCGAAATCAGGCAAGCAGCCTCCTTCAAAAGAAGGAGGTGCACCTATTCCGCCGGTAACCTTTGTCCATACAGAGGCACCGGATACTCTACTTGAAGCGCTGCAAAGTGCTTCCATTGTTGAGGAACATTGTATCCTTATGGGTACAGTGGTTGAGAGGGTTTAGTCCTCTAAGAACGGACTGACCAAAGCCTGCACCAGCCTTTTAACGGGCTTTGAGGCATGCAACGTGATTATGCAGAAAGAATGTCATAGTATAGAAGGTAGCCCCTGAGACTCTGTCCGGTGTTCGAAAAGGAAAGCAGGACAGAAGATCAAATAATTTTCGCAGGAGACTAACCGTATTTGTCTATGTGAATAAGCACGCGTCGATGCCGGCTGCGACCTCCCATTCTGCCGAAGTTTCCAAACTAAAGTAGAGTCTAGAGCAGGCTGAGGAAGCGCTCTGCCGTGTGAAAAAACAACTAGAGGACGAGCAAGGTATGCAATGGCCTATTCAGATCTAGAAAGATATGAACTATTTGTGTTGACCATGTTATCATGATATTTCGTAGGAGCTGCGACCGAGGTGGAGACCCTCAAGAGCACGCTGGCCGAGGCCCAAAAGAGAGCGGCAAAGGAACAAGCCGCCCACGAAAAATATTAGGCAAGGGTCGGGGAGGTCCAGCAGGAGCTCCAGGACGCCGTAAAGAAATGCAAGTCCTTGGAGCGCAAGATTGCGGACCAAGAGTCCGAACTTGCTAAGGCCCACCAAAGCACACAAGTGGCCCGGGTTGAAGCCCAGGGCGCCCTCCAGGAAATCCAGGAGGCCAGGAAAATTCCGCTGGGTAAGGCCTTTATTATGCAGAGCAAATATGTGAAGAAAAGGTACCTCTTACTGACCCGGATTTGAAGTTCTCTCGGAGCGTTTGCGGATCTGCCGTGCAGTGTGACTGATGCTGCGGAGTTCTTCCGAGCCGAAGAAGGGAGCTCAATGGAGAAGCCGTTCTGGTCACAATACCTTGCGCTAGAGCATCCGGTGCCCTTTAGCGATCAGCTGAAATAGCTGACCGAACTCCATAGGGTGGCCGAATCGGCCATGAAGGATTCGATAATCCGTCTATGGCCCGCCGAAGCCATACCCAGCAGCTACTTCGGGCTCGTGAAGCGGCTGGTCGATGCCTGCCCTTGGCTTGATGCCATCAAGCCGTCGGTCTGCATCAAAGGTGCGTGGATGGCCTTCGCCCGTGTTACGGTGTAGTGGGACCTCCCGCGGGCAAGGAGCACCACACACCCGAGCGGTATTTTGATGATGTCCTGAAGGGATCCCGCATTGTAGAGGGCCGGTGCACAAAAGACATTATCTTTGAATGAAGACTGTCGTGGTATTCTCACGGGGGGCTTGCGAGTCGACAAATGCCACAAGGGCTTAGTGTGAGGTTAAGACTGCTGCTGATAGGACCGGGAGCGGGTATGCGAGTAGCACACGCTAGTTTACCCAGGTTCGGGGCTCTCCGGAGAGATAATACCCCTACTCCTGCATGTTTGAGTATATCTGGTATATCTGGTACAGAGTGCTCCTGGAGCTGTATCTGAGCTCAGTGCCATAGGCATCTAGCTTTGTATATGCCTATATGAGGCATGCTAGTGGCCGGCCATGCTCATGGCCATGAGCATGTGTGCTCATGCAGATGGATGGATGGATAGCTAGCTAGCTTGCTAGCTAGTTGCTTGTGTGTGTGCGTGAGAGTCCATCCCCTGGATGGATGGATGGATGCCCCTTTATATAGGAGAGGGTAGCTTAGGATGTAAGCTTGGTAGTGGGCATGGGTAAGGCATGGTGCATGTAATCCTTGTCCCCTGGGTCACTTCATAAATAGTGCAAGGGGACAAGTGACACTATACATGATGGCTGAGATGACATGTGAATAGTGCTCGGGTGCGATCGTCTCGTCAGTGTCTTGTCGATGTCGCTTCGGGCTGCAGTCGGCAGCCGGCTGGTCGTTGCAGTTAGCAGCCGGCAGCCGGCCGGGCAGAGTAGTTGGACTGAGGGGCCTTGCTAGCCCCGATGTCTTGAAATATCGTCTCACCGTCTTCGGGGTATCCGTGTCCAATTACTCCGACAGTAGCCCCGAAGCCTCCGGGCAACTTGGCAAAGTTGGGCGGAGGTTTTTTAGGCGAGCGTTCATGGAAATGATCATGAAAAAAGACAAAGTTAGTCCATGCAGATATATCAAATGTTTGCTTTTAGCATTGCAAGTTTTATGCGGAGGGTGCCGACTCGGTTTCGTCCGAGCCCCCTTAAACTTTTTCATGTTCCCTCCACTTTTTGGCTTGTGCTCTCGCTCGCCGGACTGCCGCTCTATGGTCTGTGGCCGAGAGTGGGCCGCGATGTGGAGTGTACAGTACTCAGAGTCTGGGAGCAGATTTAACCGAGCAGGTACTTGTAAAGGAAACGACCGGGTCACCCGAACCGTTTTTCTTCCCGGACGTTTTTCGCGTAGGTGGCCTCCAGCGTTCACTCTTGCTAGTCGGACAGCCGCTCTGCGGTCTGTGACTAAGAGTGGGCCTTTGGTACCGCACATGCTACTAGCCCGTCTGCGGGAACTAACGTCTCAGGCCAAGCGGCCAGCCCCCGGGCCAACTATGGCTGGCGCTGGGGCGAACAGTGATGCAACTATAATTAAAATGCGGAGATATCCCCCGAGCATCGCTCGGGTTATCCGTGCTCACGTGATGCAAAGATATGCGGGTGAGGAGCTCACATTGATTTTCGTGTAGTCGCGGCGGAGACGATCTCTGGCAGGCGGCCCGAGCCTCCGGGTGCTCGAGGGATGCCCTAGCCGGTTAGGCCCATCCGGCTGGGCGATAGAGCGGGAGGCGGCCTAGCTAGCCCTCCAGCCGGCAAGGCGTCAAAGCAGATAGCAGACCAGCCGGCCGTGCGGTGACGTGGGCAGTCGACCTGAGCAGGCGGTTGGACTGCTGGTCATGTAGTCGGCCATGCAGTGGATGAGCAGCCAGCCGCACGCACGCGGCCGTGCTCCTAGACATGCAACCGGCCATGCATGCCCGAAGTCATGTTTTGCTTTCTCTCTCTCTTCTTCTTTTTTCTTTTAGCATTCGACTGTTGACTTTTGCTTTGGGTGGCCGGCCCACTTCTTTTTCCTTCTTTTCTTTGCAACCGGCCTCTGCTTTTCTCTTCGGGCACTCGTCTGCAGCAAGCGGCTAGATCTGG
The DNA here is from genome assembly GCF_056163025.1 of Triticum urartu. Classification (NCBI taxonomy): domain Eukaryota; kingdom Viridiplantae; phylum Streptophyta; class Magnoliopsida; order Poales; family Poaceae; genus Triticum; species Triticum urartu. Next base: position 541,856,255 of record NC_141874.1, read on the forward strand.
AGCGCAGCAGCCGGCAGCAGGGGAGGCCGAGTCGGGTGTGGGGCGGAGCCGGCCGTCCGGGTGGGCGGCTGAGCGCGATGTAGGCGTGGAGCAGCAGTCGGCCAAGGGCGACACGGACGGAGGAGTCCGGGATGCAGGGGAAGTCGGCGCACGGGAGCCGGCCAGCCGGGTTGGGAGAAGCCGGCGAGCGCAGGAGCCGGCCGGAGCCGAGGCGGAGTCGGCGCTGTGTGCGGAGCGGACGGAGGCGTGAGTTCGGACCCAGCCGGGCACCATGGAGCCGGAGCCGGCGCAGAGGACCCGGTGTAGGGCATCCGGCGGGGTGGAGTCGGTGCGGGGAGGCCGAAAGCGGGGCCATGCGACGCCGGCGACCGGAGGCCGAGCTCGGGGCGAGGGCGTGCGGGCGGTTGGAGGTGGAGGCGCTTCGGCCAGGCGGAGGAGAGGAGTCGGCCCAATGCGGGATGTAGGCGGAGTCGGCCACAGGGCAGGTGAGGGAGTCCTGGATTAGGGGGTGTCCGTATGGCCGGACTATACCTTCAACCGGACTCCTGGACTATGAAGATACAAGATTGAAGACTTCGTCCCGTGTCCGGAAGGGACTTTCCTTGGCGTGGAAGGCAAGCTTGGCGATACGGATATGTAGATCTCCTACCATTGTAACCGACTTTGTGTAACCCTAACCCTCTCCGGTGTCTATATAAACCGGAGGGTTTTAGTCCGTAGGACAACATACAGAACAACAATCATACCATAGGCTAGCTTCTAGGGTTTAGCCTCTCCGATCTCGTGGTAGATCTACTCTTGTACTACCCATATCATCAATATTAATCAAGCAGGACATAGGGTTTTACCTCCATCAAGAGGGCCCGAACCTGGGTAAAACTTCGTGTCCCTTGCCTCTTGTTACCGTCCGGCCTAGACGCACAGTTCGGGACCCCCTACCCGAGATCCGCCGGTTTTGACACCGACATTGGTGCTTTCATTAAGAGTTCCTCTGTGTCGTCGCCATCAGGAAGGATGCCTCGCCCCGTCTTTAAATACGGCACCGTTGCTAAGGGAGCTTTGGTTGTCGGCCAAACCCTCCGGCTAGGTGATTTTCTTATGACTGCCTGTTCGGCTTCTGCGCCGACGATGACCTCTCGAGCCATCGAAAACAATCTTCATGTCAGCTCGGAACTCGCCGAGAAGTTAGATCCAATGGAGCTCTCCTCCATAAACGAGCTCTTGGATTGCATCGCTGCCTTGGGAGTCGCTACGGATTACGACCAGATTGGGCCTAAACCCGATCTGAGAGAGATTAACTCTCCCCAAGTCACCCATCATGTTGCCGTGGTAGAGGGACAGTACGGCGACCCTTCATCTATCTTAAGGACTAGATACGTCCGGATTCCCGATCCCTCCAAGCCGGACACCCGCGGAGGGGAGGATATCACTCAAGACCTGAACTTAGAGTCAGGTGATGGGCTGGATTCATCGGACAACATCCAGGAATCCAAATTTTCGAGTTCGGAAATTCCTCGGCCTCTGAGCCTCAGATTGGGTGAGGCTTTGGACTTAATTCCACCCACCCACCCGAACATAGGTGATTTATCCCAAATCAGGCAAGAGCCCGAAGAAACAGTACATCATTACTGGGCCAGATTCCTCCTGGTTAGGAACAGGACAAGGGACTACCGCGAGGAAGACGCAATCTCAATCTTCTGCAATAATTGCATGGACAAAGGAATCCTCAATGCCATAAGTCGCCGTGATATTACACGCTTCGCTGACTTGGCGTCCATTGTATGAAAGTACTGTGCGATGGAAAGCGCCTGGAAAACCGAAATAAAATTTTGGGACGATCAGGCCCTGAGTACAAACCCAGTCCGAAATAAAAGGGTGCATGATCGCCAGACACCCGGGTCAAACACCAAAAAGCAAAAACCCTCTACAGGGCATGGAACCGTACTGGAAGGATGGCTTAATGGACCCTGTAAAATTCATAGTATAGAGGACGCCACACCAACTCACAGCCTTAGAGCATGTTGGGTACTCCGGCAGGTGGCCAAAATTGGCGAAGATCTCCTAATTCCGGAGGCCACAGAAAGCCACCCCAGAGACACCAATACGGTATTAACAGTCTTCGAGACTTTCGCATCAAATAATATGCGAAAAAGGACACTCTGCAGCCTTGCCGAAGTCTACCAAGTAGCAACAATAAACCCATGGAGTGACACGGCTATTACCTTTAACCCCAGTGATGAACCTAAATTCCGAACAACCCGAGCACCAGCCGCATTGGTCCTTAGTCCAGTGGACGGCTTTCGTCTTACCAAGGTACTCATGGACGGCGGCAGCGGATTGAACCTCATTTATGAGGAAACCCTTCAAAAAATGGAAATAGACTGGAACCGTATTGAACGAAGCAGCACAACCTTTAGAGGAATAATCCCCAGTCGGGAAGCGCGTTGTACAGGAAAAATCACACTAGATGTGGTGTTCGGCACGCCGGATAATTACAGGTCCGAAGAGGTCACGTTCCATGTGGCTCCGTTCAGCAGCGGTTATGTAACGCCCCGGACACACCCGCCGGTGGTCGTTACTCCTGGCAGGATCTAGACTGGCCCCACAGATCAATACTAGTCTTTTCTGCGCACTTTGTCCTCACTCGTGCGCACCCGGGAGCAACTTCCCGGTCGGTCACCCATCCTGACACTACTCCAAGCTGAGCACGCTTAACTTTGGAGTTTTGTCCGAATGGGCTCCCAGAAAAGAAGGAATTCCTTATTGATATGAGTAGTCTATCATCCCTATTAAGCCAGGCTATCACATACACCCCCACTCAGAGGAACCGACGTCCTGGTCGGGCCACAGGAACGTTCCCTCTTGGCACAAACGTCTGTGCTTCCAGTCCGGTACATGTGCCATGCCGGGTGCCACGACGGGTCACAAACGTCATGAACAACATGACCACACACCTGTCCGCAACCATCCGTGTAACCGCGAGGGTCGGCTCTGATACCAACTTGTAATGCCCCGGACACACCCGCCGGTGGTTGTTACTCCTGGCGGGATCTAGACTGGCCCCACAGATCAATACTAGTCTTTTCTACGCACTTTGTCCTCACTCGTGCGCACCTGGGAGCAACTTCCCGGTCGGTCACCCATCCTGACACTACTCCAAGCTGAGCACGCTTAACTTTGGAGTTCTGTCCGAATGGGCTCCCGGAAAAGAAGGAACTCCTTATTGATATGAGTAGTCTATCATCCCTAATAAGCCAGGCTATCACAGGTTATCACGCTCTGCTAGGGAGGGAAGCGTTTACAATCTTCCAAGCAATACCCCATTACGGGTACATGAAGCTCAAGATGCCCGGGCCTAACAGGATCATCACTCTCGCTAGTGATCCGGACATAGCACTCCGCGCCAAAAACAAGACAGCCGCACTGGCCCTCGAGGCACTATCCGAAGCCCTAGCGGCTGAGGAACTGACTGCGCTGCGCTCCATGGTGAATAGGGACGATCTGGTACTCGACAAAAGATCCAAGTCCACCTCCTTTAAACCGGCGGACGAAATAGTCAAATTCCAGGTCCATCCAATGGACCCCAATAAAACAGCTTCCATCGGGGCACAATTAAACCCTGATGTAGACGCCGCACTGCGAGAGTTCCTACGAGAGAACTGGGACATTTGCGCCTGGCACCCTTCAGACATGCCAGGAATCCCACGCAGGCTGGCCGAGCACAGCTTAAATATCCTAAAAGGATTTAAACCTGTCAAACAAGCTCTTCGGTGTTTTTCCGAACCTAAGAGACAGGCCATGGGAGAGGAGCTAGCAAAGCTATTGGAGGCCGGATTCATCAGAGATATAAAACATCCGGACTGGCTAGCAAACCTGGTGATGGTACCAAAGAAGGACAAATCCTGGCGCCTGTGCGTTGATTTTAAAGACCTTAACAAGGCTTGCCCAAAGGATCCCTTCCCCCTCCCCCGCATCGATCAAATTATCGACGCTACTTCAGGACACGATTCGTTGTGTTTCCTCGGCGCATCTTCCGGCTACCATCAAATCAAGATGGCAGAATCAGACCAAGCCGCAACGGCATTTATCACACCATACGGCCCATTCTGCTTCAACACAATGCCCTTCGGGCTCAAAAACGCCGGCGCAACATATCAGCGCATGATTCAGACATGTCTGGCAAACCAGATTGGCAAAACAGTGGAGGCATATGTAGATGATGTGGTCGTCAAAACAAGACATGTCGAATATCTAGTAGACGACTTGAGGCTCACATTTGATAACCTCCGAACATACGACATCAAGCTCAACCCGGAAAAATGCGTTTTTGGTGTTCCAGCCGGAAAGCTCTTGGGCTTCATTGTATCCGGTAGAGGAATTGAAGGAAATCCAGCCAAGATCCAAGCTCTGTCACAATTGGATATCCCAAAGGACCTCAAACAAATACAAAAGTTAACCGGATGCGTGGCGGCTCTAAGCCACTTTATCTCCCGCTTGGGAGAAAAGGCCCTACCCCTTTACCGCCTCCTTCGGTGCACCGAACACTTCGAATGGACGGATGCAGCCACGGCCGGACTCGACGAAATAAAAGCCATATAGGCAACAAACCCAGTCCTGGCCGCGCCAAACATTGGCGAACCAATGCTATTGTACATTGCAGCAACACATCAGGTTGTAAGCGCAGTACTCGTCGTCGAATGAGAAACGGGCGGACACAAATTCCCCCTTCAAAAGCCGGACTATTATGTGTCCACTGTCCTCACTCCATGCAAATCACGGTACCCGCATTATCAAAAGATTGCGTACGCGGTATTCATGGCATCCCGGAAGCTACGATGCTACTTTCAAGAGTGTTCAATAACATTAGCCTCGGAAGTACCACTTAACGATATTATAAACAACAGTGACGCAACGGGTTGGATTGCAAAATGGGCCATTGAGCTCCTCCCGTTCGACATAACTTATAAGCCACGGCGAGCCATCAAGTCGCAAGTTTTGGCCGACTTCGTCGCAGAATGGACGGAGGCCGAACTCCCTAAAGAGTACGACACATATTCAAATTGGATCATGCATTTCGACGGCTCCAAGAGGTTGGCCGGACTAGGTGCTGGCGTCGTTTTGACGTCCCCCATAGGAGACACAGTTCAATACGTACTCCAGATTATGTACACAGACTCCAACAAAGCAGCCGAATATGAGGCCCTTTTACATGGTCTCCGGATGGCAGTATCCATTCGCATTCAACGCCTAGAGGTGCGCGGGGACTTGAACCTCGCAATGTCCCAAATAAATGGAGACTTCAATGCCAAGGATCCAAAAATGGCAGCTTACCGCAACGCCGTCCTAAAAATGTTAGCTCGGTTCGAAGGGCTTGAATTTCACCGTATAGCCCGGGAAAATAATCAGGCGGCAGATGTCCTGGCATGCATCGGCGCAAAACACGATGTAGTCCCCCCCAACATCTTCTTGGAAAGGCTATTCAAGCCATCCATAGTATGGGAAGGGGAGCCGAACAATAACAGCCCGGACCCAACCGCACTGCCCGGCACCGAACATTCTGACACAATCGGAGGCTCTGCCAATGAAATAACACCTTCAGCCCACGTAATAATGGCCGTCATCGCCCCGTGGACAGAACCATTCCTTGCCTACCTTACTAGGCAGGAGCTCCCCGAGGACCAAAATGAGGCACGCTGCATAGTGCGGCGATCCAAAACCTACAAAGTCCAAGAGGGAGAGCTTTATAAGAAAAGCACTACCGGAGTCCTTCAAAGGTGCATCTCCGAAGAGGAAGGGTGGAACCTCCTGGCTGAAATTCATGCCGGACTCGGCGGTCATCACGCTGCAGCTCGGTCCCTTGTGAGCAAAGCCTTCCGTACAAGCTTTTATTGGCCGACGGCCCGGGCAGACGCCCGGACTTAGTCCAACGATGCGTCGGCTGCCAGCTCTTTGCAAACCAAAGCCATATGCCACCCACCGCCCTCCAAACTATCCCCATCACTTGGCCCTTTGCGGTCTGGGGGCTTGACATGGTTGGACCCCTTAAAGGCGGAACCCACAAGCAAAAATACTTACTGGTCATGGTGGATAAGTTCACCAAATGGATAGAAGGCAAGCCTGTTAAGACGGCCGAATCCGGACCGGTGATAGACTTTATATCCGGGGTTGTACACTGTTACGGCGTCCCCCACAGCATCATCACTGATAACGGCACAAACTTTACAGCCGATGAGGTAAAACTCAGGTGCAAAAACATGGGCATCAAGCTCGATTATGCTTCCGTCTATCACCCACAAACTAATGGCCAGGTCGAACGTGCAAATGGTCTTATCATGAGCGGCATCAAACCCAGATTAGTGCGGTCCCTCAAGGAATCTAACACGCACTGGGTAGAGGAGCTCGACTCCGTACTCTGGGGGCTGCGGACCACGCCGAATCGCACCACCGGATACACACCATTCTTTGTGGTGTATGACGCAGAGGCAGTTTTGCCTTGCGACATAATTCATTACTCACCTCGAGTGCACATGTACGAAGAAAGAGAAGCCGAGCTCGATCGGGAGGATAGTTTGGACGCATTGGAGGAGGAGCGTGACATGGCAAAAGCCCGTTCCGCATTCTATCAACAGCACGCTCGAAGATACCAAAGCAGAGAAGTACGGGCCAAAAATTACAACATTGGCGAATTAGTTCTACGCCTGTCGGACAAGAAAAAGGACAAACTCAAGCCCAAGTGGGAAGGTCCCTTCATAATTGACCAAGTCCTGACTGGTGGAGCGTATCGCCTGCGAGATGCATCGGATAACCGACTCGAGCCGAACCCATGGAACGCAGCCCGTCTCCGAAGATTCTATGCCTAGTGCCGGACTCTGTGTTCGTCTCCTTCCTCTGTCCATTTTTTATATACTGTCTGTCTTACATTTCTCTCCATCTCCCCTTCCTTTCTCTTATAGCCTTTAAAGGCTCATCAAATGACGTGCTATTCGCACTCATTAAAGCTGGGGGCTTCTTTTAACTGAAGCTTATTTATATGGGCTTCACGCCCAACACATGTGTTACACTTCCGCATGTACCTTTTATTTCACCATTATATGCATCGATATGACTTAAGTTTTGGCCAAGCTGGGTTGCCTGGCTCCTGTGCTTACCCCTACGTTCCCGATTATTCGGCTAGGCGGTAAAGGGAGCACCTCTGCGATTGTTACTGCCGGATCAGCCGGATGTGTATATCAGACTGGGTGAAGCCGAAAGCTAGCGTTCTTAAGGGAATATTCGGTCGGTGACCTAAAAGATGATCTTTTCACTTATTTATTTATGCGCCCCCAGATGTTTTTTCTCGCGTCTTTTTCGCAGAATTGGCATGCACTTTAGGGCATGCCTCCCAGGGAAAGGAACCCCTAATGGAACTATTCTCCCCGGAAGATGTTTCTTACTAACCATGTAATATAACATAACTAGTCGGGCACTTGTCTGTTCACGCACTAATGACCCCTACGCCTGGTCTCCATGCATTCCCCGGTTCTTATATAACCGCATGGGAATTCTGACACACTCCGGACCGTCAGGTCCCGAGGCTGAAGCGAAAAGGTCGGCCATGACAAACGATCTACAATCCGGCTAGAAGGCATTATAAATGTCAATTAAATTACATAGTCATTCTGACTGATTGTATGCCTCTACAATACCATCTAACAGGCTGTCTAATTTACAGTCCTACCGGGAATACTTTGTGGCCAATTCTACTTGGCCGTATACTAAGCTTACAGGGATCTCCTTCCCATCGGGCCCTACAGGACCGTCCTCGGCCATGTGGTTGGGGTCAGCCTTTGTGTACCGCGTCTTCACCATGGCCCAGGCCTCCCTAGCGCCTTGACGGCAGGCCAATATCTTCCACAATCGGAAGCGCCGCCGTGCTCCCTTTAGCTTCTCCGCAAGCGCTCCAAGACCTTCGGGCATGGAGATGGATGGCCACAAGGCCTGGGCGACGCCTTGCATCGCCTGCCGAACTCGCTCGAGCAGTTGCGAGAGCTCGGGAAGAAGGTCACCTATAGAACCGGGCATCTCCTCTACAGGACGACCTGTTAGCACACCTACAGACATTACTCTGATTAGTCGACTTCCCCGCCGAACTTTTTTTCAAAGGTTCGTTCAAGCACTTACTAAATATGCCGCGTCGAAGCCGCTGATTCTCCTTAACGGAGTCTGATAGCTGGGCACGAACATCTTTCAGGTCGACGCCCAGCTTGGTGTTGGCATCTTGGAGATCGTTCTTCTCCCGCCTCACCTTTGTCAGCACCTTCTCACCAGCCTTCAGCTGGCGTAGAAGTTGTTGCCTTTCCGGACTCAATCCGGCGCCATCTGCAAATTCATTTGTCAGATTCGTACCCATGCCGTGCTTCACAAAATACTTATCTTTCGAAGTGTATATTACCAGAGGGGGTCTCCTCGGGCTCCCCTGCCGCGGCTAGTGCGGCCTCAAGTTGGGCTTTGCACTCTTCCAGCTCCTGGGACAGTACGGAATTCTTTTCTGTAAGAACCTGCATAACAAATGATCCTTAAATCAGTTATTCTAACTGTTTCAAGTCTCGGGGCTACTAATATATATATATATATATATAATCACCAAAATTTTCTTACCCGTATGTCTTTTACATATTGCTCCATGGCTCTGGCTAGACCATTTTGAGCGGCACGGAGGTACGCATCTCCCAAATTGAAGGCATCTAATGCCTCTCGGGAGAAACAAGCATCGCGAAGAATTGTCCGGCGACGCTTGTGGTTCATGGCACTCTCCACCTCATAGTTGGTGGCAGACAACCTGTCCACATCCTCCGTCGGAGGAGCGTCCGGTGCGCGCCTTGTGTTCGCCTCCCCCTCCGGACCAGGCTTTGGAGCCTGGCTGGTGGAGGCGCGATTGGCAGCCTCTCCGGATATAGTCCGGCGAGGTCTCTTTGTCCTGAAGAGAGCATGAGTGTTAATATGCCTTGAAGGTATAACACCTGGGATAAGGGGGCGCGCCATACCTTTGCGCTGACGCCTCGGTCCGGGCAACACCTCTTTTCTGCCCACGGGGCCCTGCGGCCCCTCGTTGGCTTGTCGCCGCAGGTTCGGCCTCCCGTCTCAAAAACCTCCCCTGCAAAGCTCGGTTGTAATCAGGAAACTGAAAACACGAGAGGGCGAACCCCTATTCGGGGTACCAGGACTTTGATCTCCGTTACCTGGGAGGTCGAGATTAACCCTGGGTAATCAGCCGTAATGGACACCAAGGCATTGTCCTTGATCAATTGATGGAACACTCCATCAATCAGCTCCACAGATAAGTCCGGATCCTCTTGAGAGGCCGGGTCGAGGGACCTTCCTCGGTCCTCGGGTTGTGGAGGAGGGCTGTTTATTTCTTTAACAGCCTGGCGCAGTTCCTGCGTTAAAGTCGTTATACTGAATATTTAACAATGGGAATATAAAACGGATGGGCAAGTAAACCACTTACCCAGCTTGGGGGATTGTACATAGAAAATCCACCCTGTGGGTTGACGCGGAGAAATTCCTCCTCTTCTCCCTTGTACAAAGAGGACAAGGTCTTTGTTAGGGCCGTAGCCGAATCCGGTCCCTTACGGCCGTATCGGGTGGCGTCGTCCTCCCCGTTGAAATCCCACATGGGGTGGCCTCTGTACTGTACCGGCTGCACCCCTCGCATGATGCATGCGGCCATGACCCCGATCATGGTCAGTCCGAAATGAGCTAACAATCTTATCCGTCTCATCAGGTAACGGACGTCCTTGTCACTTTCCCTCTGAGGGCTCCGTGGGTGCCAACTTAGGCGCTTCTTTAGTGGAGCACTGTTGAACTCAGGGAGGCTGATCCGGACAGGATCCGGCAGCGGGACGTCCTCTAGTAAAACCATTCCGAAGGCCAGTCCCCGGACGCCTTCTTTGGGGTTCCGGATAGATATCCGGTCCCGGCGGTGCGCCACACTTTGGCTCCGCCCACTTGATACATCGACCCCTTCTGAGAGCGGGGCACAAGGTAGAATAGCTCTTTCCACATCCTGAAATGAGCCTCAACACCCAAAAACAGCTCGCAGAGGGCTACGAAGCCCGCGATATGCTATACGGAGGCAGGCGTAAGATTGTGTAGCTGGAGGCCATAGAACTCCAGGAGCCCCCATAGGAACGGATGGATTGGAAATCCGAGCCCTCTTATTAAATAAGGGACGAGGCATACCTGCTCTCCTTTGGAGGGATTAGGGGCACTCTCCGCTTGCTCTCCGCCATTATAGATGGCACTACCGGCTCGAACCGGGACCATATAGGCCGGGGGGAGAAATCCCTTGGTCTGGAGCGTCACTAGCTCGCTATGCGGGATGGAGCATCTCTTCCAATATCCAGGCTGAGGGCTGGAAGGGCGAGAGGAGGAGTTGCGACGGCTGGCCATGGTGGTATGGACCTTTGTCGGATGCACTCTGATGAACACTCGCGAAGGGGAGAAGGTGTGGTTTGGATCTAAATCCTCGTCCCCTTAAATGGGCGGCTCATTTACGCGGCTAGGGGTGTGGATGTAAAAACACTCAGACTTTTCATATTCGTTTGACACATGGGAGATGACCATTATTGGGCGTAGAAGCCAAGGAGCGCCACATTTACAAGAAACCGGACTTTATTCAACAGGTACACGGAATTTGGAGGAGAACCCGCCTTGCAATTCCGAAGACAATCTGCGTGCCGGACTCATCATCATTGAAGCCTGGTTTGGGGGCTACTGAGGGAGTCCTGGATTAGGGGGTGTCCGGATGGCCGGACTATACCTTCAGCCAGACTCCTGGACTATGAAGATACAAGATTGAAGACTCCATCCCGTGTCCGGAAGGGACTTTCCTTGGCGTGGAAGGCAAGCATGGCGATACGGATATGTAGATCTCCTACCATTGTAACCGACTTTGTGTAACCCTAACTGATGGAGTCCTGGATTAGGGGGTGTTCGGATAGCCGAACTATACCTTCAGCCGGACTCCTGGACTATGAAGATACAAGATTGAAGACTTCGTCCCGTGTCCGGATGGGACTTTCCTTGGCGTGGAAGGCAAGCTTGGCGATGCGGATATTCAAGATCTCCTACCATTGTAACCGACTCTATGTAACCCTAACCCTATCCGGTGTCTATATAAACCGGAGGGTTGTAGTCCGTAGGCAATCAACTCCATACACAACAATCATGCCATGGGCTAGCTTCTAGGGTTTAGCCTCCTTGATCTCGTGGTAGATCTACTCTTGTACTACCCATATCATCAATATTAATCAAGCAGGAGTAGGGTATTACCTCCATCGAGAGGGCCTGAACCTGGGTAAAAACATCGTGTCCCTTGTCTCCTGTTACCATCCGGCCTTGACGCACAGTTCAGGACCCCCTACCCGAGATCTGCCGGTTTTGACACCGACATTGGTGCTTTCATTGAGAGTTCCTCTGTGTCGTCGCCTTTAGGCCCGATGGCTCGTTTGATCGTCAACAACGATGCGGTCCAGGGTGAGACATTGCTCCCCGGACAGATCTTCGTCTTCAGCGGCTTCCCTCTACAGGCCAATTCACTTGGCCACCTTGAGCAGATCGAAAGCTACGCCCCTGGCCATCAGGTCAGGTTTGGAAGCCTATACTACACGGCTGACATCCACGGGGACTTGATCTTCAACGGATTCGAGCCACAGCCAAGCGCGTCGCACTATCTCGATGGGCATGATATAGCTCTGCCGCCAAACAGCGCCTTGGAGGCCGCACACGCATCGGTTCCGACCCCTAACTCGGAGCCTATTGCGCCAATCGAGGATGAGCGGTTGGACGTCACCTCGGGGGTTGCGATCCCAAAAGCGATCGAGCCGAACTCCAACCCCGCACTTCGCATGGCCCATGACTCCAAGGAGCCGGATTCCTCTCCGAACTCCGAACCCCCTGCGCCCCTGCCGATCGAATCCGATTGGGCGCCGATAATGGAGTTCAACGCCACAGACATCTTTCAGCATTCGCCTTTTGGCGACATCCCGAATTCTCTTAAGTCTCTCTCTTTATCAGGAGAGCCCTAGCCGGACTACGGTCAGCGAGGGTGGGATACGGACAATGAGGAAATTCAAAGCCCACCCACCACCCACTTTGTAGCCACTGTCGACGATCTAACCGACACGCTTAACTTCAGCTCCGAAGACATCGACGGCATGGACGACTATGTAGGAGATGAACAGGAACCAGCACCTGTAGGGCGCTGGAAGGCCACCTCGTCATATGACATATATATGGTGGATACTACAAAAGATGGAGATGGCGATGGATCAGTGGGGGATGACGCCCCCAAGAAACAGCCAAAGCGCCGGCGTCAGCGGCGCCGCTCTAAATCCCGCCAAAGCAAAAACGGTGATTCCGGCACGGGAGATAATACTACCCCGGATAGCGCCGAAGAACACCCACCTCGGCAAGATTCGGCACAGGAAGATGGAGAAGCCTGCCCTCATGAGAGAGCGGCAGACCGAGAGGTCGAGGATGATAACTATACGCCTCCCTCCGAAGACGAGGCAAGCCTCGATGACGACGAATTCGTCATACCATCAGACCCCGCCGAACAAGAGCATTTTAAACACAGGCTTTTAGCCACGGAAAGTAGCCTCAAGAAAAAGCAGCAACAGCTTAGAGCTGGCCAAGATTTGCTAGCTGACAGATGGACTGAAGTCCTTGCGGCCGAAGAGTATGAACTCGAACGCCCCTCCAAGAGTTACCCGAAGCGCAGGCCGCTACCCCGATCAGAGGAGGAAGCACCTACATCACCAGCCACCTCGCGGCCGCGACACAGAGGCCTCTCGGCCCTCCACTCAAGCCATGCCCCGACGCCGCTCAACTAAGGCACGGGAAAATGCGCCCGACCTGCGAGACATACTGGAGGATAAGGCAAGACAAACAAGATCGATCTACGGATCGCGCAGGCGCCCTACGGCATGTGACAATGATCTTCACTCCGGATACAACAAATCCGGCCGGGCCGAACACAACAGACATACCTCTTCCGAGCTGCGTCGTGATATAGCCCAGTACAGAGGCACCGCACACCCGCTATGCTTCATGAATGAAGTAATGGATCATAAAATCTGAGAGGGTTTCAAACCCATAAACATCAAATCATACGATGGCACAACAGATCCGGCGGTATGGATCGAGGATTATCTCCTCCACATCCACATGGCACGCGACGATGATCTACACGCCATCAAATACCTCCCACTCAAACTTAAAGGACCGGCCCGGCATTGGATTAACAGCTTGCCAGCAGACTCAATCGGTTCTTGGGAGGACCTGGAAGCCGCATTCCTCGACAACTTCCAGGCACTTACGTGCGACCGCCGGATGTCGACGACTTAAGCCACATAATTCAACACCCAGAGGAATCGGCCAGACAATTCTGGACACGGTTCCTAACAAGGAAAAAGCAGATAGTCGACTGTCCGGACGCAGAGGCCCTAGCAGCCTTCAAGCATAACATCCGCGATGAGTGGCTTGCCCGGCACCTGGGACAGGTAAAGCCGAAATCCATGGCAGCCCTCACGACACTCATGACCCGCTTTTGCGCGGGAGAAGACAGCTGGCTAGCTCGCAGTAACAACTTATCAAAGAACCCTGGTAATTCAGATACCAAGGACAAAAGTGGCAGGACACGTCGGAATAAGCAAAAACGCCGCGTTAACAGCGACAGCAATGAAGACACGGCAGTCAATGCCGGATTCAAAGGCTATAAATCCGGACAGCGGAAAAAGCCATTCAAAAAGAATACTCAGGGCCCGTCCAGTTTGGACCGAATACTCGATCGCTTGTGCCAGATACATGGCACCCCCGAAAGGCCAGCCAATCACACAAACAGGGATTGTTGGGTGTTCAAGCAGGCAGGCAAGTTAAGGGCCGAAAACAGAGACAAGGGGCTACACAGCGACGACGAGGAGCCCAAGCCGCCGAACAACAATGGACAGAAGGGCTTTCCCCCACAAGTGCGGACGGTGAACATGATATACGAAACCCACATACCCAAGCGGGAGCGGAGGCGTGCGCTACGGGACGTATACGCGATGGTGCCAGTCGCCCCAAAGTTCAACCCATGGTCCTCCCGCCTGATCACTTTTGATCGAAGGGACCATCCCACTAGCACCCGTCATGGCGGCTTTGCCGCATTGGTTCTCAACCCAATCATCGACGGATTTTACCTCACAAGAGTCCTCATGGACGGCGGCAGTAGCCTGAACCTGCTTTATCAGGATACAGTGCGGAAAATGGGCATAGATCCCTCGAGGATTAAGCCCACCAAAACGACCTTTAAAGGCGTAATACCAGGTGTAGAGGCCACCTGTACAGGCTCAGTCACACTCGAAGTGGTCTTCGGATCTCCGGATAATTTCTGAAGCGAGGAGTTAATCTTTGACATAGTCCCATTCCGCAGTGGCTATCACGCACTACTCGGGCGAACCGCATTCGCCAAGTTCAATGCGGTACCGCACTACGCATACCTTAAGCTCAAGATGCCAGGCCCTCGAGGAGTAATTACGGTCAATGGAAACACCGAACGCTCCCTCCGAACGGAGGAGCACACGGCGGCCCTTGCAGGGGAAGTACAAAGCAGCCTCTCCAGGCAGTTCTCTAGTCCGGCCATTAAACGACCAGACACCGTCAAGCACGCCCGGAGTAACCTACAACAAGACCACATGGCACGATCCGAGCAGGCGTAGCAATGCGGCCCCAACCCCAGCCCTCGCAAAAATGCGACACCAGTACTTCGTGTACATAACTACGCTCTAGAAATACCATGGGTACAGGGGGAGGGGCACCGTCACGGCATGCCCGAAACACAGCTTAAATCGCACCAGGGGCTGCCGATTTTTTTAATTTTCTCTTACTTTCAGGACTCCCTTTGGAAGGCCTGTTCGGCAGTTCAATTGCCGTACAAACGATGCAAGAACTAGGGGAGTAGACAAGCCACGCCATAAGAACGACCTTTAAAGGCGTTATACCAGGTGTAGAAGCCAACTGTACAGACTCAGTAACACTTGACGTGGTCTTCAGATCCCCGGACAATTTCCGAAGCGAAGAGTTAATCTTCGATATAGTCCCATTTCGCAGTGGCTATCACGCCCTACTCGGACGAACCGCATTCGCAAAGTTCAATGCGGTGCCGCACTACGCATATCTCAAGCTCAAGATGCTAGGCCCTCGAGGAGTAATTACGGTCAACGGAAACACCGAACGCTCCCTTCGTACGGAGGAGCATACGGCGGCTCTCGCAGCGGAGGTACAAAGTAGCCTTCTCAGGTAATTCTCCAGTCCGGCCATTAAAAAGCCAGACACTGCCAAGCGCGCCCGGAGTAACCCACACCAGGACCGCCTGGCATACTCTGAGCAAGCGTAGCAATGTGGCCCCAACCCCAGCTTTCGCGACATAGCGAAACCAGTACCTCGTGTACATAACTACGCCCTTGAAATACCATGGGCACAGGGGAAGGGGCACAATAACGGCACGCCCAAAATACGGCTTAAAACATACTAGGGGCTGCCGGATTCTTTTTTTTAATTTTTTCTTACTTTCAGGACTCCATACTTCGGACGACTTGTCCGGCAATTCGACTGCCGCACAAACGATGCAAGATCCAGGGAGGCAGACAAGCCATGCCGCATTATGGAACTCCCAGGTGGTCTCTGTTACGAGCGGTATACCTGTTTTGAATACAATTCCGCGGCCTGCCCCTGATCAGGACATGTTAAATAGTCCAATATGTTTGTGCTTATCACACTACTTGTATCGTTCGGCTTTGATAAATAGCCTCTCTATAAACAATGCATAGCTTTTTGTCTATTTTTTACATTATCCTCTTTTCATATATATGTTTATTAAATGACATGATCGCACCCATACACCATGGTACGGCAAACACGCCAGGGGCTTCAGTACCCCTCATTATGGTGTGAGAAATCCGTACACTTTCACAAGTGTGGCGCCCCGAACTTATAGCACTATATGCATCGGCTCCGAATCATGATTTGGGTCAATAGTTGGGTTTGCCCGGCTCCTATGTTTTGGTGCCTTACATTCTGCTATATCGGCTAAGGTAGCACTAGGAGAACCACTGCGATTGTGCCCCGGTTCAGCTGGGTTAAGCACCTCAGTGGAGAAAGCTAAAACTGACTGTCATGATGAGGCGAGAGACCGGTCGCTGTTCGAGAGGTTTTTCGAGTCCCTAAAGACTTATGCCGCTTCAAGCGAAGAGCTGGCTTTGTCCGGCCAAGGCGTGGATAGCGCCCCGAACTCGGTCTTCCGAACTAGGGGCTTCGCCGAAATTTAAAATTATAAAGTTCTATGGCTAAGTGAGAGTGTTCAAGCATTATAGTCCGATTGCCTGGTTCGTTGTGCTGAGCGCCTCCCTCGAAGGACCCAACCATGGGAAAAAGAGCGCTCAGGTTTATCCCGAACACCCCAGCACTAGTGGCATGGGGGCAGAAGCCGACGACTGGCCATCTCTCAATTTTTGATAAACGGCCGCATAGAAAATAATATTTTAAATTCAATAAGCATTGCTTAGCGCATATGAACAAGTTTTCAGCGCACAGGATAAACACGAGCGAGTTCATTCAAAAATTACATCCTTGGTACATTCATCCGCCATAAGGCGGGCACCTGCAAGAATATCCTTGTAATAGTTCTCGGGCTTGCAATGCTCCTTCCCCGGCGGCGGCCCGTCCCTAACAAGCTTCTCACCGTCCATCTTACCCCAGTGCACCTTTGAACGGGCAAGGGCCCTATGGGCACCTTCGATGCAGACGGAGCGCTTGATGACCTCGAGCCTGGGACAGGCCTCCACCAGCCGCCGCACCAGCCCGAAGTGGCTCCCAGGCAGGGCCTCTCCGGGCCACACCCGAACTATGAAGCCCTTCATGGCCTGTTCGGCCACCTTGTGGAGCTCGACCAGCTGTTTCAGCTAGTCGCTTAAGGGCACAGGGTGTCCGGCCTCAGCATACTAAGACCAGAACACCTTCTCCGTCGAGCTGCCCTCTTCAGCTCGGTAGAATGCGGCGGCATTGGATACGCTGCGGGGAAGATCTGCGAATGCCCCTGGCGAGCTCCAGATTCGGGTAAGTAACAAGTAGTTAATTTTATATTTCTGCTTTGCATAAAGAATGCCTTACCCGCTGCTATCTTTTTCACCTCCTCCAAATCTTGGAGGGCCTTTTGGGCTTCGGCCTTGGCAGACTTGGCAGTCTCAAGGGCCGCCGCGAGCTCGGACGCTTGCGTCTTTGACTCAAGCTCCAGACTCTCATGTTTCTTCATGAGAGCCTGAAGCTCTTGCTGCACCTCGCCGACACGGGCCTCAAGTTTCTCTCGCTCGGTGCGCTCTGCGGCCGCTTTCTTTTCGGCCTCAGATAGCGCCTGCTTGAGGGTCGCCACCACATCGTGGCCCCTACAATAAGCAGTACAATCCTGTTATTTTTTGCAATCACGTCTTTTTATAGGCACCTTTTTCTGTAAGGTATTTCTTACCTACTTTCTCCTCGAGCTGCCGCTTGGCAAGGCCGAGCTCTTGCTCGGTCCGCCCGAGGTCCTGTCTCAGGACACCCACCTCCGCAGTCAGTGCGGCGGTGGATAGCAGTGAAGCCTGCATACGCATATTGACTCTTTATTGTTAGACTCCTGCGAAATTTAATAGATCCTCTATTCGGCTTTTCTTTCCGAACGCCAAACAGAGCATCAGGGGCTACTGTCTATGCGGTAATATTTTAACATATTTTTACTTACCTCGAAGCCTGTTAGAAGGCAAGGGCAAGCTTCAGCCAGTCCGCTCTTGGCGGACTGAACCTTCTGGATCACCGTACTCATAATAGTACTGTAAGTGCATCTAGTGCCACCCCTAGTTGGTTTTGGAGTATTGACGACAAACCTAGTTGAGGGACTAATGTGTTTGTGAGAATTGCAGGATAACACAGGTAGAAGTCCCTCATTGATTCGGTTTTACTACCAGAGATGACCCCTAAAAATGTATGAAGACATTGAAGCCAAAGGTGGTATATGAAGATATTCACATTGAAGACTATGACAAAAGAAGACACGTTATGAAGCCTATGGAGCTCGAAGACTTAGATCTTTCGTAGTTCTTTTTCTTTTGTGTTAAGTCATAGGAACCACCGTACTGTTAAGTGGGGTCCAGGAGAACCAGTCAGAATGACTGAAGTGATGCCTAAATCAAAAACCTATGTCTTCGAGTGAAGACAATGAGAGCGAATCTTGTCCAGAGCCGGACAAGTCAGCTTTGCTTGTACCCCAAGTTGCCATGAGAGTTTGAAATCTGACCGTTGAGACACGTGTCAGTTCCTTAGTGACCCAGGGTCATTTCGTACAAATCAGGTCGGGTTGCCAAGTGGCTATAAATAGCCCACCCCCTACAACCATAAACGGTTGGCTGCTCAGATTTCAGTGCACGGCTTTTGTCGTTTGAGAGCAACCCACCTCGAAGCCTTTGAGAGAAAATTCCTAGCGAGGAGAAAAGCCCTAACCACCCAGAGCCAGAGAACATTGGGCATAACTTAAGTCTTCTTGTCTGTGTGATCTGAAGACTTATTACACTTGAGGAATGTGAATCCTCCACACGGTTAGGCGTCGCGTTCAGAGCATCCAAGAGACATTGTGGATTGCCAGTGAACGAAGTCTGTGAAGGTTTGGGAGTCTACCTTGAAGACTTAACAGAGTGATTGGGCGAGGACTATGTGACCTTAGCTCAAGGAGAATACGGTGAGGACTTGGTGTCCTGAGCTGCGTGTTCAGGACTGGGTGTCCGGGACTGTGTGTCCTAAGGTTTAAATACCTAGCCCCTCCAACCGGACGTACAGTTGTCACAGCAACTGGAACTGGTCCAACACATCATTGTCTTCAACGAGTCACCGGTTTCATCTTCACTTCCTTTTTCTTACTGTTACTCATTGTGAAGCCATTGCATGCTTGCTTTATCTTTTGTCTTCACAACGTGAATGTATGATATGTTTGGCTTCATATCTTCTTCCTACCTGATCCTTATTACACTGCAGCCGTTTGTCTTTGTGCTTTCACTCTATTGAATACTTGACCATGGCTTGCCTAGTGTAATCTAACTTCCGCTGCATAGTAATAGGCAAAATCTTCACTGTTTGTCTTTATAACTCCCACGTTTTGAAGACTTTCATAAAAATCGCCTATTCACCCCCCCCCCTCTAGTCGATATAACGCACTTTCAAGTATGGTGCCCCTCGTCGATGGAGGCGCCGTCAAGCACCTCCACCAGATTGTCCGGCACCTCCGGTTGGACGGAAGCCGCCGGCTCAGAAGGCTTGCTCCTCTTAGAAGGAGTTCGCCTGCCACGGTCCGGAACTATGGAAGATTCCGGCGCGGTGTCCGGCACAAAGCCAGACTTGGAGCCCTGGGGGGCCTTATCCCCTTCACTCCTGGAGTCCGGGAGGTTGCCTTGCGGCTCCTCCGGGACCACCTCCTCCTGCCCCGTAGCTTGTCGCGACGCCACTTCGGCGTCGTCTGCAGTGCAGGGGGAGACAGCGGGCGAAACTGAGTTCACGTCCGATGAGTCCAGGGAGCCGCCCGACGATTCATTGAGTTCGGCCCGGGGCGGGCTGCATAATTACATTCGACATTAGGGAAAGCTATGCAACAAAGGAACATCATGAGTTACTCTGATATCCGAACTTACGATTTCGCCGGACACTTGGCCCTGTTTGGCCACTCCTCTCCGCCCTCTTCGGCATCGGGGGAGTAGTCCGGCGGAGGGGTCTTCCTTTTCCTAGACCCCTCGGCCTCCCCCGTTGGGGCGGCCTTCCTCTTCTCTCCTCCCTCTGCTAGGGGGGGGGAGTTTTCTTCTTCCTCCTCCTCGTTTTCACGGGAAGAGGGCGTCTCGGACTCGTCGGATGACGAGTCCGACACCACCACCTTGCGGGCACTCTTTCGAGTCCCCATGGTCTTCTTCTTCTTGGCCTTCTTCTCCGGCACCACATAAGGCGCCGGAACCAGCAGCTTCACTAGTAGAGCTGGGGCTGGGTCTTCGGGCAGCAGAGCCGGACAGTTAATCGGTCCGGATATCGCTCGCCAAGCCTGTCAAAGGTAAGAAAAAGAAGAAGACTGTTCCAGCTGAACCAGAGGCACCAAGGCAAGAAGCAGTTCCAATTGTCTTCCCAATTGCAACGACTGGCTCGAAGCCAAAGAGCCGGTCAACAGCTTCAGAGCTCAAGAAGACAAGAACTGCTGAGGCTGAAGCCAGGAAGAGGAAGAGCTCTGAAGCCTCTCCTACTGCCCCCAGCAAGAAGAAGAGAAAGATCAAGAAATCTCGGGCTACTCCCACAGAGCCCTTGATAGTTGAACCTATTGCTATGGTACACCCGAACGCAGAACGTTAACTGACGTTTCATGAGCCTGCTTCCACAGAGGCTCCTGAAGCTGAAGACATACCAGCAGCCGACCCCATTGCTGCTGAAGACATTGGTCATTAGGACAATGTACAAGATGATGCAGCCCTTCCTCAGTATGAACAAAGCGAGCTCATCAGCATTGGTCGTCCTCTGACGCCAATTGCACAAGATGCATCATGGGCGGATCGCCCTCAAGAGGAAGAAGACTTTCAGGCCTAGCCCACTCCAACCCCACAAGCGTCGTCTGCGTTCCGCAGGCTTCGCAAAGGACCAAGGCCTCAAGTCTATGCTGAAGACATTCCGGCTGCATCAGCCGAAGAAAATGAAGAAGTACCACAAGATCCCACTTCCCCACTACACCAAGAAGCAGTTCTCCAGGAGAACGTGCTTGTGACTGACCCTCCAGCTAGTCAAGCAGAGGCTGAAAATGTTGAGGCTGCCACAACACACACTGAAGCCAATGTGGAGCCCTCCCCACCAAAAGCTTCAGCAGAAAACGAAGCTACTGATCCAAACACTTCTGTTCCTGAGTCTGCTGCTGGTCCTCAATTTGATTACCATGTTGAGCACAGGCCTCATGTCCAGAAGCCAGTCCCAAGGCTGCCAAGATTCCCAGGTCCTGCATCAGCACCTGGCTCCTTTGACATCAATAGCTTCAGGGCAGACAATACGTTCTTCAACAGCTCCAAGAACCCCTATTCAAGGGAAAGGATTTCATCAGATAGGTTCTGGAGCTATCCTCAGCGCAGCTACTATTCATGCATCCTATACAACCAAGGTCGCATCTTCCCTCACAAGCGCCTTGATGTTGAAGCCATTGCTGGTCTGCCCTGCTTAGAGGAAGCGCTGGATTGCTTCAAGCAAGTTTATAACTGATGAAGAGCACTGGAATGAAGAGCTTCTGTTGCAATTCTATGCCACCCTACACATCAAGGGATACAACAGAGATCCAAAGACTTGGGCCTTGGAGTGGATGACCGGCAATGTCCATCACGAAGCCAATGCATTCGATATCATTGAGCTCACTGGCCTGCCCACTCGTGGCGAACTCTTCGAGGAAGGTTGTCCACTACACACTAAAGCTCTTGAGAGCATATTCCAAAGGCCTGAACCAAATATGAGTCAGATGCTCTCCATGATAAAGCCACTGCCCCTCGATGCTCCTTATCCAACAGAGTTCTTTGTTGAAGACCTTGAGTACCTGCCCAGAACAATCTATCATATTCTCCAGCGGACTCTCTGGCCTATTAAAGGGCACTCTCCAAATGCCAAGATTGAGGGTGCAATGAAGACTCTGATATTCTGTATCCTTCATGGCAAATGCTTCAACGCACAGGATTTCTTCATATGCCGACTCGCTGCATCAGGCTCAGATCTGTTTGGTTTAAAGTTCTATGCTCCTTGGGTAATGAGACTGATCAAGCTTCACTCTGCGATCTCATATCAGCCCTCATCCCGCAACCATCGGATCTTCTTGCCAGATGTGGATACCTCTATTGAAGCTATATATCCTGAGCCTGCCAAGCAACCGTTGAGTCTTCAGAATGCAGAACACCAGAGCTTCACTCAGAACGATGAAGGTGTTGAAGCCATCTCCAGGGTGTATCCTTTGGCTGGCACTACACGTGCGCCACACCCTGCTTCAACTGAAGCCACTGATAGTGCAACTGCTCCAAGACCCAAGAAGTGCGCTCGTGTTCTCAATGACCGAGAGCTTCTTGTGGCCCTTCATCAAAAACAAGATAGGCATCACGACTGGCTAAAGCGTCAGATGAAAAGCCTCTTGGTGGATGTTAATCGTCTTCGAAATCTTGCCACCAAGAATGCTTTCGTCACTCATGAAACCTGTCGTCGTACATGGAAAGGGCTCTCAATGATGTGTACTGAAGCTGAACTTGAAGAGGATGGCTTCACTGAGCGATTCAAGTTTGACACCACACCTCCTAGATGGGCTGTGATGCGCAACACACCATCACTTGAAGACTCTGAGTTTTCTTCATCTGCTGCCACAGTCACTGCCAGAATCATTGATGAAGAAGACGATGCTACATCACCGCCACCTGCTTCAGCACCTCCCAGCTCTTCTGCACCGCCAAACACCTCCAACGACCCTGCTGCTCCTGAGAACGAGTAGACACTCTATGTCTTCAAACCTTTTTGGTCCTTGCTGACAAAAGGGGGAGAAGCGTATGGGTTGATAGTCTTCAAGCGGGTCCATATGGGCGGGTGCTTTATGTTTTGCTATATTTTGCTTCGTGCTTACAACTCTCGTTTTTGCTTCATTTGGTTCTTTGAGTTGTAACACTAAAACTCGATGGTCGTCTGCTACTTGTTTGCCACCCTGTTTTGCGAAGATAAATTCCGCATGTGCGATGATAAATTCCGCACTTATCTCATTCCCCAGACGTCCATTTTCCATTATGCATGTCATTATCTTCATATACTTTCACATGCATAGTGGATTGTCATCATAAGCTGAAGTGGATCTCCACAAGTACAACCTGCCATGTGCATTTGCATTCCAAAAGCAAATTAACTTATATGCACATCTTTAGGGGGAGCCCTTGCAACTTATGAAGACAATTCCTTATCCTTTAAAATTTCACAAACTATATTCCCCGTTGAAAACTTCAACTAGTTTGTCATCAATCACCAAAAAGGGGGAAATTGTAAGTGCATCTAGTGCCACCCCTAGTTGGTTTTGGAGTATTGACGACAAACCTAGTTGAGGGACTAATGTGTTTGTGAGAATTGCAGGATAACACAGGTAGAAGTCCCTCATTGATTCGGTTTTACTACCAGAGATGACCCCTAAAAATGTATGAATACATTGAAGCCAAAGGTGGTATATGAGGATATTCACATTGAAGACTATGACAAAAGAAGACACGTTATGAAGCCTATGGAGCTCGAAGACTTAGATCTTTCGTAGTTCTTTTTCTTTTGTGTTGAGTCATAGGAACCACCGTACTGTTAAGTGGGGTCCAGGATAACCAGTCAGAATGACTGAAGTGATGCCTAAATCAAAAACCTATGTCTTCGAGTGAAGACAATGAGAGCGAATCTTGTCCAGAGCCGGACAAGTCGGCTTTGCTTGTAGCCCAAGTAAAGTTGCCATGAGAGTTTGAAATCTGACCATTGAGACACGTGTCAGTTCCTTAGTGACCCAGGGTCATTTCGGACAAATCAGGTCGGGTTGCCAAGTGGCTATAAATAGCCCACCCCCTACAACCATAAACGGTTGGCTGCTCAGATTTCAGTGCACGGCTTTTGTCGTTTGAGAGCAACCCACCTCGAAGCCTTTGAGAGAAAATTCCTAGCGAGGAGAAAAGCCCTAACCACCCAGAGCCAGAGAACATTGGGCATCACTTAAGTCTTCTTGTCTGTGTGATCTGAAGACTTATTACACTTGAGGACTGTGAATCCTCCAAACGGTTAGGCGTCGCATTTAGAGCATCCAAGAGACATTGTGGATTGCCAGTGAACGAAGTCTGTGAAGGTTTGGGAGTCTACCTTGAAGACTTACCAGAGTGATTGGGCGAGGACTATGTGACCTTAGCTCAAGGAGAATACGGTGAGGACTTGGTGTCCTGAGCTGCGTGTTCAGGACTGGGTGTCCGGGACTGTGTGTCCTAAGGTTTAAATACCTAGCCGCTCCAACCAGACGTACAGTTGTCACAGCAAGTGGAACTGGTCCAACACATCATTGTCTTCAACGAGTCACCGGTTTCATCTTCACTTCCTTTTTCTTACTGTTACTCATTGTGAAGCCATTGCATGCTTGCTTTATCTTTTGTCTTCACAACGTGAATGTATGATCTGTTTGGCTTCATATCTTCTTCCTACCTGATCCTTATTACACTGCAGCCGTTTGTCTTTGTGCTTTCACTCTATTGAATACTTGACCATGGCTTGCCTAGTGTAATCTAACTTCCGCTGCATAGTAATAGGCAAAATCTTCACTGTTTGTCTTCATAACTCCCACGTTTTGAAGACTTTCATAAAAATCGCCTATTCACCCCCCCTCTAGTCGATATAACGCACTTTCAATTGGTATCAGAGCAAGGTGCTCCCTTTCTGTGTGATTCGGTTTAACCACCTGGAGTTTTAGCTATGTCGACTGCAGGGATAATCAAAGTGTCCGCTGCGTGCCCCGTCTTCGATGGAACTGAATATCCCTACTGGAAGAATAAGATGCGCATGCATCTTGAAGCCATTGACGTCGACCTATGGTATGTCGTCGAGAACGGCGTTCCCATGGCTGGAGAAGGTGTCACTGCTGCTGATGTCAAGAAGTTCACTCAACTGGACTCTACTGCCAAAAATATCATCTGTGGTCATCTGACAAAAGGACAGTATGGCCGTGTGAGTGCCTTGAAGACATCCAAGCTGGTCTGGGACTGGCTCTCCAAGGTCAATGAAGGCATCTCAACCCAGAGAGATCAAAGAATCAGTGTTCTTCGCAACCTCTTCAACAGCTTCAAGCGAAATGACAATGAGAATGTCCAGCACACATTTGACCGGCTCACTGACATCACAAATGAGCTTCAAGCCCTCGGCGCCACTGAGATCACCAAACATGAAATCGTCAAAACGCTGCTGAGATCACTTGATAGTTCGTTTTGACATCCTAGCCCTGATGATACAAGAACGTCCTGATTTCAAGACACTCGATCCGTCTGACATACTTGAGAAGCTCAACACACATGAGTTTCAGCTTTCTGAGAAAAGAGATATCGGTGAACTCGTGCCTTGAAGGCAAAAGCTGTTTCCTCATCTGAAGAAGAATCTGACAGCAGTTCTGATGATCCTGAAGATATTGGAAGGGAACTTGCAATGCTAGTGAAGAAGTTCCAAAAATTCACCAAGAAGAAAGGCTTCAGAAAATCTTCACGATCAAGCTCAAGGAATGATGAAGCTTCTGCTCATGACTACAAGAAGAAAACATGTCACAAGTGCAAGAAAACTGGACACTTCATCTCTGAGTGTCCACAGTGGGAGAATGAGAACAGAAGGAAGAAGAAGAGCAAGGAATATGATTCTGACGACAAGAAGAAGAAGAAGAAATACTCAAAGTCTTCTTCCAAGTCTTCCTCAAAGTCTTCATCACACAAGAAGAGCTC
This sequence comes from Triticum urartu, assembly GCF_056163025.1. Classification (NCBI taxonomy): domain Eukaryota; kingdom Viridiplantae; phylum Streptophyta; class Magnoliopsida; order Poales; family Poaceae; genus Triticum; species Triticum urartu. Next base: position 541,881,820 of record NC_141874.1, read on the forward strand.
ATCTGGCAAGGCACGTGCGTTTGTTGGCAAGGAAATGGATTCAGAGGAGGAGTCCGCTTCTGAGGAGGCAGAGGTGGAGTCTGAGGAGGAATCTGATTCTGGCATTGCGAGTCTGGCTACAGCATACGTCGCCAAGTCCATCTTCAACACTGAAGACAATGACTTCATCACCAACACCAATGCAAATGACAAGAACGACTCCACTCCTACCTATTGCTTCATGGCACGCGGTGCCAAGGTAAACCCACGCACTACTCGCTATCAAACATCTAGTGACGATGACTTTGACTGTGATTCAAAACCCAGCTACAAACTTGCTAAAATTGCAACTGAACAACAGAAAGCTATGGAACATATTCAAAAACTGTTAGACAGAAGCGATGATCTGTTGGGTGCTGAAATGACTCGATCTGAATCCTTAATTGAAGACATAAAAAATCTTCATGTTAAGTATCAGGAACTTGAAGATCGTCTTGATACTCTCTCAACAACTCATGAAAAGCTTTCCTATGATTATCTTCAAAGGAAGCAAGAACTTGAGAAGTTGAGAGCGGCTCATGAAGATCTTCAAAAGGAAAACGAGTCACTTCGCGCCGAACAGATCAGTTCCGCTCAGGAAGGATTTGAACCACCATGTCTTAAATGCATTGAGCGTGATAATGCTACTTATGTTGCTTAATGTTCCACTGCTACTGCTGTTGCAATATCTTCAACTGTTGATGTGGTAACTAACCCCTCTGCTGAGGATACCACTGCTATTGTTGATGAGAATGCTAGGTTGAAGACATTGCTTGAAACAGGGATGTACAAAAGTCTTAAAGGACATCAGACATTATGTGATGTCCTCAAGAAGCAGATTCTGAACCGAAACCCTAGGAAAGAGGGTGTTGGGTTCGTAAGGAAAATAAATGCAGATGGCTCTTACTGGAAACCTGAGCAGTACCCCAAAACCACATGGGTTGCTGCAAAGGAACCTTCAGCAGATCCATCCAATTTATCTGGCTTCACATGTGCTAACCCCATTATTATTGATGAATCCTTTGATGCAAACTATAAAATGTTTAAGAATCAGAATGGTGAAGTGTTTGCCAGGTACATTGGTACTAACTGCAGGAATGGACCGCCTATGAAGAAGATCTGGGTTCCGAAAAAGTGTCTGGAAAATCTTCCTGTGAATGTCTTCATGACACCTCACTTGAAGAAGAAAAACCACAAACCAAAAGCTTCATACGGTCCAAAGGCTTCATACAAACAGAGGACTCACCTAAGTCACACTAATGCAAATGTTTTGCAGGGAAACCATACTCAGGCATATGAATATGAGAGCGGTTCATCGAACCGTCATGTTCATATGACCAAAAATTATTCTGCTTATTCCTATGAGTATTATTGTCCACCTGCAAGACTGTTTGCTAAGGCTTCAAAGCCAAAATTCTCAGATGCCGCACTTAGACTTATTGCTTCTAAGCCACCCTTGAAGATGTGGGTGGTTAAGAAAGCTTAACTCTCTTTTGCAGGGAAACGTCTCCAGCAGAAAAACAAAATCTTCTGACGCTATTGCTGGGGACCTTAAAAATCTTGTAGGGCACAAGATAAAATGCCCGAATGGCATCATTATGTACTTCGTTCCTGAATCGCATGCTACTCTCCCTATTAGTCCTAATCTGGATCTAAGTTTTCATAACCCACTGGTTCGTCAAATGTTTTTGCTTCACAATTCTCTTCGTGAAGCCTATCCCCCTAACTGCACTGTAGGGTACGACACCAGCGTCTTCAAAGTCTTCAGAATGGATTATTGACAGTGGATGTACAAATCACATGACTGGCAAAAGAAGCCTTCTTATGGACTCAACCTTACGTCCATCCGACAAGAGCCACATCACATTTGCTGACACTGGTAAAAGTAAGGTATTGGGTCTAGGTAGAGTTGCAATCTCAAAGGATCAACACATGGATAAAGTCATGCTTGTTGAATCCCTTGGCTTCAACTTAATGTCTGTCTCAATGCTTTGCGATTTGAACATGATCGTAATGTTTGGAAAATATCGTTGCCTAGTACTAATGGAATCTGACAAGTCTCTAGTGTTTGAAGGGTATCAGAAAGATGATTTGTATGTGGTAGATTTCTCAGCAGGGCCACAACTTGCAGTATGTCTTCTTGCTAAAGCCTCAGAATGCTGGCTTTGGCATCGGAGGCTTGGGCATGCTGGCATGAGGAACCTCCACACCCTTGCGAAGAAGAAGCATGTCATAGGCATCGAGGGCGTCAAGTTCAAGAAAGATCACTTATGCGGTGCCTGTGAAGCAGGGAAGATGACAAGGGCAAAACATCCTTCGAAGACAATCATGACTACTACTCAACCCTTCGAACTACTCCACATAGATCTTTTCGGCCCCACTCACTACTCAACTTTTACTACTACTGCTTGCCTCTATGGCTTCGTCATTGTTGATGATTACTCTAGATATACTTGGGTGCACATAATCCTTTACAAGACTGAAGTGCAGGATGTCTTCAGACGCTTCGCCAGTCGTGCTATGAACAATTTTGGCGCCAAGATAAAACACATCAGAAGTGACAATGGCACTGAATTCAAGAACACTGGCCTTGATACATATCTTGATACCTTGGGCATCACACATGAATTCTCAGCTCCGTACATGCCACAGCAGAATGGCGTCGTCGAACGCAAGAACAGAACACTCATTGAGATGGCTAGAACGATGCTAGATGAATACAAGACTCCAAGAAAATTCTGGACTGAAGCCATTGATACTGCATGTCATACAATCAATCGTGTTTATCTTCACAAGCTTCTGAACAAGACATCTTATGAACTCCTAACTGGCAAGAAGCCAAATGTCAGTTACTTCAGAGTATTTGGCGCAAGGTGCTGGATCAAGGACCCACACCACACCTCAAAGTTTGCACCAAAAGCACATGAGGGCTTTATGCTTGGATATGGAAAGGATTCGCACTCCTACAGAGTCTTCAATCTCTTTCATTACAAAGTGGTTGAAATAGTGGATGTGCGGTTCGATGAGACAAATGGTTCACAAAGAGAGCAACTGCCAAATGTGCTAGATGAGATTCCAGCTAGTGAATCAATCAAGCTAATGGGAACTGGAGAGATTATACCTTCTGAAGCTCATCCTGAAGAAGAACTTATCATCTCAGCACCTGATCAACATGAAGACAATGCTCAGCCTGAAGACATTCCTCCCAACAACAACACAGATCAGCAAGAGCAAAGTCTTCGCCCTGTACATCCTCGCGTTGCCAATGAAGTGCAGATTGACAGAATAATTGACAGCATCAATGCACCTGGTCCACTCACTCGTTCAAGGGCAACTCAGCTAGCAAATTTCTGTGGGCACTTCGCATTCGTATCAATATCAAAACCCAAGAAAGTTGAAGAAGCCTTCATGGAACCTGAATGGATTCAAGCTATGCAAGAAGAGCTTCAACAGTTTGAGCTGAATAATGTATGGGAACTGGTTAAGCGTCCTGATCCACGGAAGCATAACATAATAGGCACCAAATGGATATACCGCAACAAGCAAGATGAGCATGGTCAAGTTGTCAGAAACAAAGCTCGTCTCGTTGCTCAAGGATATACTCAAGTGGAGGGCATTGACTTCGATGAAACATTTGCTCCTGTGGCTAGGCTTGAAGCCATACGCATACTGCTGGCCTATGCAAATCATCATAACATACTTCTATATCAAATGGATGTGAAAAGTGCCTTTCTTAATGGCAAGATTGAAGAAGAAGTGTATGTTGCACAACCGCCTGGCTTCAAAAATCCAAAACATCCTGACATGGTATACAAGCTCAACAAGGCACTGTATGGCCTCAAACAAGCCCCTAGGGCCTGGTATGACACACTCAAATATTTCCTGAAGAGCAAAGGCTTCATACCTGGTTCCCTAGATCCCACTCTCTTCACGAAGACATATGATGGTGAACTGTTTGTGTGCCAAATATATGTGGATGACATTATCTTCGGCTGCACCAATCAGAAGTACAGTGAAGAGTTTGGATATATGATGCAAGAGCAATATCAGATGTCCATGATGGGGGAGCTGAAGTTCTTCCTTGGTCTTCAAATACGACAACAATGCAATGGCATCTTCATATCTCAAGAGAAGTATCTCAAAGATTGCCTGAAGAAGTTCGGTATGCAAGACTGCAAAGGCTTCACAACACCAATGCCAGCCAAACATCATCTAGGTCCTGACGACAATGGTAAAGAGTTCGATCAAAAGGTATACCGCTCCATGATTGGTTCTTTGCTTTATTTATGTGCATCTAGGCCAGATATTATGCTTAGTGTTTGCATGTGTGCTCGATTTCAAGCGGCACCAAAGGAGTCGCATCACTTAGCTGTGAAGCGAATTCTTTGATATTTGGCTCACACCCCAACTCTAGGATTATGGTATCCAAAGGGCTCAGAGTTTGATTTGGTTGGATTTTCGGATGCTGATTATGCTGGTGACAAAGTTATCGCAAGTGTACATCAGGCGCATGTCACTTTCTAGGACGATCACTTGTATGTTGGTCTTCAAAGAAGCAAAACTGTGTATCTCTCTCCACTGCTGAATCTGAATACATTGCTGCTGGATCTTGCTGCGCTCAGCTTCTGTGGATGAAGAAAACACTCAAGGACTATGGCATTCATCTGAAGCAAGTGCCACTTTACTGCGACAACGAAAGCGCCATCAAGATTGCCAACAACCCAGTTTAGCACTCGAAGACAAAGCACATTGAAATTTGTCATCACTTTCTCAGAGATCATGTTGTGAAGGAAGACATTGATATCATACACGTCAACAGTGAAGAACAATTGCAGATATCTTCACCAAGCCCTTGGATGAGAAGAGGTTTTGCAAGTTACGGTGTGAGCTAAATATCCTGGAATCCTCAAATGTCCTGTGATCAGGCACACATCCTAACCCTTATGCATATTGATGACTTAGATGTGCAACACACGAAGTGAAGTATATCTTCAAATCAATGAAGACATACATTCTAAGTGTGAATACATTAATGTGGAATTTGACTTCAGAGCGCCACGATAATTGTGCGCCGTGTCTGGGTCTAATACTTCCTATACGGTGGGTAACACCACCACCAAACGTTCTATTTTGAAGTGTTTCACTCATGGCGTTACCTTGCAATATCTTCACATTTGGTTTGGCTTCAAACTTAACATGTCTTCATGATTATCTTCACTACGTTGATTATATAGATATATACATACTAGTGTTCTGTCCTCTACAGCATTCACTTATAGCTATGTCTTCTTGGTTGAATCTTTTAAACTAAGTGAATGTGATCGGACCCTAATCTCTCTATGCTTTCTATCTCAAATTCTATCTCTCCAAGTCATATGTATTCTACTGAAACTGTCGAATGTCTTCACTGCGTCCTTGTCAGCAGAAGATATAGAGACAACCATAAAGTCCGCTTTAAATGCCCATTCCTCCACATAAAATCCGGAGAAGCAGGAACGACCGCCCAACAATCCAGGCGTGTGTGGGACGTGGAACAAACCCCAAACTTCCGCAAACTGGCCACGCGTTCCTCAGATGCGAATCGCCAGGGGCACCTGTGTAATAGCACAGTGCCGCCCTTGTGTCTATAAATTCACACTTACCGCGGTCATTATCTCCTTCTTCCACCCTCGCACGAACCCTAGCGCCACCGCTAGCCCTCGACGATGCCGCGACGAAGCGCTTCGCTGCCGCAACTTCTCCGACGCCGTCTTCACGCCGATCGCGGACATCGTCCTCTCCGCCGTCGACATAGGTGTCTTCCGTCACCAAGTTAGGGCACGGAGGACTGAACTGCTCGGCATCATCTCCCACTTCCGTCTAGCAGTTCCAAGTGTGGTAAATAAAATTTCTTTTTACAGCCCCTTTTGATCTCATGGTTCTGTCACTTTCTACCATAAGAAGTTTATCTTCACACAAGTTAGATCTCTCAATCTGCATCTCACAACATGCCTAGTATATTAAGTTGTGCTTCATGAAGTAGTTAGATTCCTCACTTGTACTGACCTGTGGGTTCGTACAAATCTGGAACCAACTTCTTATCTATGAGTGAATGTCTTCGCACGATGAGGTCAATGTCTTCTAAACTGATTAATCTTCTAAACCTTCTGAGAATGCATATGACCTCTTCCCGTTCCCTCGCACCTTAATGCTGTCACAGGTACATGTCCGTGGGAGAATCCTTCAGTTCTCATAGTCTGCATTCATTTTCAGAATTCCTACAGCATCACATAAATTCTCCTGAAGCCAGTTCCTGTTGGTCCAGCAATAGAAAGCCTTTGAAGGCTTTGAAAGTTTTGAAGCCTTTCAAGTTAAAGTATATGGCTTCAGAAGCAGTAGCAAGGAAGGGTGGCAGACAGAGACGTGAAGGAACTTCCAAAGATCTGCCTGAAGACCTGGCAGAAATGTATAAAACAGATCCTGAAGAGAATTATGGGCAGCGCAAGACTCGAATCCAATGGATTCTACGCTATTGGGCTGAACAATGGTTCAAATACCGCTTCGTCACCCAGGAGTATGCTGAGAAAAGCTCCATCAAAAGACCATGGGGAGACATCTTATACAAGAACCTTGTTCCCAGGACCAGAGATGAAGCCATTGCTCAAGGCTTCTACCCATGCATGGTCCGAGGACCACAGCCTGATGATGCACATCCGTCGTCACTACTTTGTGTCGACGACAATCTGTTCAAACGCAACTTCTAGTTTGCCAAACAATCAGCGAAGCAGAACAAGAAGAAATTTGGGTTAGACTTCAACCCTAGTCCCTCCGCACCAAGGGCAGATGGCACACACGACGCAGAACCCAATATCATCGGTCCGTTTGCCAACCTTGAAGGCCTCATCACCAACATCTTAGTCCAAGGGACTGCCGTGAATGACCCTCCAGCTGACTCTGAGTCTGATGAAGCTCCTGCTGTACCGAAGCCAAAGCAATCAAAGAAGCCAAAAGCTTCAAAGCCGGCCCCTTCCTCAAAAATCTCAAGGGCGAAGCCATTGGCAACTGCACCTCCTGAAGACAGTGTGCAGTCTGAAGACGTATCCCGCGTCTCCAAGCCCCAGAAGACCAAGGTGCCTCAGCCACACACCGGCAAAGAGCTCACAGCTGCTGCCATCCTGCGTAGCGAAGCCATAGATCTGTCAAGTGATGAAGATCTTGGAGATGACGCTCTAGAGCAGCGCATCAAAAGCAAAGAAGAAGCTGAAATCTTCAACAATTTGCCTCTCTTTGATGTCGCCATCATCCACAATTTCATCGATGAATGGTTTGCTTCACCAGACATCAGCTTCGAAGATCTGCAGCTGCCCGTTGGCCTCAGCGTCGCATTCCAAGGCGCTATTGCTTCAGAACTTGCTATTGCCCAGCGCATAGTTGAACTGAAGCAGAAAATTGATCATGAAAAGGCTCAGTTCAAGAAGCATATGGCCAAGCTCAGCGTGCAAGAAGTGAAGAGCTTCAAGACCATGTTGCATGAACTTAAGGAAAACTTTCTAAAGAAGCATGCAGAAGCTCAAGGTTCATGTGAGCGGATGAAGTCTCTGGCAGACAGATGTGTGCAGGCCTACAATGAGGCCGAGAAGCGCAAGGCACTTGGGCGTCCTGGCATCGACCCCAAGATGGCCGCAAAGAAAAAGAAGAAGACTGTTCCAGCTGAACCAGAGGCACCAAGGCAAGAAGCAGTTCCAATTGTCTTCCCAATTGCAATGACTGGCTCGAAGCCAAAGAGCCGGTCAACAGCTTCAGAGCTCAAGAAGACAAGAACTGCTGAGGCTGAAGCCAGGAAGAGGAAGAGCTCTGAAGCCTCTCCTACTGCCCCCAGCAAGAAGAAGAGAAAGATCAAGAAATCTCGGGCTGCTCCCATAGAGCCCTTGATAGTTGAACCTATTGCTATGGTACACCCGAACGCAGAACGTCAACTGACGGTTCATGAGCCTGCTTCCACAGAGGCTCCTGAAGCTGAAGACATACCAGCAGCCGACCCCATTGCTGCTGAAGACATTGGTCATCAGGATAATGTACAAGATGATGCAACCCTTCCTCAGTATGAACAAAGCGAGCTCATCAGCATTGGTCGTCCTCTGATGCCAAGTGCACAAGATGCGTCATGGGCGGATCGCCCTCAAGAGGAAGAAGACTTTGAGGCCCAGCCCACTCCAACCCCACAAGCATCGTTTGCATTCTGCAGGCTTCGCAAAGGACCAAGGCCTCAAGTCTATGCTGAAGACATTCCGGCTGCATCAGCCGAAGAAAATGAAGAAGTACCACAAGATCCCACTTCCCCACTACACCAAGAAGCAGTTCTCCAGGAGAACGTGCTTGTGACTGACCCTCCAGCTAGTCAAGCGGAGGCTGAAAATGTTGAGGCTGCCACAACACACACTGAAGCCAATGTGGAGCCCTCCCCACCAAAAGCTTCAGCAGACAGCGAAGCTACTGATCCAAACACTTCTGTTCCTGAGTCTGCTGCTGGTCCTCAATTTGATTACCATGTTGAGCACAGGCCTCATGTCCAGAAGCGAGTCCCAAGGCTGCCAAGATTCCCAGGTCCTGCATCAGCACCTGGCTCCTTTGACATCAATAGCTTCAGGGCAGACAATACGTTCTTCAACAGCTCCAAGAACCCCTATTCAAGGGAAAGGATTTCATCAGATAGGTTCTGGAGCTATCCTCAGCGCAGTTACTATTCATGCATCCTATACAACCAAGGTCGCATCTTCCCTCACAAGCGCCTTGATGTTGAAGCCATTGCTGGTCTGCCCTGCTTAGAGGATGCGCTGGATTGCTTCAAGCAAGTGGGTCTGCTGCCGTTTATAACTGATGAAGAGCATTAGAATGAAGAGCTTCTGTTGCCACCCTACACATCAAGGGATACAACAGAGATCCGAAGACTTGGGCCCTGGAGAGGATGACCGGCAATGTCCATCACGAAGCCAATGCATTCGATATCATTGAGCTCACCGGCCTGCCCACTCCTGGCGAACTCTTCGAGGAATGTTGTCCACTACACACTGAAGCTCTTGAGAGCATATTCCAGAGGCCTGAACCAAATATGAGTCAGATGCTCTACATGATGAAGCCACTGCCTCTCAATGCTCCTTATCCAACAGAGTTCTTCGTTGAAGACCTTGAGTACCTGCCCAGAACAATCTATCACATTCTCCGGCGGACTCTCTGGCCTATTAAAGGGCACTCTCCAAATGCCAAGATTGAGGGTGCAATGAAGACTCTGATATTCTGTATCCTTCATGGCAAATGCTTCAACGCACAGGATTTCTTCATACGCCAACTCGCTGCATCAGGCTCAGATCTGTTTGGTTTAAAGTTCTATGCTCCTTGGGTAATGAGACTGATCAAGCTTCACTCTGCGATCTCATATCAGCCCTCAGCCCGCAACCATCGGATCTTCTTGCCAGATGTGGATACCTCTGTTGAAGCTATATATCCTGAGCCTGCCAAGCAACCGTTGAGTCTTCAGAATGCAGAACACCAGAGCTTCACTCAGAACGATGAAGGTGTTGAAGCCATCTCCAGGGTGTATCCTTTGGCTGGCACTACACGTGCGCCACACCCTGCTTCAACTGAAGCCACTAATAGTGCAACTGCTCCAAGACCCAAGAAGTGCGGTCGTGTTCTCAATGACCGAGAGCTTCTTGTGGCCCTTCATCAAAAACAAGATAGGCATCACGACTGGCTAAAGCGTCAGATGAAAAGCCTCTTGGTGGATGTTAATCGTCTTCGAAATCTTGCCACCAAGAATGCTTTCGTCACTCATGAAACCTGTCGTCGTACATGGAAAGGGCTCTCAATGATGTGTACTAAAGCTGAACTTGAAGAGGATGACTTCACTGAGCGATTCAAGTTTGACACCACACCTCCTAGAAGGGCTGTGATGCGCAACACACCATCACTTGAAGACTCTGAGTTTTCTTCATCTGCTGCCACAGTCACTGCCAGAATCATTGATGAAGAAGACGATGCTACATCACCGCCACCTGCTTCAGCACCTCCCAGCTCTTCTACACCGCCAAACACCTCCAACGACCCTGCTGCTCCTGAGAACGAGTAGACACTCTATGTCTTCAAACCTTTTTGGTCCTTGCTGACAAAAGGGGGAGAAGCATATGGGTTGATAGTCTTCAAGCGGGTCCATATGGGCGGGTGCTTTATGTTTTGCTATATTTTGCTTCGTGCTTACAACTCTCGTTTTTGCTTCATTTGGTTCTTTGAGTTGTAACACTAAAACTCGATGGTCGTCTGCTACTTGTTTGCCACCCTGTTTTGCGAAGATAAATTCCGCATGTGCGATGATAAATTCCGCACTTATCTCATTCCCCAGACGTCCATTTTCCATTATGCATGTCATTATCTTCATATACTTTCACATGCATAGTGGATTGTCATCATAAGCTGAAGTGGATCTCCACAAGTACAACCTGCCATGTGCATTTGCATTCCAAAAGCAAATTAACTTATATGCACATCTTCAGGGGGAGCCCTTGCAACTTATGAAGACAATTCCTTATCCTTTACAATTTCACAGACTATATTCCCCGTTGAAAACTTCAACTAGTTTGTCGTCAATCACCAAAAAGGGGGAGATTGTAAGTGCATCTAGTGCCACCCCTAGTTGGTTTTGGAGTATTGACGACAAACCTAGTTGAGGGACTAATGTGTTTGTGAGAATTGCAGGATAACACAGGTAGAAGTCCCTCATTGATTCGGTTTTACTACCAGAGATGGCCCCTAAAAATGTATGAAGACATTGAAGCCAAAGGTGGTATATGAAGATATTCACATTGAAGACTATGACAAAAGAAGACACGTTATGAAGCCTATGGAGCTCGAAGACTTAGATCTTTCATAGTTCTTTTTCTTTTGTGTTGAGTCATAGGAACCACCGTACTGTTAAGTGGGGTCCAGGAGAACCAGTCAGAATGACTGAAGTGATGCCTAAATCAAAAACCTATGTCTTCGAGTGAAGATAATGAGAGCGAATCTTGTCCAGAGCCGGACAAGTCAGCTTTGCTTGTAGCCCAAGTAAAGTTGCCATGAGAGTTTGAAATCTGACCGTTGAGACACGTGTCAGTTCCTTAGTGAACCAGGGTCATTTCGGACAAATCAGGTCGGGTTGCCAAGTGGCTATAAATAGCCCACCCCCTACAACCATAAACGGTTGGCTGCTCAGATTTCAGTGCACGGCTTTTGTCGTTTGAGAGCAACCCACCTCGAAGCCTTTGAGAGAAAATTCCTAGCGAGGAGAAAAGCCCTAACCACCCAGAGCCAGAGAACATTGGGCATCACTTAAGTCTTCTTGTCTGTGTGATCTGAAGACTTATTACACTTGAGGACTGTGAATCCTCCAAACGGTTAGGCGTCGCGTTCAGAGCATCCAAGAGACATTGTGGATTGCCAGTGAATGAAGTCTGTGAAGGTTTGGGAGTCTACCTTGAAGACTTACCAGAGTGATTGGGCGAGGACTATGTGACCTTAGCTCAAGGAGAATATGGTGAGGACTTGGTGTCCTGAGTTGCGTGTTCAGGACTGGGTGTCCGGGACTGTGTGTCCTAAGGTTTAAATACCTAGCCGCTCCAACTAGACGTATAGTTGTCACAGCAACTGGAACTGGTCCAACACATTATTGTCTTCAATGAGTCACCGGTTTCATCTTCACTTCCTTTTTCTTACTGTTACTCATTGTGAAGCCATTGCATGCTTGCTTTATCTTTTGTCTTCACAACGTGAATGTATGATCTATTTGGCTTCATATCTTCTTCCTACCTGATCCTTATTACACTGCAGCCATTTGTCTTTGTGCTTTCACTCTATTGAATACTTGACCATGGCTTGCCTAGTGTAATCTAACTTCCGCTGCATAGTAATAGGCAAAATCTTCACTGTTTGTCTTCATAACTCCCACGTTTTGAAGACTTTCATAAAAGTCGCCTATTCACCCCCCCTCTAGTCGATATAACGCACTTTCAAGTACGGTGCCCCTCGTCGATGGAGGTGCTGTCAAGCACCTCCAGCAGATTGTCTGGCACCTCCGGTTGGACGAAGGCCGCCGGCTCAGAAGTCTTGCTCCTCTTAGAAGGAGTTCGCCTACCGCGGTCCGGAACTGTGGAAGATTCCGGTGCGGTGTCCGGAACAAAGCCAGACTTGGAGCCCTGGGGGGCCTTATCCCCTTCACTCCTGGAGTCCGGGAGGTTGCCTTGCGGCTCCTCCGGGACCACCTCCTCCTGTCCCGGAGCTTGTCGCGACGCCACTTCGGCGTCGTCTGCAGTGCGGGGGGAGACAGCGGGCGGAACTGAGTTCACGTCCGATGAGTCCAGGGAGCCGCCCGACGATTCGTTGAATTCGGCCCGGGGCGGGCTGCATAATTACATTCGACATTAGGGAAAGCTATGCAACAAAGGAACATCATGAGTTACTCTGATATCCGAACTTACGATTTCGCCGGACACTTGGCCCTGTTTGGCCACTCCTCTCCGCCCTCTTCGGCGTCGGGGGAGTAGTCCGGCGGAGGGGTCTTCCTTTTCCTAGTCCCCTCGGCCTCCCCCGTTGGGGCGGCCTTCCTCTTCTCTCCTCCCTCCGCTGGGGGGGGGAGAGTTTTCTTCTTCCTCCTCCTCGTTTTCACGGGAAGAGGGCGTCTCAGACTCGTTGGATGACGAGTCCGACACCACCACCTTGCGGGCACTCTTTCGAGTCCCCATGGTCTTCTTCTTCTTGGCCTTCTTCTCCGGCACCACATAAGGCGCCGGAACCAGCAGCTTCACTAGTAGAGCTGGGGCTGGGTCTTCGGGCAGCGGAGCCAGACAGTTAATCGGTCCGGATATCGCTCGCCAAGCCTGTCAAAGGTAAGGGAGTTTAGATCCCTCATAGAGTCAAACTATGAAAAAAGCTTAGCATCCTGTAAAAGGTGAAGATAGCTTACCTCGCTAGCGTGACGCTGCGAGCTGTATCCGCGGTCCTCGGAAGCGGATGCGGGAGCCTCGGCGCCCTTGAATAGCACCTTCCAGGCATCTTCGTACATCGTGTCGGAGAGCCTGCTAAGGGTTTGGTGCTGCGCCGGGTCGAACTCCCACAAATTAAAATCCCGTTGTTGGCACGGGAGGATCCGGCGGACGAGCATAACCTGGATTACATTAACAAGCCGGATTGGCTTGTTCACCAGGGACTGGATGCATGTTTGCAATCCGGTCACCTCTTTTTCGTCACCCCATGACAGGCCCGTCTCTTTCCAGGACATGAGCCGCGTGGGGGGTCCGGATTGGAACTCGGGGGCTGCGGTCCATTTCGGATCGCGCGGCTCGGTGATATAAAACCACCCGAATTACCATCCCTTTAGGGTCTCCACGAAAGAGCCCTTGAACCATAGGACGTTGGCCATCTTGCCCGCCATGGCGCCTCCGCACTCCGCCTGGCTGCCGTGCACCACCTTGGGCTTGACGTTGAAGGTCTTGAGCCAGAGGCTGAAATGAGGGCGGACGCGGAGAAAAGCCTCGCACACGACGATAAACGCCGAGATGTTGAGGATGAAGTTCGGAGCCAGATCGTGGAAATCCAGGCCGTAGTAGAACATGAGCCCCTGGACAAATGGGTGGAGTGGAAAACCCAGTCCGCGGAGGAACTGGGGGAGAAATACTACCCTCTCATGGGGCCTTGGGGTGGGGAGAAGCTGCCCCTCTTCGGGAAGCCGGTGCGCGATGTCCTTGGACAGGTATCCGGCCTTCCTTAGCTTTTTGACTTTGCCCTCAGTGACGGAGGAGACCATCCACTTGCCTCCCGCTCCGGACATTGCTGGAGAAGGTTGAGGTGGGAAGTGCGGGCTTTGGCGTTGGAGCTCGAGTGCGCAGGAGATAGATAGGCAAAGGAGGAAGAAGGCGTAGGTAAAAAGGTGGATCCTTGTCCCCTTATATGGGCGGATGTGGTTGCGCGTCCCCACCTGCCTAGTAAAACTCGCTTGCCTCCCAAGCGTCGTGATAAGTGGCGTGGTTGGATTACCCACGTCTGTATTGATGAGAATCCCGTAAAAGGGGGGTACATGATCTCTGCTTTGACAAGACGTGCCAAGGAAACCGCCTCGCAAAACACGCTGCGGTGGAAAAGTGAAAACGATTCGAGTGAAGGACTTGGCTGTAGTGTGATGACGCATTGCGGAAAACGTCAGCAGATTTGATTTGTGTTAATATTATTCTCTCTATGGCAATATGTGGAAGCTTATTTTGCAGAGCCGGACACTACTCTTGGTGTTTACAATCTTCTATGAAGGACTTGGAGGAGGAACCCGCCTTGGAATGCCGAAGACAATTTGCGCGCCGGACTCGTCGTCACTGAAGCCTGGTTCAGGGGCTACTGAGGGAGTCCTGGATTAGGGGGTGTTCGGATAGCCGAACTATACCTTCAGCCGGACTCCTGGACTATGAAGATACAAGATTGAAGACTTCGTCCCGTGTCCGGATGGGACTATCCTTGGCGTGGAAGGCAAGCTTGGTGATGCGGATATTCAAGATCTCCTACCATTGTAACCGACTCTATGTAACCCTAACCCTATCCGGTGTCTATATAAACCGGAGGGTTGTAGTCCGTAGGCAATCAACTCCATACACAACAATCATGCCATAGGCTAGCTTCTAGGGTTTAGCCTCCTTGATCTCGTGGTAGATCTACTCTTGTACTACCCATATCGTCAATATTAATCAAGCAGGAGTAGGGTATTACCTCCATCGAGAGGGCCCGAACCTAGGTAAAAACATCGTGTCCCTTGTCTCCTGTTACCATCCGGCCTTGACGCACAGTTCGGGACCCCCTACCCGAGATCTGCCGGTTTTGACACCGACACTAACCCTCTCCGGTGTCTATATAAACTGGAGGGTTTTAGTCCGTAGGACAACATACAGAACAACAATCATACCATAGGCTAGCTTCTAGGGTTTAGCCTCTCCGATCTCGTGGTAGATCTACTCTTGTACTACCCATATCATCAATATTAATCAAGCAGGACGTAGGGTTTTACCTCCATCAAGAGGGCCCGAACCTGGGTAAAACTTTGTGTCCCTTGCCTCCTCAGGGAGTCCTGGATTAGGGGGTGTTCGGGTAGCCGGACTATACCTTCAGCCGGACTCCTGGACTATGAAGATACAAGATTGAAGACTTCGTCCCGTGTCCGGATGGGACTTTCCTTGGCGTGGAAGGCAAGCTTGGCGATGCGGATATTCAAGATCTCCTACCATTGTAACCGACTCTATGTAACCCTAACCCTATCCGGTGTCTATATAAACTGGAGGGTTGTAGTCCGTAGGCAATCAACTCCATATACAACAATCATACCATAGGCTAGCTTCTAGGGTTTAGCCTCCTTGATCTCGTGGTAGATCTACTCTTGTACTACCCATATCATCAATATTAATCAAGCAGGAGTAGGGTATTACCTCCATCGAGAGGGCCTGAACCTGGGTAAAAACATCGTGTCCCTTGTCTCCTGTTACCATCCGGCCTTGACGCACAGTTCGGGACTCCCTACCCGAGATCCGCCGGTTTTGACACCGACATTAGTGCTTTCATTGAGAGTTCCTCTG